>NC_064925.1:307236096-307552763 GCF_023897955.1 Schistocerca gregaria | reverse complement strand
CTCTGAAGACATACTTTGCCCGATTAATTAGTAAACTGTGCACACAAAGCTGGTCGAAAATCTAGTGTAAATGTCCTAGATGTTCTGCCACTCAACTGGACATTATTAACACACTGTCGATGTAAACAAAGCAGAATTCAAAATTGTGACTTACTCCCTCCATAAATATTTGAAAAGTTTGTGCAGCATTTTGTAGACCAAGTGGCATCCCGGTGAATTTGAAAAGACCAAATTCTGTACACACGGCCGTTTTTGGGATGTCTTTTGGTGCAATCAGTATTTGGTAATATGCACGTACTAGATCGATCACAGAGAAGGCTTCTTTACTGTGCACGTTATGTCGAAGTTCTCATAGTGCAGCACAGTGTATCGGTCAGGTATAGTCCAAGTGTTAACTTGACGATAGATGCAGCAGGGTTGCCATCCATTAGTTTTCTTCGTCACTACGTGGAGCGGCAAAAGCTAGCTGCTACTAGATAGTTGGTACATTTCCAGTGCCAGCATGTATGCAAACTGTTGTTTTGCTCCTTTGAACTTCTCAGATTTAAAACATCGTGGTCACACGTGAGTCAGTGGGTCTGGCATTGTCAGTATATGACCTACAGCGTTATGTTGCACGGGCGCAAGTATGGGTGCCTGTCGTGTAATTAACAGAAACTGCATAAGAAGTGGTTTGATAAGTCTGGTGAAGTTCCATGAAAGAATGGATAATTTTTATTTGCGTCTTTATGGTTGGTAAGCTTGATTATTCCAAGGATCATATAAAGAACTTCGACAATGTACCTCATGCAGTTCATTGTTGACAGCCATCTTAACTAATCAGTGTGTCGACTGCAGTTGAAAATGGAGAAAATAGAGTTTCGTGCAGTTATTAACATTTTAATTTGAAGGGTTGGACTGCCACACAAATAAAAAAGAATTGGATGGAGTTCACTTGGGCTCTGCACTATCATGCACCATCATTGAAGACCTGAAGAGCATTTACTTTTGGATTAGTGAATTTAAACTTGGTCGGACAAGCACCAAAGATGAAGCACATTCCTGCTGTCCAATCGAGGTCAGCACAAAGGAAACCGCTATCAACTCTATGATATATTATTTCAAGACCACCGGATAAAAATTCGCAACACTGCTGAGACTATAGGCATAGCGAGTGCATAATGTCATCCATGGAGAATTGGCTATGAAGAAGCTGTGTACGAGCGGGACCATAGTCGACCAAAAGCGCATCCCGCACAACATTTCAACACTATGTCTGGTGATGTTTAATCACAATCAGCAAGACTTTTTGTGGCGTTATGTGACGGTTCGTGAAGCCTGGATCCATCATTACACACTAGAGTCAAAACGGCAGTCGAACCAATGGGTAAAAGCTGGGAAAAGTGCACTGAAGAATGCAAAGACCACTTTGTCAACCGGTAACATAGTGGCCCCTGTTTTTAGGGATTTCCAATAATAATTCTCATATATTACGTAGTGTCTCGTACCGTAGCGGAACGATGAAGAGGATGTTGTTATGAGTGGCTGGTATTCTCTTTCTACAACACAAATGCACATGTGTGTTAATACTTGGAGAAAGGTAGAACCATAACTGGACCATGTTATACTTCATTGCTGGATCGTCTGATACTTGTAGTGGCTGAAAATTACAAAGGTACGAAAAAAAGTGCTCTTTCACCAGGATAATGCATCATCCCACACATCAACGATAACAACGGCGGAAGCGCGTGAATTCGGCTTTGAACTGGTTCATCATCTACGCTATTCGTCAGAATTAGTCTCAAGTGATTCTTCATGTTTCATAACGTGAAACTTTGGTTTGCTGGAAAGAAATTTTCATCAAATGAGGAAATGATAGTTGCAGGCGACGAGTATTTTGGAGATATTTACATAAGCTCTTTATCTAATAGGATTAAAACGCTGGAGGATCACTGGACCAAGTACGGTGTACAGTTGGTCCACAAAGGGACTATGTCGAGAAGTTAGATGAGCTGTTTACGAAACAAACATTTTTTCCTAGTTTTTTACTAGTCTTATCAAACCACCTTCTTATCTGGAGAATCTCCTGTTATCGCTCACACTCCAGCATAGTCTCTGCGGTGAAATCAACCCTGGCTGCTTAGGCTGGTTCTTGTGTCCAGTAGATGGCAGTGTCGAAGATCTGGGAGCATCCCAAAAAATACAAGAAGTGCGCTCCCTATAGTGGGTGCACCACATTGGCGACAATAAACTGCTATTCGAATATATGCCAGTGACCGGGTTGAGGGCTAATGTTATCCGTTCATACGATTGAATGGTGGAGCTTGTAATCTACTCGTCCCTCACATCATTTGTGGATTGATTGTCACTGTCTTTATGGTTAACTCTTTTAATAAGCTTCGAGAGGAGTAAGATTCACAATAAATTTTCTACTTATCTTCTTTTCTCGTAGTTGGCTCCAGTTCTTCACGTCTAGGGGATGATTCTCAAGGCTGAAGTTTTTGACATTATACGTTCCCATTGTTCCAATTGAGATAATAAATTTGAAGTGAGCCTGCAGTGTACTTTTGGTTTACTCAAAATTTTATTCCCTCACATTTTTCTATATCACACTGTAGTTACAATTTCCACGTCAACAAAGCCGAAAATTACAGAAATAAAAACACGTCCGTTACACCAGAGGCATGCCCACTACTACCTCACACTGCGCTACTAACAATATTCCAAAGACTATCCAGATTTTCTTTACAAATGAATTGCTATTAACTTATGTTATCATTTTATAAATGAATCCAGAAATTGACATAATAAATAGTGCCTAATTGCGCAAATAATAATGGAAATTTTAAGTGTGGCAAATATTTCGTAATTTCATATGTTACTAAAGAAATAGTTTCAGTACATATCGGTTGTAACAAAGAAAATGAAGTCATTTCTTTTCACAGATTGTAGACCGAAATATAATCCATCGTGTAAAAATTCATACGAAATCCTTTTAGAAAAACAGCTGAGATAATATTAACCCTTTCAAAATTAAATAAAAAATATCTTTTGTATCGATTGCTTCTGTTCAGGAAAGGTAATGCTAGAGAAGGGTGTCGCTTCACAAGTTATTGGCAGCAAACAGACGGTAATCGTCATGTTTATGGCGAAGCAGGTTGGTGCCTGCATAAGCCGACTTGTCCGCTCCTATGTCCACCAAGAATGGTTGTTTCGTGTATCGTTCAGTAACAAAAAGTTGAGTCAGTCGCCATCATTACTGACTTCTCGCTGCGAGTCCCATTTCGCACGGCAGGCTACTCTTCCTTGCTTCTGTACCGAACCATCTATGGTACCAGCAAAATTTCGTAGCTGACGGTGAGCGACTGCGACTCCTTGTTGAGCGATAGTTTCATAGTCAGCTGGAACTCGCCTGCAAAACTGCAACTTGAGTAGTCAAGTTCCACCAGTTATGCTTCAAGCGATGCAAACGTCGCTGTGGTGGTAATATCTGTTTGCGGGTCGACAGACGCCACACTTCAACAATTCGATCAGCCATCTTTGCAAAGCGGATCCAATCCTCCCGCGTGCACTGTTAAGTGTTTTTTGTGCGTCTGGTGGCAGACGCGACTACTAAATGTTTCTCAGAATATCATCTCTGACTGCGCTGTTCGCCAATGTCCGCAGGGGACGTAGCAACTATGACGGTGTGAGATCACCTACTTCTCCTGTCCACAGCAACTACTCTTATCTCTTAGTTTGAGACACCGACATGCCCTCATCAATGCATTTGTAGGCGCCGTATACCGCTCTGCAGCTGGTGATGTAGCTAGAATTTCCTGCACTTGGCGGCCATCTCTTAGTTTAGTGCTGCGACGACATAACTGTATTCGGTCTCGTCGGCAGAAACATGACTCCAACTGCGTGAACCAAAGCATTGGATTTTGTTGCCAGAATGGAGGTGGCTTCATTGCAATGCCGATGACTACCGTGCTCGCTGCCTCTTCATCTGCGGTTGTTAGCGTTGCCACTGGTAGTCTAGTATGTTATGAACGATAAATCACGAAGGAAATACGCGGCGCGGCTGGGGCGGCTGTTACGTGTTCACTTCGCTGCTGGTTGAGTCTTGATCACATCGCGCGGCGTGTTTGTTCCTTGCTATCATGTTGTAACCGACGCAGCTACCTTACGATCACGCCGGGGTCACCAATAAATGTTGGGTCTTATAACAAGATGTTTATTTCCAACATTTAACAAACATAGCGTACAGAAATGGGTCAATTCTAGTGTTCGGTTTCACTCGACAGCATTGAGCAATAACGTCATACCTCAGGCAGAGACGCTACATAGAGTCAATTTTGAAAGCAACTGATCATATTCGTAAATAAACGAATGTAGCATACGATAAAATTACAATCGCAGTTAACGTGAGTAATTACCTAGACACAAATTATATCGAAAAGAATTGAAGGTAACGAAAATAAATAAGAACAGAAAAAGAGAAGTGTCAGAGATAAATTATTATCGTAATTTTTGCGGGTAAGAAAAGCACAGAGAACCTTTAAATCCATTACGGTATAGCACATGGTGAAGTCATAATATTGTGAAATAGCGTTAATGTTTAATAATTGTTATTAAATCTAACGGAGCTAGTGCAGGGGCAACGAAAATTGACAAAACGTGCGATCTAACAAATAATGGAATCGGTAACTAGAATTCTTTATGTAGGTCAATTGTAGTTACTGGTTCCAAGCATTCCATGATAAGCAATTTAGTTCGTTTTTCGAGCAGATGTGTGCACTGAAAAGCAATAGGATTTCAACATTTGTAATTGTCCTCTGAACTGTTGCAGACAAATGGCTAATACTGGAATCGGTAACTATAATTGACCTATATAGGTTAACTCTAGTTACCGAATCCAACCATTCCACGGTTCGTTATTTCGGCAGTTTAAATAACAAGTGTGTGCACTGAACTGTTACAGGATTTCTAGATCTGAATTACTCTCTTCACTACTATGAAAAAGAGGGAAATATGAAAGCTGTACCTACAACGTTTGCTACTCTTTTGTGTTAGTTCTGAGATCTGTAAGAAATCTAGAAATCCTACAAGAACGGCAAAAATATCCAAAATTTTGACCCATCGAATAGTTGGAATGGGTAACTACCTTTCACCTCCTATATAGGTCAATTCTAGTTACCGATTTCAGCCATTTGATGGTTCATTAATTAGATCATTTTTTCAGCAGGTTTGTGCACCAAAATATTACCTAACAGGGTTTATGCACTTGTAATTGCTCTGTGAACTACTGCACAAAAGTTACTAACATTGGAATCGGTAATTAGAATTGGCCAATATAGAAGGTCAATTCTAGTTACCGATTTCAATTTTTGTAACTTCACCGCAGTAGTTTTAGATAGCAATTACAAATGTAGAAATGCTATTACATTTCAGCGCATACAACCCCTGCAAAAATTTTTTTTAAATAAATCATGGAGTAGTTGGAACCGGTAACTGGAATTTAGCTATATAGGCCAATTCTAGTTATCGATTCCAATATTCGTTATTTTTGTGATTTTTCGCTAGTTGTGTACTGGCTTTTCTTTTAGAATTTAGTGTGGCGGTTTCTCCACATTTCATTCTACTGTTTCGTATTTCTTGTCATTCATTTCATTTTCCCGTTTTTCTGTTGCATTTTAGTTTCTCCCCTCGCAAAACCCCACTTTGCTGCGCTTCTGACAATAGATTCAATTCATAATAACAAAATTAGCGCTATTCTGTAATAGAATCACTTCACTGTGCACTTTACTGTAATGCAATTTAAAGGTCCTTTATGCTTTTCTGCCCGCATAAATTTCGTGAATAATTCTTGTCAGACATGAACATTTGTTTTTAATTCTTGTTCTTAACTATTTTCGTTATCTTCCATTCGTTTCGATATGATTAATGGCTAAGTAAACATCTGCGTGACGTGTGACCGTAATTTTATCGCTTGCCACATTCGTTTGTTTACGAGTATGATCCATTGTTATCATAGATCGCATATACGTGGCGTCTTTGACTTAGGTATTACGTCATTGCCGATGAGTGGAATCGGACACTAGAATTTATTCTACAAGAATACGTGAGTGAGTTATGTCTCTGGATACACACAGCAACCAAGGAAAAACAAAGAATAAACAATATTAGTGGGCACGCTAACACTGCGTAACATGCATTGTATATCTCTGCCATGGAACACTTTGTGTCATGGTAGTTTTCACTATGTGCACTGTCACTACAGGACTGCGCCAACATGGGCAAAACTGACAAAGTCGGGAACTAAATTTTCCTTCTAAGCAACCATAACATTTTTATTCATCGCATGTTAATTCAATGCTACACCTCTATGTACGAGTGCCGGAGTACCCATAATTTTAAAATAACTTAAAAGTATCTTCTAGAAACTCCACCAACACTTTCCAAAAAACGTCAATAAAAAGGTTGAATCACAATGCACAACTGGTTGTCAAACATCTACATTGACGTAAGCGACTCCTAGATGGTCTACAATATTGCACACAGTGTAATGTTGCGCAACTTTTCAATCTCACTCCTAGACAGTCAATGTTATTGCACTTCTGGACAATACTGTCAATGTTATTGATCGCCTAATGCCCATGTAAAAACCAAGCACTAACCATGAAGCCCGACTTCGTCTGGAATGATAAAGATCCACGCTCATAAAAACGTCCTCAGCTTTGACCAATATGGTACTTCTACCGAAACCCGTATTTAAATACTTCGGAACCATTAGAGTGAATAAACGAACTGCGATGCCACCACTTGCAAAGCCGGCAGCTGGTGGCCGAGCGTTTCTAGGCACTTCAGTCTGGAACCGCGCGACCGCTACGGTCGCAGGTTCGCATCCTGCCTTGGGCATGGATGTGTGTGATGTCCTTAAGTTAGTTAGGTGTAAGTAGTTCTAAGTTCTAGGGAACTGATGACCTCAGATGTTAAGTCCCATAGTGCTCAGAGCCAATTGAATTTTTGAACTTGCAATAATAGTTCCATTGTATTCCATAGCCGTCGGTGTGCTGTCTGGGGGCCAGCTGCAACGCGATAAACGGCTATGCCGCTCGGCGGCAGACTGCTGTCTGGAAATCCTTGCCACACCATTGTCTGCAGCTACAATTTCTCTGCCGCCCCCCCCCCCTCTCCCGCTACAACAGATAACACACGACAACTAACAAAACATATTAAATAACTAACGAAAATCTGACCTTACGACTTATCTTAGAAGACAGATTAAGGAAAAGAAAACCCTACGTTTCTAGCATTTGTAGACTTAGAGAAAGCTTTTGACAATGTTTACTTGAATACTCTCTTTCAAATTCTAAAGGTGGCAGGGGTAAAATACAGGGAGCGAAAGGCTATTTACAATTTGTACAGAAACCAGATGGCAGTTATAAGAGTTTAGGGGCATGAAAGGGAAGCAGTGGTTGGGAAGGGAGTGAGACACGGTTATAGCCTCTCCCCAATGTTATTCAATCTGTATATTGAGCAAGCAGTAAAGGAAACAAAAGAAAAATTCGGAGTAGGTATTAAAATCCATGGAAACGACGAGACAGCAAACGACTTGGAAGAGCAGTTGAACGGAATGGACAGTATCTTGAGAGGAGGATATAAGATGAACATCAACAAAAGCAAAACGAGGATAATGGAATGTAGTCGAATTAATTGGGTTGATGCTGAGGGAATTAGATTAGGAAATGAGATACTTAAAGTAGTAAAGGAGTTTTGCTATTTGGGGAGCAAAATAACTGATGATGGTCGAAGTAGAGAGGATATAAAATGTAGACTGGCAATGGCAAGGAAAGTGTTTCTGAAGAAGAGAAATTTGTTAACATCGAGTATAGATTTAAGTGTCAGGAAGTCGTTTCTGAAAGTATTTGTATGGAGTGTAGCCATGTATGGAAGTGAAACATGGACGATAAATAGTTTGGACAGGAAGAGAATAGAACCTTTCGAAATGTGGTGCTGCAGAAGAATGCTGAAGATTAGATGGGTAGATCACATAACTAATGAGGAGGTACTGAATAGAATTAGGGAGAAGAGGAGTTTGTGGCACAACCTGACAAAAAGAAGGGACTGGTTGGTAGGACATGTTCTGAAGCATCAAGGGATCACAAATTTAGCATTGGAGGGCAGCGTGGAGGGTAAAAATCGTAGATACACTAAGCAGATTCAGAAGGATGTAGGTTGCAGTAGGTACTGGGAGATGAAGAAACTTGCACAGAATAAGGTAGCATGGAGAGCTGCATCAAACCAGTCTCAGGACTGAAGACCACAACAACACAACGAAAATCATACAATTGTGTTCAGAAAAAAACAGAACACCTTGATCTACTGGAGATAGGACGTTCACATTCACAGGAAATTTACGTTAGTATCGTCAGCAGAAATGATTAGCATTCCAATCGCTACGGTTGAGCATCTGTTGCCTAGTGGGCACAGGGTCCGCCATGGACATGATAACTTGCTCCATTCGTGATGGCATCAATGTGTATAGGGTGCGAATGGCGTCCTTTGGTGTACCCATCCATGCTGCATTCACGTGGTTCAAACTTCATCTGTGGTGGTCGGCACTGAGTCACGGCATTGTACCCGTCATTTCACCAGATCCCACACATTTTCGGTTGGTGACAAGCCTGGTGATCTGGCGGGCCAGTGCGAAAGGCTAACATCCTGCAACACCAAGAAGGCACGCATCCAAGCAGAAACGTGTAGTCGTGCATTGTCTTCATGAAAAATGACGTCTCGGTTGTTATGCAGAAAGGTCTGCCTGCTTAACTGGGTGGTAATGTACTTATCGCCTGTGCAAGTGGGCCCAGGTTCGATTCCCGGGCAGGTTGGAGATTTTCTCCGCACGCGGACTGGGTGTTGTGTTGTCCTCATCATCAGTTCATCTTCATCATTGGCGCGTAAGTCGCCCAATGTGGCATCGAATGAAATAAGACTTGCACTTGGCGGCCGAACTTCCCCGAATAGGGCCTCCCAGCCAACGATGTGATACACTCATATTTTGTGCAGAAAAGTTATGGCTACCGGTCGTACTGTATCATTCACGTAGTTCATACTGGTCACAGTGTCCTGCACAGACACCGACTGTAATTTGTGACTATACCCATTAGCACTCCACGCCATAAGGCCTCGAGTTGGCGCTGTATGTCTTGTGTGAATTCAGTCTCTGTGATGCTGCATCCCAAACTCGTGGCCATCATTTTCAAACAAATAGAACCTTAATTCATCTGATGACATTCCTGTCCCCAGTGACGTCGTTCCATGCACCATTGCCATCTATAATGTTTCTACGCATTCGTAAAACGTAGGTGGAAAAGTGGACGACGCGTGTGTAACCCATGCTGTAACACACGGAGACGAACTGTCACCCCTGATAGTATACAATGTGTTACATTACTCAACTGTTGCGCCAGAACCAAGGAGGACGCAGATCTGTCCTGCAATGCCTTCCAGATGAGGTGTCGATGTTCTCTGGGTGGTGCGACCTGACCCATCTCGTCGTGTTCTACGACCCTCAGTGAACCATTCTGCACACATCCGTTGCAGTGCCGAAACACTAGGTCCCACACCAGTAGCAATTTCCCGGATGGATGCATTACATTCTCTCATACCAATAGTGCGCCCTCTTTCAGTCTCACTGATTTGACGATACGATTGGCGCATACGTCTGCGAGGCATCCTGCACGTCTGCTCAAGTCACACTCATCCATTACCTTCGGTTTATAGCGCCAACGAGAGCCGCAGGCACATTTTTCCTGTAGGTCGTGTTGCGCCGCGATATCGATGTCGTCCTTGAACACCCGGGCAGATATGGTTAAATGCTAATCATTTCTGCAGATCATGCTAACGTATATTTCCTGTGAATATGAACGGCCTACTTCGAGTCATTCAAGGTGTTCTGTATTTTCTGAACATGAGTGCATTCTAGCCGTATATCCGGCAGCAGATTATTCCATAATGAGATGAGGTGACACCTTGCTACGAGACGTTCAACACAATACACATTCTTACATTACAAAAGCCAGATGTGGGAGAACACGTTACCTGATATTGGTCTGACGTCCCCACCCCCATTTACTAACTTTTGTAATTTTCCCATAAAGTTCCATTACTTTTTGAATATCTTGTACTTGTGCATTTTTTTTTATCAAATGCTGCATCACTCATCATTCTTACAGCTGACCATATCCATAAATAGCCCATGATTTAGGCTGTAACTTTGATGTTCCATAATTGGTATATGTATTCATTTCGTATTATATTAATATCAATAGTAGACAACGGCCTTGCAGCAGTGGTAACACCTGTTCCCATTAGGTCACCAAAGTTAAGCACTGTCAGGCTGGGCTAGCATCTGGATGGGTGACCATCCGGTCTACCGAGCGCTGTTGGCAAGCGGGGTGCACTCAGCTCTTGTGAGGCAAACTGAGGAGCTACTTGATTGAGAAGTAGCGGCTCCGGTCTCGTACACTACCATACAGTCGGGAGAGCGGTGTACTGTTCACATGTTCCTCCATATCAATAGTAAACGTAGGCATTTTTGCTATTGATGCAGTTATTTGTAAGGAAGCACTCTCTGAATAAAACTAAACAAATTTTCAGTCAGATCTCGATCTGAAAGTGGCGCAACTATAGCCAGCTAGTTTTAAATGTTTTGTTGTTGTTATGGTCTTCAGTCCTCAGACTGGTTTAATGCAGCTCTCCCTGCTACTCTATCCTGTGCAAGCTTCTTCATCTCCCAGTACTTACTGCAACCTACATCCTTCTGAATCTGCTTAGTGTATTTATCTCTTGGTCTCCCTCTACGATTTTTACCCTCCACGCTGCCCTCCAATGCTAAATTTGTGATCCCTTGATGCCTCAAAACATGTCCTACCAACCGGTCCCTTCTTCTTGTCAAGTTGTGCCGCAAACTCCACTTCTCCCAAATACTATTCAATAACTCCTCATTAGTTATGTGATCTATCCATCTAATCTTCAGCATTCTTCTGTAGCACCACATTTCGAAAGCTCCTATTCTCTTCTTGTCCAAACTAGTTATCGTCCATGTTTCACTTCCATACATGGCTACACTCCAAACAAATACTTTCAGAAATGACTTCCTGATACATAAATCTATATTCGATGTTAACAAATTTCTCTTCTTCAGAAACACTTTCCTTGCCATTGCCAGTCTACATTTTATATCCTCTCTACTTCGACCATCATCAGTTATTTTGCTCCCCAAATAGCAAAACTCCTTTACTACTTTAAGTATCTCATTTCCTAATCTAATTCCCTCAGCATCACCCTATTTAATTTGACATTCCATTATCCTCGTTTTGCTTGTGTTGATGTTCACCTTATATCCTCCTTTCAAGACACTCTCTATTCCGTTCAACTGCTCTTCTAAGTCCTTTGCTATCTCTGACAGAATTACAATGTCATCGGCGAACCTCAAAGTTTTTATTTCTTCTCCATGAATTTTAATACCTACTCCAAATTTTGCTTTTGTTTCCTTTACTGCCTGCTCAATATACAGATTGAATAACATCGGGGAGAGGCTACAACCCTGTCTCACTCCCTTTCCAACCACTGCTTCCCTTTCATGCCCCTCGAGTCTTATAATTGCCATCTGGTTTCTGTACAAATTGCAAATAGCCTTACGCTCACTGTATTTTACCCCTGCCACCTTTAGAATTTGAAAGAGAGTATTCTAGTCAACATTGTCAAAAGCTTTCTCTAAGTCTACAAATGCTAGAAACGTAGGGTTTTCTTTTCCTTAATCTGTCTTCTAAGATAACTCGTAAGGTTAGTATTGCCTCACGTGTTCCAACATTTCTGCGGAATCCAAACTGATCTTCCCCAAGGTCCGCTTCTACCAGTATTTCCATTCGTCTGTAAAGAATTCGCGTTAGTATTTTGCAGCTGTGACTTATTAAACTGATAGTTCGGTAATTTTCACATCTGTCAACACCTGCTTTCTTTGGGATTGGAATTATTATATTCTAAGGGTATTTCGCCTGTCTCATACATCTTGCTCACCAGATGGTAGAGTTTTGTCGTGACTGGCTCTCCCAAGGCCGTCAGTAGTTCTAATGGAATGTTGTCTACTCCCGGGGCCTTGTTTCGACTCAGGTCTTTCAGTGCTCTGTCAAACTCTTCCCGCAGTCGTATCTCCCATTTCATCTTCATCTGCATCCTCTTCCATTTCCAGTACATCACCCTTGTATAAACCTTCTATATACTCCTCCCACCTTTCCGCCTTCCCTTCTTTGCTTAGAACTGGGTTTCCATCTGAGCTCTTGATATTCATACAAGTGGCTCTCTTTTCTCCAAAGGTGTCTTTAATTTTCCTGTAGGCAGTATCTATCTTACCCCTAGTGAGATAAGCCTCTACATCCTTACATTTGTCCTCTAGCCATCGCTGCTTAGCCATTTTGCACTTCCTGTCTATCTCATTTTTGAGACGTTTGTATTCCTTTTTGCCTGCTTCATTTACTGCATTTTTATATTTTCTCCTTTCGTCAATTAAATTCAATATTTCTTCTGTTACCCACGGATTTCTATTAGCCCTCGTCTTTTTACCTACTTTTCTTCTGCTGCCTTCACTACTTCATCTCTCAGAGCTACCCATTCTTCTTCTACTGTATTTCTTTCCTCCATTCCTGTCAATTGTTCCCTTATGCTCTCCCTGAAACTCTCTACAACCTCTGGTTCTTTCAGTTTATCCGGGTCCCATCTCTTTAAGTTAGCACCTTTTTGTAGTTTCTTCAGTTTTAATCTACAGTTCATAACCAATTGATTGTGGTCAGAGTCCACATCTGCCCCTGGAAATGTCTTACCATTTAAAACCTGATTCCTAAATCTCTGTCTTACCATTATATAATCTATCTGATACCTTTTAGTGTCTCCAGGATTCTTCCATGTATACAACCTTCTTTTATGATTCCTGAACCAAGTATTAGTTATGATTAAGTTATGCTCTGTGCAAAATTCTACCAGACGGCTTCCTCTTTCATTTCTTCCCCCCAATCCATATTCACCTACTATGTTTCCTTCTCTCCCTTTTCCTACTGACGAATTCCAGTCACCCATGACTATTAAATTTTCGTCTCCCTTCACTACCTGAATAATTTCTTTTATCTCAACATACATTTCCTCAGTTTCTTCATCATCTGCAGAGCTAGTTGGCATACAAACTTGTACTACTGTAGTAGGCGTGGGCTTTGTGTCTATCTTGGCCACAATAATGCGTTCACTATGCTGTTTGTAGTAGCTTACCCGCACCCCTATTCTTTTATTCATTATTAAACCTACTCCTGCATTACCCCTATTTGATTTTGTATTTATAACCCTGTATTCACCTGACCAAAAGTCTTGTTCCCCCTGCCACTGAACTTCACTAATTCCCACTATATCTAACTTTAACCTATCCATTTCTCTTTTTAAATTTTCTAACCTACCTGCTCGATTAAGGAATCTGACATTCCACGCTCCGATCCGTAGAACACCAGTTTTCTTTCTCCTGATAACGACGTCCTCTTGAGTAGTCCCCTCCCGGAGATCCGAATGGAGGACTATTTTACCTCCGGAATATTTTACCCAAGAGAACGACATCATCATTTAATCATATAGTAAAGCTGCATGCCCTCGGGAAAAATTACGGCTGTAGTTTCCCCTTGCTTTCAGCCGTTCGCAGTACCAGCACAGCAAGGCCGTTTTGGTTGATGTTACAAGGCCATATCAGTCAATCATCCAGACTGTTGCCCCTGCAACTACTGAAAAGGCTGCTGCCCCTCTTCAGGCTGCCACACGTTTGTCTGGCCTCTCAACAGATACCCCTCCGTTGTGGTTGCACCTACGGTACGGCCATGTGTATCGCTGAGGCACGCAAGCCTCCCCACCAACGGCAAGGTTCATGGTTTATGGGGGGGGGGGGTTTAAATGTTTATAAATATAAATTTTTGTACTTAATGCAGTGCGAAACGTAGTATCGTATGACGATAACATCAATGAGTCACAAATGGAAGCACTCAATTCATAAAAATAACCAGGTAATTTGTAGGAATATGAAATGATAGACTCAACCGCGAAAATTCAGTGAGATTACTTACGAAACATTCGTGTCGTTCATTCTAAAATATTGCCCTAATGTGTAGGTCTCATACAAGATAGAACAGGGGATACTGATCGTGTACACAGGTGCGCAGCACAAATTGTCACAGGTTTGTTTGACCTACGGCAGAGCTTCACTGGAATACTGGAATACTGAAAAACCTGAACTGGCAGATCCTTGAAGCTGTTTGAATACACCAAAAATCCCCTCAAAGCCTACATACAAAGTTCGGAGAGACAGTGTTGCGTAAGGAATCTAGTCGCCCAGAAAGTAATGCACCACTTTTTTTTCTTCAGTCAGCAACAATGGTACGATTGCGAAACTTTATGCAACATTTGAAGTTTGCAGAGTACGCGCGACAAAGTGGCGCCTGTAAGTGATGTACATTAGAAGCAGCGTGTCGTGATGGAATTTCTTATTGCGTAGACAGAAACTTTGGGGAACTTTCACAAACGTTTGTGTGCAGTTTATGGAGCATCTGCAGTCGGTTGGCTGCTGGACCCAGAGGGCGTGGCCATCAGAAGGCGGTTCGGGGGAGCTACGTGATTTTCTGAGAGCTGATGTGCTCATTCATGAAGCCCGATGCCTAACGACTCGGCAGTTATTGCTGCAGCTGTTGATCGGCGAAGGGCGTGTGGATGCAAATCATCCGTGCTCCTGATTACTTAAAATTGCGTGCACGATGAGTTCGGCACCGTCTTACGTTGGAACACGAATCTCTTAGAAACAACATTTCTTCTGAGTTCCTGCAACGTTTTGAAGCTGAGGGAGAAGCGGTCTTGTCCCGGACTGAGAAAGGTGATCAAATCTGGGTTCACCATATTGAGCCCGAAACAGAACGACAGTCGTTCCAGTGACGTCATCCTCGCTCTCCAGTGAAGAAAAGCTGCAAAGCAACGGCTTCTGCTGGTAAGATCACGATCACTGTGTTTTGGGTCTGTGACGGTGTTGTACTCATTGACGTGATGCCAAGAGGCAGCAACATTAACTCTGGAACATACGTGTACATCTACAACTGTATGACAACTCTGCATTTCACAATTAAGTGCCTGGCAGAGGGTCCATCGGATCACCCTGAACCTAATTCTCTACCGTTCCACTCTCGAACAGCGCGTGCGAAAAACGAACGCTTAAATCTTTCCATGCGAGCTCTGATTTCTCTTCTTTTCTGACGATGATCATTCCTCCTCATGTAGGTGGGCGCGAATAAAATAAATTCACTCTCTGAGGAGAAAGTTGGTGAGTGAAATTTCATTAGAAGACCCTACCTCCACAAAAAATACCTTTGTTCTAATGGTTGCCACCCTATTTCGCATATTATATCTGTGGCACTCTCTCTCCTATTTCGTGATTATACAAAACGAGCTTCTTTAGACTTTTTCGTGTCCTCTAGCAATACCATCTGACGTCGAACCCACATCGCACAGGAATATTCCAAAAGAGGGCGGACGAGTGTCATGTAAGCAGTCCCTTTGCATTTTATAAGTGTTCTGCCAAGAAATCGTTGTCTTTTGTTTGCTTACTCCACAACATTATCTATGTGGTCGTTCCATTTTAAGTTATTCGTAACTCTAATCTCTACGAATTTATTTGAATTTGCGGCCTTTAGATTTGTGTAATGTATAGTGTAAACGATATTTAACTGATTCCTTTTAATACTCCTTTGTATGATTTCATGCTTTTCATTATTTGGAGGTAATTGCTACTTTTCCCATCCTAAAGATGTATAAATAATTTTCCAATTGGTTTCGATCATCTGACAGTTTTACAAGACGGTGAATGACAACATTACTTGCAAATAGTTTAAGAGGGATGCTCAGACCGTCTCCTAAATGGTTCAAACTGATCCGAAACAGCATGGCGCCTATAACTCTTCCTTGGGGAACGCCGGAGATTTCGTTCGTCTTATTCGATGAGATTCCGTCAGTTAATACGAACTGTGATCTTTCTGACAGGAAATAAGGAATCCAGTTGCAGTTATATTACGACCTTATTATTCACCATCATATTTGCCTACTATGAAACTTCCTGGCAGATTAAAACTGTGTGCCGGATCGAGACTCGAACTCGGTACCTTTGCCTTTTGGAAGGTAGGAGACGAGGTACTGGGAGAAGTAAAGCTGTGAGGACGGGGCGTGAGTCGTGCTTGGGTAGCTCAGAGATGCCGGAACGGTAACTCAGCGTGTTCGGTCAGAGGGTTAGCTACCCTCTGTAATAAAAAAAACTGAGTTAATGGATCAACGACGAACTGAAACGGGTGTCTTGCGACGTCCGCCCCGAGCACATGCAACGAACGAAAATGAACAAAAGGAGATTTTAAAAAAGAAGTGGTAGAGCACTTGCCCGCGAAAGTCAAAGGTCCCGAGTTCGAGTCTCGGTCCGGCACACAGTTTTAATCTGCCAGGAAGTTTCACATCAGGGCACACTCCGCTGCAGAGTGAAAGTCGCATATTTGCCTACTGTTAATACGTCTTGTAAAAATCCGATATTGTATTGTTTCCCCGCTTCGTTTTTATAGGTTCTAAATATTGTATATAATATTCTAATAAACCTCTTGATTTAGAGATACTAACTTCTTTAAACTTTTTTTTTCAAATTGGAACAGACAGAACAAACGTCTGGGAGCAATAAAAGTAAGATCGCAGAATCGAACACTAACTGAACTTAAGATCAGATGACTCTTATTGGACAGTGCCAACTAGAAAGACAAGGAACAAAGCGGGTCTGTGTCTAGATTACGTGGGAAGTTTCAAGTGTTTTGTTGATAAAGGAATAGATAATCACAGAACTTATCACTCTCGAGACGACAAATACACTACTTCACCTATCGGATTGCTTACAAATAATTACACACCGAAACCAAAGTAAGCAAAATCGTTTCCTACAACGAAACACTGTCGTAAAGTATATAACCTTCTCAACCAGACATCATTCCAGTGCTAGAAGAACATTACAAGTTGGGCGTATTTCAAGCATCCACCGCTAAAGCTAGTCTCATTCATTCATTCTTTCTTTATGTTTCATTGAGTTATTTATTCACTCACTCATTCATAAAAAAGGTGTGGAATGAATCAAGGTATAAACTAACAGAAGGCAAGCAAACCATAAAAACGTAATCTCTATAACGTATTAATTACACTGATCAACCAAAACATTATGACTACTGCCCACCGCGACACTGGATACAACCTGGTGGCGTTGAAGGCACGTGACGCGGTAAAGTGTGTAAGCGGACCAGACACGGACAAAGGATCACCTTAGCGAAGATATGAGCTACAAATGGGGAAATCCACTAAGTGACTCTGACAAAGGGCAGATTACTATTACTCACAGCCTGTGAACAACTATGTGAAAACGGTGAACCTGGTCTAATGTCCACGTGCTGCTGATGTGAGCACCTACGGAAAGAGCTAGAAGGACAGTCAAACTGCAACTAGGCGCTAAATTGTTGCACGTCCACGACACTTCACAGAACGTGGGGTTCGGAGGCTTGTCTGCTATGTGAAGTAGGAAGTGATCTGTGGTATCCCACAAACTCTACAAAAAAGGTGATAAACAACTAGTAGAAAATTACAGACCACTCGCCTTAACTTCCGTTTTTAGCAAGTTAATTGAAAAAAATAATTCTGAAATCTATGTTAGAGCATTATAATAAGCACAACATCCTGGGAGATTTTCAGCATGGTTTCAGAAGTGGTTGTAACACCATGACTGCAACACTTCAATTTATGCTGAAAGCTCTTGACAAAATTGATGAAGGCATGCAAGTAGCTGGAGTTTTCCTAGACCTATCAAAGGCTTTTGATAGGGTTGATCATAAGGTATTTCTGTCAAAACTGGCCAGAGATGGCATAAGTGGAAAATTATTGCACCTCATCACATCATATTTAAAAAACAGAAGACAGTGTACCTCTATCTCACACAATAGTGGAGAAACATTAAAAAGTTATACGTCAAGGATCAGGAGTATTAAATTTGGTGTGCCTCAGGGATCAATAATTGGTCCCTTCCTCTTTATATGTTACGTCAATGACTTCCCAAAGATAGTAAAAAATGATACCTTCATTACAATATATGCAGATGACACTTCAGGCCTTTGTTGGGGAAATGATATTCTTAATCTAGGCATAGAGGTAAAAAAAATTATAGATATTGCAAAGGAAAAGTTTGAAAATGACAATCTAAAAGTCAACTTACAAAAAACAAATATAATCCCCTTCAATGTCGGTAATTTGCAAACTTGTATTGATTCTCAAGATAGCAATAGGGAAATTCTTCAGTGAGTGTAAATTCCTAGGTACATGGATAGATAGCAAACAACTATGGACACAACAAATTGACAACGTATGTGCAAGGCTATCATCTAACCTGTATGTTTTAAGAAGAATAGCTCCATATGTCAATACCCAAACAATGAGGATGATGTATTTCGGTTTAATACATCGATTTCTAGCATATGGTCTTGCATTGTGCGGTGGGGCTTCCAAAATTCATGTAGACCGGGTACTTAAACTCGAGATAAGAGCTTTGAGAATATTAGGCAAAAAAGATGCTCGAACGTCATGTAAGGAATGGTTTATACAATTTAAAATTCCGACTATCTATTCAATGCATATGTTTGAAACAATAGTATCAACTGTAGAAGATAAGAAATATACCTGGCGTAATGCAGAAATTCATGATCACAATACTAGACAAGTACAAAATTACCATATGATACGCAGAAGACTGAAAAAACCTGCAAACAGTCCATATTTTAATGGAGCAAAATACTTCAATGCACTGCCAAATGAACTGAAGATAACAGCTGGAGAAACATTCAAAAAACATCTAAAATCGTGGCTCATTGAGGAGTGCTTCTATAGCCTACTGTAGAAACTAAAATCTAAAATATTATTATGCAAATAATTTGGACTACATTCTTATGTTCCTGTTATAAAGTAAATTTAGATTGTATGCTGGTGTATTGTACTACCAATTGCTATGCATGTAATTACATGTTTCACGCAAATAAATTACAAAATTACAAAAAATTTCCCTGCGCTTGCGTTGGAGCTGTGGTAGTGATCGAAGGCACGCTGGCAGCTGCGAACAACCTGAATCCGTTCATGGTTGATGTCTTCTCCGACGCCGGTATCCTCTTTGAACAGTGTTAACTGCCTACGACTGGGCCAGAACCGCGCTACAGTGATCTCATGAGCATAGTGAACTCTCGTTGACGTCTCGGCGACAAAACTCGCCTGATGTAAATCCTACGGAACCCATATAGGTCGCTACTGGGCGCCATCACCACGTCCGCAAATCAGCGGCCCATTATTTACACTAATGATGTGACCTGTGCATCTAATGCCACATACCTCCACAAACCTACTAACAAACTGTCAGATCCCTGATACACAGAATCAGTGATGTATTTCATTGCAAAGGCGGACAAGAAAGCTATTAAGGAGGTGGTCGTAATGTGAGCCATGGTATTAACAATAAACTGATACTACACTGCTTAATCCTATTTGCGCTTGAACGGCATATAACATATGTAGCCCCTGTCACAGCCGCGCTCAGCTTTGAAAACAATATCTAAGTCACGTGACGGACAAAATATTTAAAATATATCCAATAAATCGGCAAGAATATCTCAAAATTAAGAAACAAACGTCCAAAATCACCAGAGCAATAAAACGTACATTCGAGCACAGCAGACGTGTAGTAGTTGACCACAACTTCATAAGAAATAACACTAGAAATTTCTACAAGAAATTTAAAGAAGAACTCATAAGTATCACTGCCCCTGCCGATGCTTCAGACGTCTTGTTGGATCACTGGAAATAAAAAACAAGAACAAGAAACTGCAAAAGCCTTGCAATATAATTTCAAAATTTTCTATTGTATAAAGTGCTAACGACCAACTGAGTTTTGAAAAATTCGACCGATATTTAAAATTCTGCACCGTACGCAACAGAAGAAGTCAAGCAAATAATCGTGTATCTGTGAAACGATACTTTATCTGGAGGAGACAATAATTCCTTAAGTGTTGAAAATAGGTAGTTACAAACCGACAGAAATCCTTCAAGAAATATTACAGAATGTCGGAATGCCCAAAGAATGCAATTTATCCACTTCACGAAAAAGTGGCCAAATGCGATGTAAACTGCAGAGGAATCTCCTTAACCTCAGCAGGCTACAAAATTATATCTGTATTCCTGCTGAATGCGCTAGGTAACTAAACAGAAAGCTTAATTAGAATACCATGTTAGGTTGGGAAAAAGCAGATCGGCTGCAAAATTTTAAAACCTTCCTTCAAACTCGCAAAATAGAACAAACGCTAATCATATCAGATGAAAACCATATGATCCCATAGACAAACAGACACTATTTAAAGGACTAGAGGAATTCCGAGCTGATAAACAGAGAAATAACGAAACTTAAAACCGTCCTTGAAACTCACAAAACAAAAACAACAGCAATCATATTAGATGTAAACCATATTGTGGTGTCACCGCCAGACACCACACTTGCTAGATGGTAGGAATAACAATATTAATGTGCTAATAGTAAACTGCAGAAGCGTCTATAGAAAGGTCCCAGAACTGCTCTCATTAATAAACGGTCACAACGCCCATATAGTACTAGGAACAGAAAGTTGGCTGAAACCAGACGTAAACAGTAATGAAATCCTAAACTCTGATTGGAATGTATACCGCAGAGATAGGCTGGACAGTGAAGGGGGAGGAGTGTTTATAGCGATAAGAAGTGCAATAGTATCGAAGGAAATTGACGGAGATTCGAATTGTGAAATGATTTGGGTGAAGGTCACGGTTAAAGCAGGCTCAGACATGGTAATTGGATGTCTCTATAGGCCCCCGGGCTCAGCAGCTGTTGTGGCTCAGCACCTGAAGAATAATTTGGAAAATATTTCGAGTAGATTTCCCCACCATGTTATAGTTCTGGGTGGAGATTTTAATTTGCCGGATATAGACTGGGAGACTCAAACGTTCATAACGGGTGGCAGGGACAAAGAATCCAGTGAAATATTTTTAAGTGCTTTATCTGAAAACTACCTTGAGCAGTTAAACAGAAAACCGACTCGTGGCGATAATATATTAGACCTTCTGGTGACAAACAGACCCGAACTATTTGAATCAGTTAATGCAGAACAGGGAATCAGCGATCATAAAGCAGTTACTGCGTCGATGATTTCAGCCGTAAATAGAAATATTAAAAAAGGTAGGAAGATTTTTCTGTTTAGCAAAAGTGACAAAAAGCAGATTACAGAGTACCTGACGGCTCAACACAAAAGTTTTGTCTCAAGTGCAGATAGTGTTGAGGATCAGTGGACAAAGTTCAAAACCATGGTACAATATGCGTTAGATGAGTATGTGCCAAGCAAGATCGTAAGAGATGGAAAAGAGCCACCGTGGTACAACAACCGAGTTAGAAAACTGCTGCGGAAGCAAAGGGAACTTCACAGCAAACATAAACATAGCCAAAGCCTTGCAGACAAACAAAAATTACGCGAAGCGAAATGTAGTGTGAGGAGGGCTATGCGAGAGGCTTTCAATGAATTCGAAAGTAACGTTCTATGTACTGACTTGGCAGAAAATCCTAAGAAATTTTGGTCCTATGTCAAAGCGGTAGGTGGATCAAAACAAAATGTCCAGACACTCTGTGACCAAAATGGTACTGAAACAGAGGATGACAGACTAAAGGCCGAATTACTAAATGTCTTCTTCCAAAGCTGTTTCACAGAGGAAGACTGCACTGTGCTTCCTTCTCTAGATTGTCGCACAGTCGACAAAATGGTAGATATCGAAGTAGACGACAGAGGGATAGAGAAACAATTAAAATCGCTCAAAAGAGGAAAGGCCGCTGGTCCTGATGGGATACCAGTTCGATTTTACACAGAGTACGCGAAGGAACTTGCCCCCCTTCTTGCAGCGGTGTACCGTAGGTCTCTAGAAGAGCGAAGCGTTCCAAAGGATTGGAAAAGGGCACAGGTCATCCCCGTTCTCAAGAAGGGACGTCGAACAGATGTGCAGAACTATAGACCTATATCTCTAACGTCGATCAGTTGTAGAATTTTGGAACACGTATTATGTTCGAATATAATGTCTTTTCTGGAGACTAGAAATCTACTCTGTAGGAATCAGCATGGGTTTCGGAAAAGACGATCGTGTGAAACCCAGCTCGCGCTATTCGTCCACGAGACTCAGAGGGCCTTAGACACGGGTTCACAGGTAGATGCCGTGTTTCTTGACTTCCGCAAGGCGTTTGACACAGTTCCCCATAGTCGTTTAATGAACAAAGTAAGAGCATACGGACTATCAGATCAATTGTGTGATTGGATTGAGGAGTTCCTAGATAACAGAACGCAGCACGTCATTCTCAATGGAGAGAAGTCTTCCGAAGTAAGAGTGATTTCAGGTGTGCCGCAGGGGAGTGTCATAGGACCGTTGCTATTCACAATATACGTAAATGACCTGGTGGATGACATCGGAAGTTCACTGAGGCTTTTTGCAGATGATGCTGTGGTGTATCGAGAGGTTGCAACAATGGAAAATTGTACTGAAATGCAGGAGGATCTGCAGCGAATTGACGCATGGTGCACGGAATGGCAATTGAATCTCAATGTAGCGAAGTGTAATGTGATGCGAATACATAGAAAGATAGGTCCCTTATCATTTAGCTACAAAATAGCAGGTCAGCAACTGGAAGCAGTTAATTCCATAAATTATCTGGGAGTACGCATTAGGAGTGATTTAAAATGGAATGATCATATAAAGTTGATCGTCGGTAAAGCAGATGCCAGACTGAGATTCATTGGAAGAATCCTAAGGAAATGCAATCCGACAACAAAGGAAGTAGGTTACAGTACGCTTGTTCGCCCAATGCTTGAATACTGCTCAGCAGTGTGGGATCCGCACCAGGTAGGGTTGATAGAAGAGATAGAGAAGATCCAACGGAGAGCAGCGCGCTTCGTTACAGGATCATTTAGTAATTGCGAAAGCGTTACGGAGATGATAGATAAACTCCAGTGGAAGACTCTGCAGGAGAGACGCTCAGTAGCTCGGTACGGGCTTTTGTTGAAGTTTCGAGAACATACCTTCACCGAAGAGTCAAGCAGTATATTGCTCCCTCCTACGTATATCTCGCGAAGAGACCATGAGGATAAAATCAGAGAGATTAGAGCCCACACAGAAGCATACCGACAATCCTTCTTTCCACGTACAATACGAGACTGGAATAGAAGGGAGAACCGATAGAGGTACTCAGGGTACCCTCCGCCACACACCGTCAGGTGGCTTGCGGAGTACGGATGTAGATGTAGATGTAGTCTTTAAATATGCGTTGGACCCGCGTGTCGCCACTATCAGCGATTGCAGACCGAGCGCCGCCACACGGCAGGTCTAGAGAGACTCACTAGCACTCGCCCCAGTTGTACAGCCGACTTTGCTAGCGACGGTTCACTGTCTACATATGCTCTCATTTGCAAAGACGACAGTTTAGCATAGCCTTCAGCTACGTCATTTGCTACGACCTAGCAAGGCGCCATATCCAGTTACTATAATTACTATCTTCAAGAATGTATTCTGAACAGATAATATTGTGACTCATGTACCGTCAAGAGCGGCGTTCATCATTAATGGATTAAAGTTAAGTATCAAACAAATTACGTCCGCTTTATGAATACTCATTCCTTGTCATGTTCCAGACCTCAAGTCAGTATAGTTCTTCCCTCCTCACGCCAGCCTGTGTGAGCTAAAACGCGTGCATTTCGGCCTCCACTCGTAACACGGTGTTGGCTCTTCTGCTAACACAAAACATATGATCCCATAGACAGACACTATTTAAAGCACTAGAGGAATTCCGGGTTGATAAAAAGAGAAACAACGGAACCTATAAAACAGCATCAAAAGTTAAATTTTAGGAGAACTTTATAAATGATTCACAATTAATACAATGTTCAGACAGGCTTATATCCACTATTGCAAGATTTACTTCTGGAAGTAGTGATTATAAGTAAAATGCGAGTAGAGGTACACGGTCCAGACACATTAACGCAACCCCGTGACAAAAGCCTAAATAACCACCTGTTGCAGCGAAGACAGCTGCAACATGTGCAGGAAGAAAGCCTAAGAGGTTCTGGGAGGTACCGACAGGGGTGTGGAATCCTGCCGTTTCCAGTGCCATGGTCAGAAGCACTAGATTTCTGGGTTGAGAGCGCCATCGTGGCGGCCCACATATTCGCGACTGGGTTTAAATCCGGGGAGTTCGGTGGCCAGGCGAGTACAGCAAACTCATCCTTGTGCTCTTCGACCGATGCAGGCACACTGCGAGCTGTGTGATGTGTTGCATTATCCTCCTGGTAGATGCCATCGTGTCTAGGAAAAACTAGCTGCATATAGGGGTGAAGATGGTCCGCAAATGCATACTTGTGTTGAACCATTGTGTCTTCCAGAATGACTAGATCACCCGAGGAACGCCATTAAAACAATTCCTAGACCAAAACGCTTCCTCCACCTACCTGTTCCCTTCCGACGATTGTTGCACGGTGTCTGCTTTCAGAAGATTCACGCCGTAGACGCCGAAGGCAATCTGTCGGACAGATCATAAACCGCGATTCATCTGAAAAGGCCACTTGTCGTTATTCAGTGCCACAGGTGCGACAGTTGCGGTATTGTCTTCCAACATCTACATCTACACCTACATGCTTACTCTGCAAATCACACTTAAGTGCCTGGCAGAGGGTTCATCGAACCAGTTTCGTACTACTTCTCTACCATTCCACTCTCGAATGGTGCATGGGAAAAAGGAACACCTAAATCTTTCCGTTCCAGCTCTGATTTGTCTTATTTTATTACGATAATTTCTCCCTACGTAGGTGGATGTCAACAAAATTTTTTCGCATTCGGAAGAGAAAGTTGATGAGTGAATTTCGTAAATAGATCTCGCCGCAAATAAAACCGCCTTTGTTTCAGTAACTGCCACCCCAAATCGCGTATCGTATCAGTGACACTCTCACCTCTATTGCGCGATAACACAAAACAAGCTGCCCTTCTCCGCACTTTTTCGATGTCCTCCGTCAATCCTACCTGGTAAGGATCCCACACCGCGCAGCAATATTCCAGCAGAGGACGGGCAAGTATAATGTGGGCTGTCTCTTTAGTGGGTTTGTCGCGTCTTCTAAGTGTTTTGTCAACAAAGCACAACCTTTGTTCTGCCTTTCCCACAATATTATCTATGTGGTCTTTCCAATTCAAGTTGCTCGTAATTGTAATTCCTAGGTATTTAGTCGAATTGACAGCCCTTAGATTTGTGCGGTTTATCGTATACCCAAAATTTATCAGATTTCTTTTAGTATCCATGTGGATGACCTCGCACTTTTCTTTGTGTAGTGTCAATTGTCACTTTTCGCACCATACAGAAATTGTCTCTAAATTATTTTGTAACTGGAATTGATCGTCTGATGATTTTACTAGACGGTAAATTACAGCGTCATCTGTAAACAATCTGAGGGGGCTCCTCAGATTATCACCTAGATCATTTATGTAAATCAGGAACAACAGAGGGCCTATGACACTACCTTGCGCAACAGCAGATATCTCTCCTGTTCTACTCGATGATTTACCGTCTATCACAACGATCTGCGACCTCTCTGAGAGGAAATCACGAATACAGTCACACAACTGAGACGATACTCCATATGCACGAAATTTGATTAATATTCGCTTTTGAGGAACGATATCAAAAGCTTTCTGGAAATCTGGGAATATGGAATCGATCTGACATCCCTTGCCGACAGCACTCATTATTTCATGCGAATAAAGATCTAGCTGCGTTGCACAAGAGCGATATTTTCTGAATCAGTGTTCGTTATGCATCAATAAGTCATTTTCTTGAAGGTGATTCACAATGTTCGAGTACAGTATATGCTCCAAAATCCTACTGCCAACTGAAGTCAGTGATATGGGTCTGTAATTCAATGGGTTACTCCTATTTCCTTTCTTGAATATTGGTGTGGCGTGTACTACTTTTCAGTCTTTAGGAACAGACCGTCCGTCAAGTGAGCGGTTGTATATGATAGCTAAGAAGGGCGCTATTGTGTCTGCATACTCTGAAGAACCTGATTGGTATACCATCTGGACCGGAAGACTTGCCTTTATTAAGTGATCCGAGTTGTTTCGCAACACCTAAGATATCCGCTTTTATGTCACTCATGCTAACAGCTGTTCTGGCTTCGAATTCTGGAATATTTACTTCGTATTCTTTCGCGAAGGAATTACGGAAAACTGTATTTAGTAACTCCGCTTTAGTGGCACCATCATCGGTAACATTTCCATCGCTATCGCGCAGTGACGGTACTGACAGCCTTCGTCGCCGATGAACAGCATATACTATATTCAAACATTATGAATCACCTCGATGGGAACGATCTATTGATACGTAATCAGCATGGTTTCAGAAAACATCGTTCTTGTGCAACGCAGGTAGCTCTTTATTCGCACGAAGTAATGGCCGCTATCGACAGGGGATCTCAAGTTGATTCCGTAATTTCTAGATTTCCGGAAAGCTTTTGACACCGTTCCTCACAAGCGACTTCTAATCAAGCTGCGGGCCTATGGGATATCGTCTCAGTTGTGCGACTGGATTCGTGATTTCCTGTCAGGAAGGTCGCAGTTCGTAGTAATAGACGGCAAATCATCGAGTAAAACTGAAGTGATATCAGGTGTTCCCCAGGGAAGCGTCCTGGGACCTCTGCTGTTCGTGATCTATATAAATGACCTGGGTGACAATCTGAGCAGTTCTCTTAGGTTGTTCGCAGATGATGCTGTAATTTAGCGTCTAGTAAGGTCATCCGAAGACCAGTATCAGTTGCAAAGCGATTTAGAAAAGATTGCTGTATGGTGTGGCAGGTGGCAGTTAACGCTAAATAACGAAAAGTGTGAGGTGATCCACATGAATTCCAAAAGAAATCCGTTGGAATTCGATTACTCGATAAATAGTGCAATTTCAAGGCTGTCAATTCAACTAAGTACCTCGGTGTTAAAATTACGAACAACTTCAGTTGGAAAGACCACACAGATAATATTGTGGGGAAGGCGAGCCAAAAGTTGCGTTTCATTGGCAGGACACTTAGAAAATGCAACAAGTCCACTAAAGAGACAGCTTACACTACATTCGTTCGTCCTCTGTTAGAATATTGCTGCACTGTGTGGTGGTATTGACGGAGGACATCGAAAGGGTGCAAAAAATGGCAGCTAGTTTTGTATTATCACGTAATAGGGGAGAGAGTGTGGCAGATATGATACGCGAGTTGGAATGGAAGTCATTAAAGCAAAGACGTTTTTCGTCGCGGCGAGACCTTTTTACGAAATTTCAGTCACCAACTTTCTCTTCCGAATGCGAAAATATTTTGTTGAGCCCAACCTGCATAGGTAGGAATGATCATCAAAATAAAATAAGAGAAATCAGAGCTCGAACAGAAAGGTTTAGGTGTTCGTTTTTCCCGCGCGCTGTTCGGGAGTAGAATGGTAGGGAGATAGTATGATTGTGGTTCGATGAACCCTCTGCCAAGCACTTAAATGTGAATTGCAGAGTAATCATGTAGATGTAGATGTAGAACATCAGGTAGCATGGGTGCATAAACACGGCACCTGCTGCAGAAGCCCATTCGCAGCAACGTTCGCTGGACGGTCATTGAGGAGACGTTGTCGGTTGTCCCTCGGTTCATCTGGGTTGCTAGTTGCTCAACAGTTGCATATCTATTCGTCTGCACACATCTTCGCCGCCGTTGTTCACCCCTGTCATCCATGGCCCGTGGCGCACAACAGTTGCCTCGGCCCCGTTATTGCTTAGCGCCATTTTGCCATGCACGGCATACTTTAACCACGGTGGCATGCAAACAATTTAGAAATTTATCCGTTTCGGAAATTGTTCAACCCACTGCCGAAAGCCAATTCTCAGGCACCTTTACACTTTTGAACGTGAGGTAAGTCGCTCCGTTTCTGCATTACGACAATAACTGCACTGTTTTCCGCGTCCTCTCGACACGCTTTATATACCCCCGACTGCTACTGCTACCACATGCCGTCTGCGAGTGGTTGTTGCACGTTAACGTCGAAGATAGACGATGCTCACAATAATGTAACTGCGCCGTGTATAATTATTAGCAGGTGTCTAGAATTCATCTTCATTGCCCATCAATCACTGATGACGTCGTAATCCTGTCCAGTATAGGCAAGCAGTAATCCATTCGGTAGAGAAATTACTTCAAATGGCGGTATAAATTCCACTTTTTTGCTATGTTATGCATAATTTAAAATGCATGTTAATAGATATCGGGCCTTTGCACAAAAAATGTATTTTTTATGAAGTTTTTACTAAATCCAGTAGAAAAACTGAAAAAAATATAACGACAAATAGCTTATTACGTTAGGAAGAGTTGATATTACAAGGTCCCTGCCGTGGAGAAGAAGAGCAATACAATGCTAGCTTTTAAAACTGTTAGCCGGCTGGTGGGGCCGAGCGGTTCTGGGCGCTACAGTCTGGAGTCGCGCGACCGCCGCGGTCGGAGGTTCGAGTCCTGCCTCGGGCATGGATGTGTGTGATGTCCTTAGGTTAGTTAGGTTTAAGTAGTTCTAAGTTCTAGGGGACTAATGACCACAGCAGTTGAGTCCCATAGTGCTCAGAGCCATTTGAAACATTTTTTTTTAACTGCTACACCACGAAGTAGGAAGAAACAAAATTTTCCTGATCGTGTGTATTCAGTATAGGGCATCATTCGAACGTCTCTATACAGAGCAGGACAATATACGCAATATGCAGTCTTTTGTGATGTTGTTGGACGATAATGTTTCGGATACATCGAAGGTAGGGCACTACAGTCAGTCCTAACGCGTCATAGTGTGACGTCCCCTGTCCAAATTACCGGGTGTGTGCACGCTAGAGTATCTTTTTCAGTACCCAGTGACATGCTATATCATCACACCAGGTGCTGGAACAAGATGGAGATGACGAATGCGGTCGGGCAGTATTTATAGTTTATAAAACACCTGAAGAGTGAGATCTCTCCACAGGTCACCGCCATACTCATCGACGATGATCGTTCTTGGCAGTAGAGTACTGTAACGGTTCACTGAACACCATACGACGCCATTCATCAGCAGTCCATGCTTCCTCGTCACGGTATGGCTCTGACCCCCCCTCCCACACGTTTCCCACCAAACTAAATTGGTGATCCCTTCATGTCTCGGAATATGTCCTATCAACCGATCCCTTCTTCTAGTCAGGTTGTGTCATGAATTTCTTTTCTCCCCAATTCTGTTCAGTACCTCCTCATTAATTTCTTGATCTACACATCTAATCTTTGGCACTCTTCTGTAGCACCACATCTCTTAAGCTACTATTCCCTCCTTGTCTAAACCGTTTGCCGGCCGGTGTGGCCGAGCGGTTCTAGGCGCTACAGTCTGGAACCGCGCGACCGCTACGGCGCAGGTTCGAATCCTGCTTCGGGCATGGATATGTGTGATGTCCTTAGGTTAGTTAGGTTTAAGTAGTTCTAAGTTCTAGGGGACTGATGACCTCAGAAGTTAAGTCCCATAGTGCTCAGAGCTTTTTTTGTGGGTCTGGACGCAGCCGTTAGTGGTTTGGTGTTAACGGCAGCGTAGGCGTGGGACACTTGCAGTGCTGCTAGTCTCTGACAGTATAACACAGAATGCTGCAGGGAATCCATTACTTGTTTTCTGACGGCAGGCGCGGATGTGAAGGGGTTACGATCTGTGGCGATCGTCCCTTACGTTGATCAGAGGTGGTCGACCGGAACTTGACGACGACTACGATATCCTCACGTTCCCATGCAGTCCAACACTGGTTCACTGTCACACCTGAATGACCCACAGATATGGATAAAGTACTAATCGACCACCTGGCCAATTGGGGAAGCAGATTGAAAACCCTTTCAAACTCCTTTAGGTGTTAGTAACGTTGTCACCCACAAGTACACGGCATCTCCTTGCCATTCACAGTGATCACTCAACATCTGATAGTGTGTCGCGGCCCTTATATGGGGGGCATTTGAAAAGTCCGTGCAAAAATAACAACTACTTGGGGTAAACCTTTTTTATTTTTCATCTTAGTCTCCTTTTACACTTATACACTTCGTCCAACATTGTTCTAATTTGTTGATCCCTTCCGAATAATAGGAATTGTTCAAAATGGCTCTGAGCACTATGGGACTTAACATCTATGGTCATCAGTCCCCTAGAACTTAGAACTACTTAAACCTAACTAACCTAAGGACAGCACACAACACCCAGCCATCACGAAGCAGAGAAATTCCCTGACCCCACTGGGAATCGAACCCGGGAACCCAGGCGTGGGAAGCGAGAACGCTACCGCATGACCACGAGATGCGGGAAATAGGAATTGTCCAAGTCTGCAAAATAGCTACTAATTGCTGCAATCATCTCCTCGTTTGAATAAAATCTTTATCCCATCAGCCATTTCTTCAAATTGGGGAACAAATAGTAGTCTGAGGGAGCCACATCTGGTGAATAGGGGGGATGTGAAACGAGTTGGAATCCTATTTCCATTAATTTTACGACCACAAATGCTGAGGAGTGTGCTGGTGCATTGTCATGATGAAAAAGGACTTTTTTGCGGTGCAATAGCTGGCGTTTTTCTTGCTGCTCGGTTGTCAAACGGTCCAATAACGATGAATAATATGCACCTGTAATAGTTTTACCCTTTCCAGATAGTCGATGTGGGTTACCCCTTTCGAATCCCGAAAGACAGTCGCCATAATCTTTCCGCCCGAAGGAATGGTCTTCGCCTTGTTTGGTGCAGATTCTCCCATGGTAACGAGTTGTTTAGATTGTTGTTTGGTCTCAGCACTATTCCATGTTTCATCCACAGTGACGAAACTAGGCTTAAAGTGCTGCGGATTCTTCCTAAACAGCTGCAAACAATCCTTGCAACACTTCACACGATTCCGTTTTTGGTCAAGCGTGAGCAATGGCAGAACCCATCTTGAGGATAGCTTTCTCATTTCCAAATGTTTATGCAAAATAATATGTACGGGTTCATTCGAGATACCCACAGCACTAACATCCTCATGCACCTTAACTCTTCTGTCATCCATCACCATATCAAGGATTTTATCAATGATTTCTGGAGTCGTAACCTCCACAGGGCGTCCAGAACGTTCAGCATCACTTGTGCCCATATGGCCACTTCGAAAATTTTGAAACCACTTAAAAACTGTTATAACCGGAGGTGCAGAGTCACCGTAATGTTTATCAAGCTTCTCTATAGTCTCCTGAGGCGTTTTGCCTTTCATAAAGTAATGTTTAATCATCACACGACATTCTTTTTCGTCCATTTTTTGACAATCACTCGACTTCCTTGATTCACACAAATGCCAAACACAAAGAAATAGACCAATATGGCTGAAACTTGGTGTGCGTTCTTTCCAAAGACGCTACTAACTAAACATGATCTCGATACACGCCAGTGGTGCCATCTCTCGGACTTTCCACGGACTTTTCAAACGCCCCTCGAATACGGTACCATACCCAATAGCCGGTCTGCCTGTCACAAAGGACTGCAACTCTAATCATATACGTAAGTGCTGATGATGTTTACATGTACGAAGTTACACTGACACACAGACACGCCTTGTAACAGCTTCAGTTTTCTTGTCAGCCAGTGAATACTTAATTCTCAACTCGTGAGGGGGCCGAGGGAGGGAGCACAGTACGCTGTTGTAGAAATCTGCTGTTTTCAGTCAAGTGTTGCAGCAGGCTGAAAGTGGAGCAGAGGGGATCCCAATTGGGAATGTTGCGCCTCATGAGAAAGGGAGACATGCCCTTAACCTTGGTCTGAGTGGGCGATTATAAGTGTTTTTAATTTATTTCAGAAACAAAGCTCCACGTTATCTCAGACAAAAAATTAAAGTTTCATCCTGTGTGTGTGTTTATGAATTTACGAGCAACATTCAGTAAGTAATGCAACACCTTTTGTTTCAGGAAGCAGGTTGTCTTTATTCAGGATTCGAACACACCATATTATCCACACCCTTTTCGCTACAAAACCCAATCTGTCAACATAACGTCCATTCAGTGCGACGGCCTGAGGGCTTGCATGCCCTCATGGTACCATTCCACCGGTCGACGTTGGAGCCAACGTCTTGCTGCAGTAACCTCCAAACTATTCACGTACTAGAATGAAATTTTCGCTCTACAGCGGAGTGTGCACTAATATGAAACTGTGTGCCGGACCGAGACTTGAACTCAGAACCTTTGCCTTCCGCGGGCAAGTTCTCTACCAACTGAGCTACCCAAGCACGAATCACGCCCCGTTCTCACAGTTTTACTTCTGCCAGTACCTCGCTCGTCTCCTACCTTCCAAACTTTACAGAAGCTCTCCTGCGAACACAGTTTTAATCTGTCAGGAAGTTTCATACCAGTGCACTCTCCGCTGTAGAGTGAAAATTTCATTCTAGAAACATCCCCCTGGCTGTGGCTAAGCCATGTCTCTGCAATATCCTTTCTTCCAGGAGTGCTAGTTCTGCTAGGTTCGCAGAAGAGCTTCTGTGAAGTTAGGAAAGTTGGAGACGAGGTACTGGTGGAAGTAAAGCTGTGAGGACGGGGCATGAGTAGTGCTTGGGTAGCTCAGTTGGTAGAGCACTTGCCCGCGAAAGGCAAAGGTCCCGATTTCGAGTCTCGGTCCAGCACAAAGTTTTAATCTGCCAGGAAGTTTCTTATACGCTCACGCTCCGCTGTAGAGTGAAAATTTCATTCTAGAAACATTCCCCAGGCTGTGGCTAAGCCATGTCTCCGCAATATCCTTTCTTTCAGGAGTGCTAGTTCTGCAAGGTTCGCAGGAGAGCTTCTGTAAAGTTTGGAAGGAAAGAGACGACGTACTGGCAGAAGCAAAGCTGTGATGATGGGGCGTGAGTTGTGCTTGAGTAGCTCAGTTGGTAGAGCACTTGCCCGCGAAAGGCAAAGGTCCCAAGTTTGAGTCTCGGTCCGGCACACAGTTTTAATCGGCCAGGAAGTTTCTTATTCACGTACTGCTTCCTGCAGAGTGCATCCTTCACTGGGCCAAACATATAGAAGTTGGAAGGTGCGAGATCTGGGCTCTGAGGAGACGAAGCTTTGTGAGCTCTTCTAGGGTGCGCAGACTTGTTTGAAGCCTTGCGTTCTCATGCAGAAGCAGAAGTTGATTTGCATTTTTGAGGCGAGTATCACAGCGCGACCGCGTTGTAATGATGACAGATGTCTCGTCCAACGAATCACAGTGTTCGCTCTCACTGCCACCTCTCCTCAGACATTCTGCAATTCCGATGAATATCTGCAGTCTTCGCAAAAAGAAACACAATGACAGCTCTCTGTTCAGAATGCACCTCCGTTCTAGACGCCATTTTGAAGGATTGAACGCCTCTCGTGGTTATGTGTGTTGTGTGTATGTGCGCAGTAAAGTAACTTGCAAAGTACATATCTACTTTACACCAATCCAACTGGAGCACAAATTCATAGCTGTCCTCATTTTAACACCGCCTGGAATTGACTTACCACTGCAATTCCAGGAAGAGATACAATTTAGCACACAATTAAAACCGCGATGTCATAAAGCGTTTTGAAAATGTACTTTTACGTACCATTGTCAGAGATGAGAAAAGCAGTAAGCGAGAAAAAAACCTAGAAGTGACATTTTCCATTCATCCACATAGTGAAAGAAGTCACACTGTTTAAACATCACCATAATAGATCGCAAAAGCAATAAACAAGATATATGGTATGGTCATGCAGTCCTGCAACCAATAGCATTACATTTCTCATTCCGTTTTTCAGCCGTCATAACTTGATTGTTAATCGTCTGCCTAGCAGAAGATAAGATGAGATAAGCCTGAATTGTCTCCACAGAGCTTTATTATCGTGTTTTGTACAGCTATAATTTCAGAGTGTTCTTCAAGCGGTCATCTACTTCTCCTATCACCTCCACACGATAGATTAATCTTCGATAAAGGATGCTGAGAGCGCTTCTACACATGTGTGTTTGCATAAGAGAGATATTTCCCAGCATGACAATTATTATGGGGGATCAAAGAGCAGTTCCTCCTTTAAACCCGACACTCAATGTCCAACGTAAAAGAAAGATCGCTTCCAATCATTGAATTTTTTCAAATAAATACGCGGAAGCACAAACACAGCTTAATGTGAAATTTTGATTTCCTAAATTCTCGTTTCTGCATGTACACTTTTAGCGTGAAGATTGGTGGAAACTAAAATACGAACTTTCTACAATCGCACCCAAAGTCGCCTTACACAAGCATTGATCAGTAAATGATCATGGTACTAAACGTGTTAATTCTACGAATGAGTCATTGAAATGTTTTTCTTTTGACATTCTGGAAGAGGACGCACAGAAAAAATCAAGGTCGTTCCCATAATTCTGCAGCTATAAATGGTAAAAATTACTCGTGTGCCGCACGTCAGAAAAGTTGCCTCATTGTCGGCTGTGGCTCTGCGAAACATTTAGTCGTTTTCTATGCGTATGTGAAAAAGTCAGCGTTATGTTAGCTGGCTTACCATGTACTCCCATCACACAATTCTCACGCGAATAATTCTTTGAAATGTCATCAGAGAATCAGTTATCAGTTTCTTTGCCTTTTACTGTGAAGTCACAAGTAACTGCATGTAAGACATTGAAAAGGAAGGAAGGTTTGGTTTAACGTGCCGTCGACATCGAGGTCATTAGGGAAAGAAAGTCAGCCGTCTCCTTTCAAAATATGAATTATAGAAGTCAGTTTACACAAGTGTTGACCAGTAATTGCGTATGATACTAAACGTGTTGATTCTACCAGTGAGTCGCAGAAATATTTGCCTTTTGACTTTCTGGAAGAGGATGCATTGAAAACGATCATAGTCGGTAGTGATTTAGGAAAACCACGGTAAACCTAAATCTGAAAGGCTGGACGCGTGTTTGAACTGACGTTCTCCCGAAGGCGAGTCCAGTGTGCTAACCCTTGGCCCACCTCAGTGGGTGGTAAGATGTTAATGTGTGTAATAAAACGCAGTTCAGGCCATGTCTTCATTAAGAAATTTCTCTATAACTTCCTTCATTTTACAGATTATATTTAATTTGTGTACTATACCACTCAATTAAACTGTTCGTAGTGCTTTTAGTTGCCATTAACCACATTTAGGGCATTCAGGGCTGTTGGAAAAATCGAAAACAAGACATGTCAGTTTTAGGCTTTATTATAAGAACGCGACGTTTTTCAGTACTTGTCCCTGTGTTCCTATGCGGGTGAACGACCTTTTGCTCCCGCCTCCTTGCATCCTTCTGTGCACGTTAACTTAGCGTTACTTTTATGTAACGCTGAAAATGTAGCATGTGGACCTGTGACGATTCATTGTGCGAAACAAATGTTTAAATTCAATTGCCAAGTGTTCCCACTAGTGAACTCTTCTCACAAATACTAGACAAGAAATGAAAGAACAGATGCCCAACAATTCTTAAATAAGATTAACAGGATTTTAGGTCTTCACTGGTGTCCAAAAAAATCAATAAAGTCTAGTACTGTCACGTGTACCATTAATGTAACGCTGGCACTAATGAGTTAATGAATTAAAAAGAGACTGCATTCATTTATTTATATTTACTTTACTATTAAAAAGTCAATGCTGTTCCGAATCGCGTAAGAATAGGTTATGACCCATCCAGTCGCAAATTTTTGTAAAACTCTGGATGGTAACTCATTAGCAGTGGTGCTTGTGCATTTTAGTGGCCAAACATTCAGTGGACTTATTCTGTCGACTGCTTGGTTACCAAAGTGCATGATTACTACTGACAGTGAGTTGGTTCATTCGTACCGCCATGTGGGTGTCCGTTGAACGTAAATTTTAGAAACACTGTTCTTCACCATTATTGGAACACAAAATACATAGTCGTCATCTTGGACAGGACACTGTTCTTCAAGTAACACCTTATGAACATAGTTATGCATATCTGCCTGAGGATCCGCCCTGCATTCTTCAGCCTAGGGGTTTGGAGAACTCAGCTGCTGAATACCGTGCACCTGTCTGCGAATAGCCATTATACAAAGCCAGTTAACTACCAACTGAATATTACCATGCGCATAATATCTGGCACTATTAGATTTACTCTAGTTCACTGGCTTTTGCTGTTAGCAGGGTTTATGTTACCTGATATGCGCAGATGTACTGCACTTATAATGGTATCCAAGTATATCTCCAGGAAACCTAATCTTCCCACGCATAGAGACCTGCCACTTTTCAATTGTAATAGACCTCAGTCACGATATCCTCCTCTGCATTATGCTTCTGACATCGTTCCCAGAGGCTTTAAACCTCGTGGAAAATGGAAATGTCGTTGCAGCGGTAACAGATGTGTGTCTACATAACATCTTCTCACGTTCTAAGCTCCCAAATGGATCTCGCCTACCACAAAAAAGACTTGTACTGCTCGCGATCGAATTCGAACGGACCATGGTAGGTGCAAACATATATAGCGCCTGTTTCATATGTGCAACAAGCTGCATAATGCAGACTATGACGGTGGAGCTCCACCCTGGACTATTCATCACATTGTCAGCGCCTGCTGAATTCGAGCATATCAAAGTGGTGAAGATTTCCTTCTAGCAACAAGACATTGAGTTATGAAATACATGTACTAGTATCATGTTCATTGTTTATCACTTGTATATGTTCATACAGACTGATTCAGAATCCCTATTATTTATTTATTTATTTAGCACCCTATTATCACATTCTTGATATTGGACTTGTCAAAGTACAGAACAGAATAAAATATTATATATTTACATTATATACAAAAGCTTAACATTGGTATCAACATATTGTAAGAAAACATTATTCTGCTTATATACATACAGTCAGAAGAAAAGCTTGTGAAACCCCTTGGTTGATTTTACTAAAACTATTAAATACCAGTACTTTACTTAACTAGATATAGTAACATACAGCACAAAAGCTAGGTGCATAAATATATACATACATGGATGAAAGAAGTTTGGTTTTATCTAGGTATGGTTGATAATTATGAATTTTTGTTTGGAGAGTTATGAAGTACATCTACGGATTTGAGCAAAGTTGCAGATATTCGTTAATGCTGTAGCAGCTGTTGTTTATTAGCAGATTTTTTAGTTGTTTTTTGAATGTATTTCTGTTTGGTACTTTTTGATGCTATCTGGCTATGTATTGTACAGAATTTTTTGTTTGTAAACAGCACTGTCTTGATACATTGATTTTCTGTGTACATCCCTATGATAATCATCCCCATTCATTGTTTGATAATCGTGGATCTCATTTTTCAAAGGTGAAACTTGATGGTTTTTAATGAAGCATGTTGTTGTTGTTGTCTTCAGTCCTGGGACTGGTTTGATGCAGCTCTCCATGCTACTCTATCCTGTGCAAGCTGCTTCATCTCCCAGTACCTACTGCAACCTACATCCTTTTGAATCTGCTTAGTGTACTCATCTCTAGGTCTCCCTCTACGATTTTTACCCTCCACGCTGCCCTCCAACGCTAAATTTGTGATCCCTTGATGCCTCAAAACATGTCCTACCAACCGATCCCTTCTTCTAGTCAAGTTGTGCCACAAACTTCTCTTCTCCCCAATCCTATTCAATACCTCCTCATTAGTTACGTGATCTATCTACCTTATCTTCAGTATTCTTCTGTAGCACCACATTTCGAAAGCTTCTATTCTCTTCTTGTTCAAACTAGTAATCATCCATGTTTCACTTCCATACATGGCGACACTCCAAACAAATACTTTCAGAAACGACTTCTTGATACATAAATCTATATTCGATGTTAACAAATTTCTCTTCTTCAGAAACGCTTTCCTTGCCATTGCCAGTCTACATTTTATATCCTCTCTACTTCGACCGTCATCAGTTATTTTACTTCCTAAATAGCAAAACTCCTTTACTACTTTAAGTGTCTCATTTCCTAATCTAATTCCCTCAGCATCACCCGATTTAATTTGACTACATTCCATTATCCTCGTTTTGCTTTTGTTGATGTTCATCTTATATCCTCCTTTCAAGACACTGTCCATTCCGTTCAACTGCTCTTCCAAGTCCTTTGCCGTCTCTGACAGAATTACAATGTCATCGGCGAACCTCAAAGTTTTTACTTCGTCTCCATGAATTTTAATACCTACTCCAAATTTTTCTTTTGTTTCGTTTACTGCTTGCTCAATATACAGATTGAATAACATCGGGGAGAGGCTACAAACCTGTCTCACTCCTTTCCCAACCACTGCTTCCCTTTCATGCTCCTCGACTCTTATGACTGCCATCTGGTTTCTGTACAAATTATAAATAGCCTTTCGCTCCCTGTATTTTACCCCTGCCACCTTTAGAATTTGAAAAAGAGTATTCCAGTCAACTTTGTCAAAAGCTTTCTCTAAGTCTACAAATGCTAGAAACGTAGGTTTACTTTTCTTAAACTTTCTTCTAAGATAAGTCGTAAGGTCAGTATTGCCTCACGTGTTCCAACATTTCGACGGAATCCAAACTGATCCTCCCCGAGGTCCGCATCTACCAGTTTTTCCATTCGTCTGTAAAGAATTCGCGTTAGTATTTTGCAGCTGTGACTTATTAAACTGATAGTTCGGTAATTTTCACATCTGTCAGCACCTGCTTTCTTTGGGATTGGAATTATTATATTCTTCTTGAAGTCTGAGGGTATTTCGCCTGTCTCATACATCTTGCTCACCAGATGGTAGAGTTTTGTCATGACTGGCTCTCCCAAGGCCGTCAGTAGTTCTAATGGAATGGTGTCTACTCCGGGGGCCTTGTTTCGACTCAGGTCTTTCAGTGCTCTGTCAAACTCTTCACGCAGTATCGTATCTCCCATTTCGTCTTCATCTACATCCTCTTCCATTTCCATAATATTGTCCTCAAGTACATCACCCTTGTATAAACCTTCTATATACTCCTTCCACCATTCTGCCTTCCCTTCTTTGCTTAGAACTGGGTTGCCATCTGAGCTCTTGATATTCATACACGTGGTTCTCTTCTCTCCAAAGGTCTCTTTAATTTTCCTGTAGGCAGTATCTATCTTACCCCTAGTGAGATAAGCTTCTACATCCTTACATTTGTCCTCTAGCCATCCCTGTTTAGCCATTTTGCACTTCCTGTCGATCTCATTTTTGAGACGTCTGTATTCCTTTTTGCCTGCTTCATTTACTGCATTTTTATATTTTCTCCTTTCATCAATTAAATTCAATATTTCTTCTGTTACCCAAGGATTTATAGCAGCCCTCGTCTTTTTACCTACTTTATCCTCTGCTGCCTTCACTACTTCATCCCTCAGAGCTACCCATTCTTCTTCTACTGTATTTCTTTCCCCTATTCCTGTCAATTGTCCCCTTATACTCTCCCTGAAACTCTGTACAACCTCTGGTTCTTTCAGTTTATCCAGGTCCCATCTCCTTAATTTCCCACATTTTTGCAGTTTCTTCAGTTTTAATCTACAGGTCATAACCAATAGATTGTGGTCCGAGTCCACATCTGCCCCTGGAAATGTCTTACAACTTAAAACCTGGTTCCTAAATCTCCGTCTTACCATTATATAATCTATCTGATACCTTTTAGTATCTCCCGGGTTCTTCCATGTATACAGCCTTCTTTCAGGATTCTTAAACCAAGTGTTAGCTATGATTAAGTTGTGCTCTGTGCAAAATTCTACTAGGCGGCTTCCTCTTTCATTTCTTAGCCCCAATCCATATTCACCTACTATGTTTCCTTCTCTCCCTTTTCCTACACTCGAATTCCAGTCACCCATTACTATTAAATTTTCGTCTCCCTTCACTATCTGAACAATTTCTTTTATTTCATCGTACTTTTCTTCAATTTCTTCATCATTTGCAGAGCTAGTTGGCATATAAACTTGTACTACTGTAGTAGGTGTGGGCTTCGTATCTATCTTGGCCATAATAATGCGTTCACTATGCTGTTTGTAGTAGCTTACCCGCATTCCTATTTTCCTATTCATTATTAAACCTACTCCTGCATTACCCCTATTTGATTTTGTGTTTATAACCCTGTAGTCACCTGACCAGAAGTCTTGTTCCTCCTGCCACCGAACTTCACTAATTCCCACTATATCTAACTTTAACCTATCCATTTCCCTTTTTAAATTTTCTAACCTACCTGCCCGATTAAGGGATCTGACATTCCACGCTCCGATCCGTAGAACGCCAGTTTTCTTTCTCCTGATAACGACATCCTCCTGAGTAGTCCCCACCCGGAGATCCGAATGGGGGACTATTTTACCTCCGGAATATTTTACCCAAGAGGATGCCATCATCATTTAATCATACAGTAAAGCTGCATGTCCTCGGGAAAAATTACGGCTGTAGTTTCCCCTTGCTTTCAGCCGTTCGCAGTACCAGCACAGCAAGGCCGTTTTGGTTAATGTTGCAAGGCCAGATCAGTCAATCATCCAGACTGTTGCCCCTGCAACTACTGAAAAGGCTGCTGCCCCTCTTCAGGAACCACACGTTTGTCTGGCCTCTCAACAGATACCCCTCCGTTGTGGTTGCACCTACGGTACGGCCATCTGTATCGCTGAGGCACGCAAGCCTCCCCACCAACGGCAAGGTCCATGGTTCATGGGGGGGGTAATGAAGCATATGCTTTCAAATATAAATATAGATGGTAAAGTCATGATTTTTAGTTCCTTATAGACACCTCAACATGGGGCTCTGTAAGCAACATCAATTATTAATCTTAAATTTTTCTTTTGGAGCTTAAAAGACTGCTTTGCAAAAGAGGTATTTCCCTAGAGCACTAATCCATACTTCAGTAGACCATCCATGTATGCGTAATAAGCACTTAACACTGTTTTGGTATTGCAGCAATCTTTAAGCACTCTTAATATGTAACAGTACTTGCTTAATTTTTTGTTAAGCAATTCTACATGTTTCTCAATTCTTAGATGCTCATCCACCCATAATCCTAAAAAAAATTGTGATTATTTTTGCTGAATTTGGCTATTTGATAATGTGAATTTTATATTGGTCCTATTTTTGTTCCTTATATGGACGAAGTTCATCCGTACAGTTTTCTTGTAACTGACAAGTAGACAGTTGTCTTTAAACCATTTTTCTGGCACTTTTGCTGTTTTGTCGATTTTTTGCTGCATCTCATAATCATTCTTCCTTTTTATAATGAAGCTGGTATTATCAGCAAATAATATGATATCAGCTGTTGAAAACTGTTGATGTAGGTCATTAATAAAAATCAAGAATAATAATGGTCCCAATGGCAAGCCCTAGGGTACCCCTTAATTAACAATTTTTATATTCAGAATGGCACACATTTCCATCCTGAGTAATTTGTTTCCTTTCAGTTAAATATTACTTGAACCACTCAAAGGAAATACCACGAACACCATAATTACACAGTTTAAACAGCAATAGATTATGATTTGTAAGATCCAACGCTTTGGAAAGGTCCATAAACAACCCATAGATCATTTCCTTGCCTCAATAGCTTTGGGAACTTGTTTTAGGAAACTGAAGAGAGCTGTTTGTGTAGATTTGCCTTTTCTGAAACCATTCTGTGTATTTATAAGAATTTTATTTTTGTTTAGGAAGTCTAGCAATATACATACATTATTCTTTCAATTATTTTCGAAAATACAGATAATAATGATAGAGGTCTGAAATGTTTAATGTCACACTTTGCACCACTTTTATAGACTGGTATTACTGTTGACTGCTTAAGTTTACTTGAAGACACACCAGTTTCAAAGGAGTCATTGATTATGTCCACAACCTGAGAGACAACATTATCGGTACTATATTTAAAATTTTGTCAGGCATACCATCAAATCCACAGCTCATTTAACTCTTTAGTTTGCTGATATTGTACTTCTTTGGATGTTACAGGATACAGGTACATTGTCCTTTCATTTATTGAAGTTGTTACCTTTGTCTTTGGATTATATTTAGTGGTGATCAGGTTTTTGGCTACATTAATATAATGATCATTAAATATATTGGATATTAGAAGTGGATCATCAATAATTTCATTTTTGCGTTTTATGGTGATTTTATTTCTTGCACTTTGAAGTTTGCCTGTATGATTATTAATAACTTTCCACAAAGGTTTCATTTTGTTATTACCTTTTCACATTATGAATCATTGTGCTTCCTTCTGGCAGCAATTATAGCTTCCCTGTGCTTTTTCCTATAACACTTGGCATATGGTTTCAAGATAGTATTGTGCTTTGCACACTTATATAGCATTCCAAGGCTTTCTGATGACTCTTTGATTTCACTTGTCCATGAATTTGATATTTTGTTTATTTTCATTCACTTCAGGGGGAATGAAATATCATAGCAGTATTTATAATTTGACAAAAACTTGTTGAATTTTATATATACAGAACTATAGCTTTCCATGCCCCAGTTTACAGTTTTTAACATTAGATTAGAGTCCCTAATCCTGTCATCATTAAATAACCTTATCTCACTATATCTGCTGTTGTCACTTTTCTCATGAAATTTATCTAAAGTCAATCAAACTGCTTGATGATCAGAGAAACCTGTATCCAATACCTCAGATTTAAAGCCAAATTTTGGTTTCTCAATGAATATTTGGTCTATAGTACTTTCACATTTGCTGCTGTATCTGGTGGCATCTTCTCCACACATGTCCATATTGTATGTTTTTAGTAGATTAACAAGTTTTTGCCTTTTTTTACAGTTGTTCTTGAAATTAATATTGAAATCCCCATGGACAACAATGTATTTTGACTGACTGTTGAGTTAGTTCAGAAGATTTTCCAAATTTTCACTCCTCTAGCTCATATAGCTTATTGGTTAAGCCCTGTACCATATGATACAGGAGAGTTACAGAATTATTCAGTTCCATGAGAGGTATGTTTCTTGCTTGGTTTCTTCTTTGAAGAGGAGGCTCTAGCCTTTCCGTTTCTGACCTGATTTTCACCTCGTGGGGCTCCTGGACTTCTTCTTGGTTGTTTTCTTCTGCAGTGGAATGGGCCATAAAAAATCGTTCATATGTTGTTTGGATGCCAATTTCTGCCTGGTGCTTCGTCGTGATCTGTTGTTTTTATATGTGTTGCAGAGAGAGTCAGGACAGTGATATTTTGGAATAAACCTACTTCTAGCAAAACACCGCTCAGAACATAAACGGCTGTGAACGATCGAAGACAGTACTCATTGACAGAGGTCAGTCCCTCATATCACGTGATTTCTTGTGTAACGTCATGTCACGTGTCATCAGCGAAAAATACAATGACTTCAAGCGCACATTGCCACTGAGTAATGAAGAAAGACGGTGCATTATAGAATGGCAGACTACTCGTTTTCAGAGTGCACCAACGCGTTGATCATCTGTGGTGCAAGTGGACGAAATGGTTGATTAGCACAACGTCTGTTTCACAAACGATTTCCGTATCGTGCCAGTCCATCAACTGCCATTTTTGCAAGATTGGAACAATGGCTTCAGGAAACTGTCGCCGTCAAGGCTAATCGGACAGACTGTGGACGTGGCTGGGCGCACCGCTTTGTTGATGTGTGTGGAAGAGGAAGTCCGCCAACTGGTCGACCAGAACCTGTTGACGAGTACTTGAAACATATCAGGTTCTACCGATGTATCCCAGTGCAGCTTCTGGCGATTTCTCCATGAACAGCAACTGCACTCATACTACCTCCAGAGGGTGCAAGAATTGGGTGTAGCTGGCGCCACATGTCGATGATTGTGCATGGTTCCCACGTCGCTGTGTCGACGTTCCAGGCTTTCCTTTCCTCAGATCACTCTTTTGACTGATGAAAAGCATTTCACAAACGAAGGTCTGATCAAGCGTCTTAACAGGCCACATTCGGTTTGAGCAAAACCCTCATGCCACAAACCCCCATGAATCTGAACATCGTTTTGATATTCAAGTGAGGGCTGGTATTATCTGTGATCGTATTGCTGGCCCATATATTCTACCACTCCATCTATGGGTCCCAGCCATTTGATCTTCCTGCAAGACGTACTGGTGCAGCTTTTGTAGGATGTGCCTTTGCATATCTGTCACATGATGTAGCTCCAGCACAATGGCGCGGTAGCCCACTATTTATTTGACGTCTGTCAGCACCTTAACCAAACATTCGGGGACAGTTGGATGGGTCGCGGTTGACTGATTCGTTGGTGATCTTTTTCCTGTAGGGCTACATAAAGAGTATTATCTACACTACTGGCCATTAAAATTGCTACACCACGAAACTGACGTGCTACAGACGCGAAATTTAACAGACAGGAAGAAGATGCTGTGATATGCAGATGATCAGCTTTTCAGAGCATTCACACAAGGTTGGCGCCGGTGGCGACACCTACAACGTGCTGACATGAGGAAAGTTTCCAAACGATTTCTCATACACAAACAGCAGTTGACCGGCGTTGCCTGGTGAAACGTTGTTGTGATGCCTCGTCTAAGGAGGGGAAATGCCTATCCTCACGTTTCCGACTTTGATAAAGGTCGGATTGTAGCCTATCGCGATTGTGGTTTATCGTATCGCGACATTGCTGTTCGCGTTGGTCTAGATCCAATGACTGTTAGCAGAATATGGAATCGGTGGGTTCAGGAGGGTAATACGGAACGCCGTGCTCGATCCCAATGGCCTTGTATCACTAGCAGTCGAGATGACAGGCATCTTATCCGTACGGCTGTAACGGATCGTGCAGCCACGTCTCGATCCCTGAGTCAACAGATAGGGATGGTTTGCAAGACAACAACCATCTGCACGAACAGCTCGACGACGTTTGCAGCAGCATGGACTAACAGCTCGGAGACCATGGCTGCGGTTACCCTTGACGCTGCATCACAGACAGGAGCGCCTGCGTTGGTGTACTCAATGACGAACCTGTGTACACGAATGGGAAAACATCACTTTTTCGGATGAATCCAGGTTCTGTTTACAGCATCACGATGGTCGCATCCGTGTTTGGCAACATCGCTCTGAACGCACATTGGAAATGTGTATTCGTCATCGCCATACTGGCATATCACCTGGCGTGATGGTATGGGGTGCCATTGGGTGCACGTCTCGGTTACCTCTTGTTTGCACTGACGGCACTTTAAACAGTGGACGTTACATTTCAGATGTATTACGACCCGTAGCTCTACCCTTCATTCGATACCTGCGAAACCCTACATTTCAGCAGGATAATGCACGACCGAATGTTGCAGGTCCTGTACGGGCCTTTCTGGATACAGAAAATGTTCGACTGCTGCCCTGGTCAGCACATTCTCCAGGTCTCTCACCAACTGAAAACGTCTGGTCAATGGTGGCCAAGCTACTGGTTTATCACAATACGCCAGTTACTACTCTTGATGAATTATGGTATCGTGTTGAAGCTGCATGGGCAGCTGTACCTGTACACCCCATCCAAGCTCTGTTTGATTCAATGCCCAGGCGTATCAAGGCCGTATCAAGGCAGTTCTGGGTACTGATTTCTCAGGATCTATGCACCAAAATTGCATGAAAATTTAATCACATGTCAGTTCTAGTACAATATATTTGTCCAATGAATACCCGTTTATCATCTGTATTTCTTCTTGGTGTAGCAATTTTAATGGCCAGTAGTGTAATAATCCAATGGAGTCACAAGACGATCTCTTTGCCCTTGTGAAATGGCTCCAGCAGGGCTGGTTCAGGAGACTCCAGACTGTGTGTATTTGAACAAATTTTCTCAGGTCATCAGGTCGAGCATATGTTGTAGTTCAAGGTACGAGTTGGTTGATGCACGTGCAGCGTATCTTTACACATTCTTTGAAAGCCGTATATCTTCCAAACGGCGCTTTTCCGGACGTATATATACTACCAAATATTGCTGTTTGAGTCCCCTCTACAACACCTATAGCTGTGTAATAAGAATTCTGAAATACCGTATATACCTGCTGGATCTGTTGATAATTACGTGCTTTAGCTGTATGTAAATAAATAAATAAATATTCCTTACTTAGATGCATCTGTAGGGCAATGGTTTCTTTTTTTTAATGGCTTCACTTTAAGTGATCCTTGTGACATTTGAGAATAAGATGTGAACCCTCCAAACTAGTTGTAAGCCGACGATAAATAAATGAATCTTTTAGTTCTATTTTTAATCTCAGCTCACACAAATGGTATCGTAACCGTTTTCGGCTCATAAGCATGTCATCAAGGCACGATCCAGTTAAATATTGTTACTAGTAAACTTATCGTAATAGACCAGCTGAAGACAGTTGCTCAGGAATGTGTAGTTATAAGTGCAACTATATCGGTTTTTATTAAAAATAATAATGATGCAGTTACAAAATTTGCGAGTGTACTTGTCACTGAAGATGGAAATTTGTACATAAAAATGGCGAAATAGTGAAAAGAAGAATTTAGACACTGCTCAAAACTTGGAATAAGTTCCTTCCTTTAGGCGAGTCTATCATTACGCCGGAAGAACCACCAAACAGCTGAAACGGCTGGACTGATGAAAGAATGCGAAAATATCCAAGATTGAATGTCAAGTGCTAACTGACGACGAAATAATTACCAGTCTCATAGGCGACCAAGCCCCTAACGACGACGAGGAAGATCCTAGCGCCAATGGCCGTGGTGGAAAGGTGGAGACCATTATGGATCGGTTAGGACAATAAGAAGAATGAGGTTCAAATAATAATAATAATTTGGACTTCTTTTCCAAAATGGTTGGCATACTTTAATGGTTATTTTGAACTCTCCGTGTTTTTTGTAAGACATGTTATACAAAATATATCTGAACTGTTTTATGTTTAGATCGGTGTTTCTTTGTTTTGTGTTTTTATGGGCAGTAAAAATATGTTATTGTAAATGATAGGTCATCCGACAAATGAATTATCCGTCCGAAGTTGTTTCGTATTTCACTAACAGAGAGCTCCTGGTTATGACACGGTACTTCGGCCGTGATAGTCTGTGACGGTCAGCACGCGCCGATAGCACAGCAGGTGAGGTAACATTCGTTAATCTGTTAAGGTCGGAGCGCAGCGATCGGTATATAAGCGATTCCGAGACAGAAACGGGCAGTTCAGGGCCAACATGTTGTGGTTACTAGCGTGCATGTTCGGCCTTCTGGCCACAGGAAGTGTCCACTGCCAAGGTAAGCCATTGCTTACTTTCAAGCGTTCGTAAGGTCACTTTCACCTCTTCGCTACATGTCAAAGTATCACTAGCGCGAAGCGACCCCTGCTACGGAGCTACTATGGTTTACATGTATTCTTGTCTCTGAGTCCATCTTCGACAGCCGCAGGTCACATTTAATATGGGAGCTATTCCATCTTTTACAACTTTATAATGTCTAGTTTGGACCAAACGCATTTCGCTTTATGTAAAGGATCTACATTGGTCATTTATTTGCGTTCGTCTGTACACGGGCGTTCGATATGTAACACACTGCACTGACTCACAAATTTTTCTCGTTTGCCTGTTTTTATATATCCGCGTTCACCTTGTGTACTTTACTTGTTTCGATAGCACCGTCGAAACAAAGTAGACAAGATAAAAGTGGATACCGGTACATAAAGGTATGCCAACGAGAAAATATCGTGCGTTATTCAGTTCGGTGTGTCTTACTATCGAAATTCTTCCTCAACGTACAGATTGAATAACACTGGAGATTGGCTTCAACCCTATCTCACCCCCTTCTCAATCAGTGTATCCTTTTCACGTCCTTAGGTACTTAGTACTGCACTGCAGTTTCTCTATGAATTGTAAATAATTTTTAAACTTTTGCTTCCCGTATTTTATCACTGCTACCATCAGAATTTCAAAGAGTTTATTCCCGTCAGCATTGTCAAAAGATTTCTCTAAATCTACAAGTGCTATTAGGTTGGTTCATAAGTTCGTAGCGTTTTTTTGTTGCATGTTGTTATTCCGGGCCGGCCGAGTTGGCCGAGCGGTTCTAGGCGCTACAGTCTGGAACCGCGCGACCGCTACGGTCGTAGGTTCGAATCCTGCCTTGGGCATGGATGTGTGTGATGTCCTTAGGTAAGTTAGGTTTAAGTAGTTCTAAGTTCTAGGGGACTGATGACTTGAGAAGTTAAGTCTCATAGTGCTCAGAGCCATTTGAACCAGTTGTCATTCCGGTTTATTTATCGAATTCCATTCTTTTATTTGTAGTTCACTGTTGCTATTTGAGATTACATAGCGTCCTTTTGTCATGTGGAGATAGAGAGTGGAGCTGTGGACGATAGAAAATGAAGCGCCAAGTGAAGAAATCGGAACATTTCCAACGTACCCTTTTGTTTGAGTTTATAGAGGGTGACAGGAGCGGAGGCAGCCGGAAATTTTTGCACCATGTATGGGGATAATATCATTCCACAGAGCATGGCAATAAAATGGTTTCTCGTTTTAAGGAGGACTGGTTTGCCATTAATGACACTCCCCGTTTTGCATAACTTTCGTGGTTTGATGATGATCGTTTAAACGCATTAATCTAAGCCAGCGTACCCGCAGATTGGCGAATGTGATGAACTCTGATCATCCACTATCATGCGAAATTTGCATGCAATGGGGAAGGTTCAAAAGTGCGCTGTATGTATACAGCACGCTCCTAGCCAAAATCACAAAAATCAGCGGGTGCCCATATGGTCATCTCGTGAACAGACAAAGTATCCACAAAAGGTAACGTGGAACAGCGACACTTCTGTATACTAAGAATTGCTTCCCCCAAACGTAATCATCACTGCTGACATTCATGGACAACAACTGAGACGCTTTGCAGACAGGTTCCCAGAACAACAAGGGAGACTGCATGTAGTCATGCTACTGCACGTCAACAGCCGCCTGCATATTGCTAGACTGGCAAAAAGTAGCATACAGGAGCTGGGTCGGGAAGTCATTCCGCAACGCTCTAATCGTGGCTCGACGAGTCCTTCGCCTCAAAAGAATATGATTCAAACCATCGCGGAATCGAGAAGTTACCACAGCGCCGGCGGACTGTTGGAAATAGTGAAGAAGAATATATTATTGATGAATAAAGTCTTTGTTATTTGTATCTGCTCTGCTTATTAAACTTATAGAAAAACCATACGAATTTAAGCATCAACCCAATGTAATCGTAGGTTTGTCTGTCTTCAAACTATCTTTTTAAATAAACCATCGAGTCAGTATTGTTTAGTTTCTTCCTACATTTCTCCGTTACCCAAACTTATCTTACCCTAGGTCGGCTTGTACCAGTTTTTCCATTCTTCTGTAAATAATTCGCGTCAGTATTATGCATCCATGACACATAATAGATCTTCAGCACCTACTTTCTCTGGAACTGAAATTATTGTATTTTTCTTTATGTCTGAGGGAATTTCGCCAGTCTCATGTACCTTGAACACGAGGTGGAATAGTTTTGTCATGGCTGGCTCTGCCAAGGATCTCCATAATTCTGAGGGAATGTCACCTACTCCGAAGAACTTCGTGCGATGTAGGTCTTTCAGTGCGCTGATAAGTTGCTCTCGTATCATCATATCTAGCTTTTTGTCTTCATCTACAACCTTTTCCTTTTCTGTAATGTTGCCTTGGATATAATTTCCCCCGTTGAGCCTTTCTACATATTTCTTCTACCTTCCCATTCTTTCCAACGGCCTTGCCGCAGAGCTAACACCGGTTTCCGTCAAGTCACCAAAGTTAAGTGCTGTTGGGCTGGGCTACTTCTTGGATGGGTGATCATCCGGTCTGCCGAGCGCTGTTGCAAGTGGGCTGCACTCACACCTTGTGAGGCACACTGAGGAGCGACTTGATTGAAAAGTAGTGGCTCCGGTCTCGGAAACTGACATACGGCGGTGAGAGCGGTGTGCTGGACACATGCCCCTCCATATCCGCATCCAGTGACGCCTGTGGGCTGAGGATGACACGGCGGCCGGTCGGTCCATTGGGCCTTCCAAGGCGTGTTCGGACAGAGACACCTTTCTTTCCCATGCTCGTTAGTGCTGGCTTGCCATCTGAGCTCTTGATATGAATATCTCTGCTTTTCTTTTCCCCGAAGGACTTTTTCTGTAGGTGACATCTGTCTTTCACGTAGGCATGCACTCTTCTACAGCTTCTACTTGTCCTGTACCCACTCCTGCTTAGACATTTTGTACTTTCTGTGATCTTATTTTTGTAGGTCTATATTCCCTTTCGTCAACTTAATTCAATTGGCCCTTTGCTGCTTCACTATTTCATCTTTCACTGCTACCCATTAGTCTTCTGTTGTATGCCTTTCCCTTGTTCCAGTCAACAGATGCCTTAATGCTCTTTGAAACTCTCAGTTAGTGATTCTTTCAATTTATCCAGGTAGGGTCTCCTTATTTTCCTACTTTTCCAGTTTCATTAGTTTTGATCTGCAGTTCATAACAAATAAATTATGGCCAGAGTAAGAATCTACCCCTGGACATACCTTTCAGTTTAAAATCTTGCCATAACATAATCTATCCGAAACTTTCTGGTATAACGAGGTGTCTTCCATGCATATAACGGGTTTCTATTATTCTTAAACCAAATCTTAGCCGTGATTAAACTATGCTCTGCGAAAGAAGTAGCTTTGCCTTCGTTCCTTTTCCCAAAGTCCATGTTCTCCTGCTACTTGAACCAGACACATTAATGTCATCACGTCCTATGTCCGACATCAACGTGCAATAACCACTCTCCGACGGTCAGTGGCAGCACTAGCATTGAATTGTATGTGAAGCATATCGGTGGGACGTGAACAACAGTGCAGTCGATGTTGTAATGCGGAAACGGAGCGATTTATCTGACGTCAAGAGGGGAGTGAAAACAAGCTTTCAGGCCAAGCGTGGGAGCATTCCTGAAATGAGCATTTCTGAAACGGCAAAGTTTGTAAACTGCTCCCATACCGCCGTGATTAAAATGTTGCGTGTATGGCAAAATGGCGCTATCCAAATCGGGCGCTGAGGCAACTGATCTACACTATGGGCCATACATGACAGGGGTGAACAGAGGGTGCGGAGGTGTGTACAGGCGAATAGACGTACAACTGCTGAGCAGCCGACCACTCAAATGAACCAAGGGGCTACCAACAGTGCCTCTTTGACGAGCATTCAGTGAACACTGCTGAGTGTCGGTCACCGCAGCAGGCGCTTGGTTCATACACCCATGCTGGCATCTGCTCATCAGCGAAAATGGCTGGAATTTGCACGCCAGAACTGCAACTCGACAAACACTGTTCAGCGACAGATATCCTTTACAAATGAAACACTTTTTACGCTCCATCAGACAGATGGCTATTGTTATGTACTTCGTGAAAGGTCTGAAAGTACACACCATTCAGTAATCGTCAGAAGTATGTAGGCCGATGGAGATAGAGATACGGTCTGTGAAATGTTCTCGTCATTCTGGAAGGCACCATGCATCATCACAAATAAGTATCTATCCTTGGGGACCACGTTTACCACTACATGCACTTTGTCTCTACTCAACATGGTGATATCTACCAGCAGGACAATGCAACGTGTCACACAGCTCGCAGTGCACTTGCGTAGTAAGAAGAGTACCAATATGAGTTTACCATACTCCCCTGGCTTCCAGACTCCACCACCATAAGCCACAAGCGCTCTATTGGAAACAAACCGGCAAATCGTGCTGGCCGGGGAACTTACAGCGCGTCTTGCAGAGCACGTTGAGTTTCCGGGATGATGTGTGGGTGAGCGTTATCCTGTTGAAACAAAACATCACCTTTCTGTTGCAAGAACGCCAAAAGAACGGCTCTAACAACATTCTGCATGAACCAATGGCTCGTTAGCGTCCCTGCCAGAACACCAAAGGTGAACGAGAGCAGTAGCTTATCGCACCTCAGACCATAAGGCCTGAGGGGGGGGGGGGGGGGCAGTTTGTCTCGGACGAATGCAATCTACAAGACGCTCTCACTAAGTATATGTCATACGTGCAAACGACCATCACTTGCGTGCAGGCAGACTCTGCTTTGATCGCTAAAGGCCACGGCCCTCCATTCCATCTTCCAAGTGATCCTGTGACGGCAACAGTCGACCCGTGCAGCCAGTGCTGTGGCGTGAGTAGAAGCCGGACTAGAGATTTGTGTGCCCGTAGTCCCACTGCCAAAACTGGTCCACCATAGTTCATGTTGAGACTTATGGGCTCAAAAGCCCTCTTATTTATGCTGTACGATCTGCCACTGCTGCCGTTATAGTAAGACGATCCTGGCGGGCACCCATGTGGTGTGAACGTCCAGAATCTCGTCTACGGGTGTGAGCACGTTTACATGATCCCTGATCCCAGCATCGTTGCACAACTGACGTAACACGTTTACCGTGTGCGGCAATTCTATGAAAGGACCCTCCCGCCACTCGGGAGGCCACAATTTGAACCCTTTCTAACTTGTTCAGTTGGCTGTTGAAAGCAGAAATGCGTCTCCGTGGCATGCTTCACATGTTTGTACCACACTGAACCTTCTTGGTGCGAACATTCTTTACCAAAGGGTAGGTAAAAATGGCGCTCTGATAGCTAAGCCACTGCCCTATCTGTTGGCGAACGACATACATCTACTATCCCAAATGGCATACGCCGTCATCGGATCAAAATCGACGTCGTTTTTCCAGGTGTACTAATTTTTTTCTGGGAACTTATTGCACTTATCTTTGCAATGGTGTTACAATTAAACTGGGTCAATACTCCGGGATTTTCCTTTGTAAAGGAACTTTTGATAATGGAGATCAGCATTTCTGCTATTGTTTCGCTACCCTCAATTTCAGTTCCTGTGGTATCCAGCAGAGGCCAGATACGAACTTCGTTGCCATTAACAGCCTCACATCTGACCAAAATTTCTTTGGATTATATGAGAGATCTTTCGACAACCTTCTGCAACTGTTGCTCTTCAAGGTTTCGTGTATTGTCCTCTTGACACTCATACACTTTGCTTTTAGTCTTTACAGTGACTGTATACCATGGGAGGTACACCTCATCATGAACTGTTCCATTCGACATACATCTATCCAGTGCATGATCAACTTTTTTTTTTTTTAATTTCAGCCATAGTTTTTGAACATTCTCAAGTCCGTTACTGAATGTTTCAAGTTCCTCTCTGAGATATGACTGTCTTCCCTCTTGGTAGTGTCTGGAGCCTGGTCTTCCTGTGACCACAACAGCCAGCAATCACATGCCGCGGCTATATTCCTGCCAAGTCTTTCTGCAATATCGCGGAAGAACGTCCAGCTTCTCATAGCCCTGTTACAGGACCTCGTTCGAACTTGGTGAGGTGTTGGTAATGGCATCTTCATTGTCTTAAAGGCATTATTCACTGACATCAACTCACTCAATCCAGTCTCAAAGGTAACTAACGCTCACGACCTAGAAAACCAGTATTTAAAACAAATCTGATGCATCCTCATAGTGGTACTACTAGCGCCTCTCTTATGTGGTTGGTGCGAAATTTGAACAGACATCATCTTTGAGGTATAGAAACACGCTTACCAACTTTAGTTTATGTCGTACAACACCTTCTTGCTTTTTGGGATTTTTTCCATCAGCGTATCTTTGGCTTCCTTAAATGTCACTCTGTTCACAGAAAATTACAGAGATTCCTTGGTGTGGCTTAGGTTTCGGTGCCGATCAGCAGTCAATATGGATATCAATCTTCGCAGAACTGTGTCGAAATGATGCCGTCAATCTTTGCTTCATTGTTTTTTTGTTAAAAACTTTCCAAGCAGAAAGCTGCCGCTCTAACACCATAGCACATCAGACGCCTCAACACATTAGTATGGCAGCAGTATACGTACCAGTCACCTGTCCCCAACTATCATAAGGACGTTCCCTCCTACTTGGTACACAATCGTATCACAACAGTAGTCTACCATTTGTTTGAGGAAAAAGAAAACCCATGAAAGCTTGCTGATTCTACATTTAGTTTTATACGGCAGACACAGAAGAATGCAGCCATGCTGTATTGCACAACGTCCAATCACGTTAATACTACCACATGTCAAAAGCTTCGATAATCAGTTTTTGCAGCTTGGACCATTGTGACATGTGCAGGAAGAGAGTCAGTTAGGTTATAGAAGGTACTGACAGGGATGTGGTTCCACACTGAGTCAGATGCTGTGCTCACATGCTCTAGATTTCTCAGTTGACAGTCGATGATATGTACAGTACGACTGAGGTGGACCCACATATTCTTGACTGAGTTAGAATCCGGGAAATTTAGGGGCAAGAGGATTACGATATTCTCATCTTGGTGTTCTTCGATCTATGAACACACATTGCAAGCTATGTGACATGTTGCATTGTCATGATGGTAAATGCCATCAAGCTGAGGAAAAACAGACTGCATGTAGTGGTGGACGTGATTCCTTACTGATAGACACATAGTTGTATTGATTCATTGTGCCTTCTAGAATGACGAGATCAGGGAATTCCACGAAAACATTCCACAGACCATAATGCCCCTCCTCCGACTTGGATCCTTTTGGTGATTGTTGTAGGGTGTTTGTTTTCAGACGTTTCCCACTGTACACTCCAATAGCCATCTGTCTGATGGAGCACAAAATGTGATTCATCAGAAAAGGTCACCTGTTAACACTTGGCGAATGTCCAGTTGCGGTACTGGTGTGCAAACTCCAGCTTATGTCGCTGATGGGTGGTGTGGGTACATGGACCAGGTACCTGCTGTGAGGCCCAAATGCAGTAACGTTCACTGAATGCTGATTGAGGGGACACTGTTGCTAGCCCCTTGGTTCATCTGGGTAGTAAGTTGCTCAAAAGTTGCACATCTATTCATCCACACCATCTCTACAGCTGTTGTTCTTCCCTCTCATCTATGGTCCATGGTGTACCACAGATGCCTCAGCGCCAGTTTCGGATAGTGCCATTTTGTCATGCACAGTGTACTTCAACCACAGTGGCACACAAGCTGTTTACATGCTTAGCTGTTTCAGGAATGCTACCACCTTTGGCCCGAAAGCTAACTGGCATGCCCTTTTGGACATCAGATAAAAGGTTCCATTTCCACATTACGACAATGACTGCACTGTTTTCCGGGCCCCTTGCCCACCATCCCTCCTCCACCGAGTCCCTTTATATACCCTCCACTGCTAGTACTGTCAGCTGCCACCTGTAACGTCGAACATAGGCAGTGGTCACATTAACGTGACTGGACCTTGTAGGTGTATATACTTGTATATTTAAGCCCACAACAATTGTACCAGCTACAACACCCTTCAGTGTGTGTATTAATTCTGGAGATGCCATCAAAACATTCAAAATTTAAAAAAAATTATAAGAATAATGGAAGGGGTAGATAATCACAAATCATGTAGACCATTGTTTCCAAAAAGGATGATCCTGCCACTTCCTTGCATATATATACTTGAAAATATAATGTATTTAAAGCAAAACTTACATACAAAAAGACCACTCATCACCCAAAATCACACAATACACAGCTATGATACAAGATATACAAGACAAAAATTGGATGTACATGTTCAAAGCACCAACACAAGGTTATTTCAAAACAGCCTTATCCATCCTAGTATCAAATTATACAATGCCTTACCAGATACCATTAAACTCATACAAAACATTGGTCACTTCAAATCTAAACTGAAGTTGTACTTGGTTGATCACTGCTTTCACACAGTAAATAAATACCTACGAAACTAAATTTTTGTGTGTTTACCCATGTAGTCTCATTCAGAAGAGCATTTGTATTTTATCTCTCTGTATATAGCATAGCAACATTTATTTAAGTATTCATCATTAATTCATATATTAATGTGTGTTATTATGTACAAAGGCATATTATATGTAAAACTGTTAATATTAACAAAAAAATCCAAATATCTCTTGCACATTGTGCAGCTGTAGATGAAAATGGATCAATAAATAAATAAATAAATCAGACGAAGAAGAAAATACGTTTTTCTGTGCTAGGAGAGGAATGAAAACTTGTGAAAATACAAAAATGTGATTTCCAGTATTGGGAACTTTTCAAAATAGGCAAGGGTTGCCTTGGTGAGGTCCCAGGCTGTTGACAGTTGATTCTACTGATGAACATAAGGTTGGTTTTAAGAGGTTTCCCACATTCATCTCGTCATATACTGGCCATGAGCTATATTTTACATAACCAGCCAAAATGAATGTAGCTCTCGAAACACATTTCATCTATACCAGTCGACACTAAAAACAAAAATCACAGAAGCAATGCAATAAAGCCACGTATATGATGTTTTATGAGCAATCCAAGTGTTATAGATGGTATCAAAGTGGAATAAGATTGTTTAAAAGTTTCACCCTGTTTCCTCTCTTCGGTGGGCATTTTGCTGATTTTGCAAGATTTTCTCAGTCATTCTGACTTTATTCCTATTTCAGATTTTTAATTTTCAGATTCAACTTAAAATTATGGAAATATGAGCGTATTATTTTTGTGAATATTTTCTATCCTTACATCATAACTCATTAGATACCATGCATTTAAACATATGAGGACATAATTTCAGATCGTTAAATGAAAAGTTGTCATGCATATTAATAACATAAAAAAGGAAGTCCTTTGCATATGATATTGAAAAGTGCATATCGTTGAGGTACCAAAGTAATATACCTTCAAAAAAACAAATTAGATAACTGTCACTCTAGTGACATACAGTCCAACAGGTTTATGTATTTCTCGTCAAATTTCACGTTTTCCAACGCACTGAATCAATTATATGCAAACTGGCAAGTTTTGAAACTTGCCCTTCTTGGAAAATTTCTACAGACGCCCCTGAAAAGCACAATTGTAGGAAGGTGAGGTCATGTAAGCTCATTCTGCTTAAGATACCCTTTCAAACAACCGAGTACTGTTCAATTGCTTTCTGAGCACTCAGTTTTGAAGGTTGTTTTCAGTGCAAAGTTAATTGCTGTTTCTGCTAATCATCATATAAGTCTACTCATTCTGCATCTACATCTATGCTCTGTAAACCACCATGAGGTGCATGCCAGAGTGTACATCGCATTGTACCAGTTATTAGGGTTTCTTCCTCTTCCATTCAGGTATGGAGCACAGGAAGAAGGTTTGAATGCCTCTGTTGATGCAGTAATTGTTATAAACTTAATCTCATGATACCTGTGTGAGGAATACGCAAGGGATTGTAGTATATTCCCTGCATCACCATTTAAAGCTGGTTCTTGAAACTTCGTTAGCAGGCTTTCTCGGGATCGTTTACATCTGTCTTCAATAGTCTTTCAGTTCAGTTTCTTCAGTGTCTTTGTGACACTCTTCCCCAGGTTAAACAAATGTGTGACCATTTGTGTTGCTCCTCATTGTACACGTTCAATATCCTCTGTTTGTGCTATATGGTACGGGTGCTACACAGTTCTTTTGGGTTTTTCTTTCTAGAGGAACATTTGAAAATAGAGTTAAGAATTTCAGTTTTTGCTCTGCTACCCTCAGTTTTAGTTCCTGTCTCATTACTAGGACTTGGACACTAACTTTGTTGCCACTATCAGCCTTTACATATGTCCAGAGTTTCTTTGGGAGATCTGAAAGGTAATTTGACAATATTGGGCAACAGTAGTCATTGAAGGCATCATGTATTGTTCCCTTGACAGCCAAATGCATTTCATTCAGCATTTCTCTATCTATAGCCCTATGCTTCCTTTACACCTATTATGCAGTAATTTCTTTAAAGTGCCTGTATACGATGGAGATTCCTTCCTGTTGTGGACTGTTCTGCTAGGCACATATCTATCCAGTGCATGGTCAACTATTCTTTTAAACTTGAACAATACTTTCCCTACATTCTGCTGTCCTATGCTGAAAGTTTCAAGTTCCACTTTGAGATATGACACTACTGACTTTTTATCTAGTTTGAACATATATATCTTTCTGCTTGTTTTAGTTGTCCTTTATACTTTGGTATCATTGTCACCACAACTGTGTTGTGGTCACTGATACCAGTTTCAATGTGAACATCCTCAAAGAGTCAGGTCTATTTGTTGCTATTAGATCCAATATATTTCCATCATGAGTGGGGTTCCAAACCACCTGTTCCAGGTGGTTTTCAGAGAAGGGATTTAGTACTGTTCCACAGGATTTCTTATCACACCCACCACTAACAAAACTGTAATTTTCCCAATTAATTAATTATTGGATGACTAAATTCTGCACCAATGATTACAGTATGATTGGGTAACTTACATACAAATGAAATGAGGTTTTCTCTAAATTTTTCAGTTACATCAGGAGACAAGTGTGTTGGGTGACAGGTGGGTCCAATTATTATTTTATGCCCACCCCTGATACTGAGTCTTGCCCAAACAATCTGACATGCAGCTTCAATTTCTATCTCAGTGAATTTGAGTTTCTTGTCTACTGCGACAAATGTACCACCTCCACCTCCAATTTGCCTATCCTTCAGATATACACTTCAATTTTCCTCCAAAATCTCATTGCTGTCAATTTCATGTTTCAACCAGCTTTCTGTACCTTGTATTATGTGAACTTCATTACTTTTCATGAGAACTTCAAACTCTGGAACTTTGCAAGTGCTTCGGCACTTTACCATTAGGTTTTTAAAACTCTCATCTGTGGGAGGCATTTCTTTTGATCTTACACTGATACTTCTGGGTTTCCTACAGCTATTATAATTGGAATTGGATGGAGAGTCACCTTATCTAAAAAAATCCTTGTGTGCACACTACACACAGTCAGCTACCTGAATAGGAGCCTTTGATGGGTTGAGCACACCTGACCCATTTAGGGAGACCCTACAGTTCTCAACCCCATGGCACAAGTCCAGGAAGTCACAGCCTAGCTTGTCACACAACCTTCGAAGTCTCTAGTTCAGTCCCACTCAAATCAGAATCAAAGGGCCACAATCAGTTCTGGGGAAAATGTTGCAAAGTATGAGCTTCATTGAAACTCCCTGCCCATGGCTGGTTTTTGTTAGTCTTCACTGCCAATCACTGAAATGACCCAAGTATGATCTCAGAGCTCAGTCAACATCCATCACTTGTTCCAATGCATGCCACAATCTGCAGCTGGTTGCATCCTGTTCCTTCAATGGCTGCTGGGCTAACCTCTTCAATATGTTGAATGAGCGCCCAGGCATACATACTGAGTGCACCTGGTATCCTTTCCTGCCCCTGCTGCCATTTCCCTAAGGGGTACCATCATTCGCCATACATTTGAACTGCCTACGATTAATAGGACGCCACTCTTTTGCATTTGCCTCCTCTTGCTCCCACTGGCTATGATTCAGTTTCAGTGAGACAGAGCACCTCAAACTTTGGTAACAGGGATCAGTATAAAAAGCAGAGTCACCCCTGTTCCTCATCCACCCCATGCAGGACGCCTAGATCAACCACTGACATGCCACTTGCAGTGAAATGGACGAGTAATGACAGATCCTGGAATTCTGCAGAGGAGGTAAGATTCATGGGGAGGATGTTATTTGAGGTACCTCTGGTACCGGTATTACAGTTACATGACTCTCAGGAGCCCTTCCAACACATCGATTCACAGCAGCTGACAAAATGTTTGACAGTAGTCATGGTCAGTTTCAGCTGCTTATGAATGTTAGCCAATTCATACAGTGTTCGAGAACAGCTTTCACAGTGGGACTCCATTTTGGCTGGTGCAATATATTATAAGGCAGTGAAAAAATAATTTTAAATTAAGCCCGCTGACTACCTTTTAATCTGTTGAGGTACAATTTTGCTGATTCCCAATAAGAATTGAAGCAAATACAAAAAATGAGGCTTCTATTGAAGGCAACACAAAAACCTGTGGTAATAATTAGTAGTTTCCTAAAACGTTTTGAGGTTAATTATAGTTGTTTGTAAACAAGAATACAGAGTTATTTATGTTGGATGCAGATAATATATAGGGCTACTCCTCCTTACAGGAAAGCTAGATCTAATTCAATATGCTAGTTAGAATATCTATCACAGTAACTAAATCACAAACGCCAGTTGCTTGTAGATTATGCAAAGAACAATGGTAGTTCCAAAAATTCTCAAAAATGCACGGTTATTTGCATTGATATACAATGAAATTCACGGGTGATGTATTCTTGGCAGAACTGTGAACCACAAAACCCTATTTTTCTATGATATAAATTACATACCCATAACACTTGTACCACTAACTTAACAAAAATATAGCGTATGCACCCGAAAATTCTCAAAAACAACCTGTTTCTCACGTAACTGAGCTGTTCAATTAGAGAACAATTATGTTGATCAAGGATGGACTTAATGCTCTCAAATGCCCACCCGGTTAGCTGAGTGGTCCAACGTAAGGCTTTCTGGAGTGGGAAGGAGCGCCTGGTCCCTGGCACGAATCCGCCCAGCAGACTTGTGTTGAGGTCTGGTGAGACGGCCAGTCTGTGGATGGTTTTTAGGCAGTTTTCCATTTGCCTTGGCAAATGCTGGCTGGTTCTCCTTATTCCGCCTCAGCTATACTATGTTGGCTATTTATGTGCAAACAAGTTCTCCACATATGCATACACCACCATTACTCTACCACGCAAACATAGGGGTTACACTCATCTGGTGTGAGATGTTCCCTGTGAAATCACATAGGATCAGAAGGTCTGTAAGATCATTTACTCATAATATTGTTGTGCACAGGAAAGTATTGTTGTTGGGTGATTGTAATGGGATGGAGAAAGACTTGTGTGAAATTTTCATTTGGTGTAATGAATGGCAGCTCTCTTTAAATGTTGGTAAATGCAAGATAATACCTTTGATAAAGTCAAAGAGCCAGATGGTTTTCAATTACAAGATTAGTGGTGAACATCTTGAGCATGTCACATTGTATAGGACCTATATTAGGGTAATATTAAGAAAGCGATATGAAATGGGATGATCAAATAAAATCAGTATTAGAGAGAGAAAATGGGAAACAGAATTAACTGAAGAGTTTTAGGAGAATACAGTGCATTTTTAAAGGGAGTAGCACATATGACACTCGTACGATCAATTCTACAATATTGTTCCAATGTTTGTAATCCTTACCCAAAGGTTATTATAAACAATTAACATGACTTCACAGATTTGCTGTGGATATATTATTCTACATATTGTCACAGGACTTTGCACACATACTGACATTTCACAGGTGCTGGATATGTGAGCGTCTGTACTAATTCTGCAGATATTAAGTCAATAATCAAGTTTCTTTCCATGTTCATCGCAGCATGTCCCCATAAATCTGTTCAAAGGCACTGCTGATAGTAGCTCACAGTTCTGGTATATGTTTTGGTAGAGGAAACATAGACACTCTATCTTTCTTACAACTGCACACAAAAAATTTGATGGGGTTGGTTGGAAGAGTGTGGAGGCAATGACATGAACTGCTTATCATCAACCCCATCATGACTGATCCATCAGTTTCTCAATTTCTTCTTTGAGAATTCTTGAACATCACAACAGATGTAGAGTGGAGCACCAATCTGGTGATAGATGAAATCCCTCTGTCAGTCTACAGTTATAGCAGGAGCCAATTTTGCAGCATATCCAGATGCACATGTCCTGTAACAGTATTTTTGCAGAAGGAAAATGGGATCGTCAATTTTAAACTATGAGGCTGCTAAAAACAAATTAACTCTTGGTGAATCTCAAATATGCTGCAAAATAGCGTGGGGATTTTTGGCCCCAGATTCACACACTGTGCTTGTTCACTGTGCCATTCACAAAAATGTTGCTTCATCATTGAAGATGATGTTCTCACTAAGCCCATTCTCTTCCATAATCTATTGCAACTGTGCTGAAAATTCAAACTGTCTGACTTGTTGTAATTGTAAGTGGTAAAACTGTCACTTCAGTCATTTCCTTAGATCTCCCAAATTGTTGATTGTGGTGCATTCAGATCACTTCTTGTTCGTTTGTCAACTTCTGTGGCCTAAATGCAAAATTCACCCACAGGTGGTCAACTGTTTCTTTAGTCACAGCAGGCTGGCCCATTGATTTCCCCTGGCAGAGTCACCATGAAGCTTTAAACTGTGCATGCCAAAACCAAATGGAGTTGGCACTTCGTACATCTTTGTTGAACTTAGTTCTGAAGTGCCACTGCACTATTACAGCAGACTGCTGTGATTCCATTTCAAGCAAGGAATAAGCTTTCTTGGCACCTGTCACCACCTTACCTAACTGCTCACTGCTGTGTTCCCATGGCAAATGCAAAAATGCCAATATTTTTGAGTTTTTCTATATGAGCATTGAGTTTTGTGATAATATGTCAGATATTGTAGCTACAATGAATTTATGCAATCATTTCAAAAAATTATAATAACCTTGTAGAAGACATGGCAACAAAAATTGAACAAATTCAGAGGTGTGCTGCTAGGGTTGTAATTGATTCATATAACCTGTAGGAAAGTGTAACAGTGATGCTTGATGCTTGGGGAACTCAATATAAAAGTTGTGGAAGAAAGACAGCATAGTTCTCATGAAACCCTGTTAAGTAAATTTAGAGAAACTGTATTTCAAGAAGAATGTGTGACCATTATGATGCCACCATTTTATATCTTGCGCAGGGATCATGAGAAAAAGAGACACTATGGCACACACAAAGGCAGTAAGACAGCCATTAATCCCTCACTCATTATGTTTATGCAATAGGAAGGAAAACATATAATAGTGGTGCAATGTACTCTCCACAGTACACTGTAAGAGGCGTGTGAAGTATTTATGTAGGCATAGCTGTAGGCAAGTAATATATGTGTCCCTCCCCCCACTACCACTTTCAGTCACTCACTCTTGCCCCATCTTTCAAAACAAAAAACTAAATAGTAATATTATGTTCTTTAAACAGTTTCTATGAAAATATGTGAGGTTCAGTTATACCAAAGTGCAGCAGATCAATGATATAGTAAGAAAGAATCAAATTAACAGATGTCTGCAAGCTCCTGTTCAATTATGACCTGAAGATTTATTTATAAGATTATCAGCTGTTTATAATCTTTGTGAGGGCACACACAACAATGTTAATGAAGTTGTAAGATCCTTTTGTGCCCTCATGCACTAGTCCTCCAGAAATCTTTCTCAGTCTATTCGCAATTCTATAGGTATGAGGTGACATAGGCCATATACTGTAAGACTGGTCAAACTGTTTACTTTAGGATGCAAAATTAAAGATAAGCATTTTTTGAATTACCTTTGTGAGTTGATGTGTATGTTTTCCCCCTACCTGTTCTGTACAGACCTCTTGCTAATGTAGTTCCTGGTAACAGATCTTGTAGTCAAATTTGTTATCAGTACCACAATTCTATTATGCAGTAAACTGACTGTAATGAGATACAAATCCTTCCGATGTTGTATGAAGTTTGCTTGTGATTCCTGTAGTTCTCCAAGCTAAGTGACACTAAGATGTACTCTATGTCTGATCTCTGTGTGGTCCATGCTCTCAGTTTTCCATAATTTTTGAAATTAATTGTATCAAACTGAGTGGTTGTGAATTATTTTATGGTGTTTTTCAATAATGACTTTAATTACTCTTAGACTGCCCCAGTTGTTTATTACATCAAAATCAGATCCTAACAATTAATATTTGATACAGAAATGTTAGTAGTTTTGCCACCAAATATGACAATGTTAAAGAGAGCAAAATAAATAGTGTCCAAAACAAGACGAACCTCACAAAGTTAACAACCATTGCTTGAAGAGGCAAGGGAGCAAATGAAATGGTGGAAAGTTGTGCATGCCTCTGATTTCTGCATGTGGGCCACTGTGCACATGCAAAGGAATCTACCCAGATGGAATGGAAAGGCATGTTCAACAGTCATGTGCCTATCCATGGTTCTCTCTGCTTGTTGCTTTTTCTGAAAGTTGACAGAGTTTTTCATGCACATTCAAATTTACCTAAGAATTAGCACCTTAGTCAAGTGGTCTAATGAGAAATACATGGAATTTGAAGAGTATTATCATGCACTTCTTGGTTTATGGCTGGTTCATTCCACAAATTATAAAGACAAAGTTACACAATATGACAGTTCTTCACAGAATAACAACCTGGATACAACAAAGGCAAACTTGAGCAAAAGAAGAAGCCCTCATTCGTATTTTGAAGAACGTGTAAAATAAAATAATAATAATAATAATAATAGTAATAATAATTGGATATGGTAGCACACCCACTATGTTCACTGATTAACTGTACATTTAGTAATGGTTTTTCCCTTCATTCTTAAAAATGACAGTTGTTACATCTCTATGAAAAAAGGTGACAAGTCACATCCTGATAATCACTGCTCAATCCCTCTGTCTTGTACCCATCCTTGCAAAAGTAACAGAGTACTGCATGCAACTCTAAATCTGTGACCATTTATCTACCAAGAACATTCTACATGTCTCAGAATGTGATTTCAGATCCAATTTGTTGCTGATCAAACAGTTGAAGATATTGTTTCTGTTGTACTGTCTTCATTTGAATCATGGCTGTCCATTAATGCCATGGTTGTGGACCTCACCAAGGCATTTGACTCTTATCAGCAACACAATTCTGATAAAAATGAAAACCTCTACTATGGTCTGCTCAGAACAAAGCAGATCATACCTACTTGGTAGAAAACAAATATTACAGCCCAGCAATAGGGGATATCCTGGATGTAACAAAAGGTGTGCCACAAGGTTCTATGTTTGGCATTTACTATTCATAATCTGCATCACTGATATGTCTAATATTACACTGTGTAAGTGTAGACTATAAGCAGATAACTCTATGTTTGTTACAGTTGAAAGAAAGTTAGCAGCATTAAAGCATCAATGTAAGGATTATCTCAAAGTGGCCAGCAGGCCTATGTGGTTTGGAATTAATGAGTTGTCTTTTAATTATGAGAAAACTGTAAATATTCTATTCAATTTATGTATTAAAGGTGATAGTAATGATTGTGCATCTTGAGATTCATCTTCACTCAAAATTATCATGTAAAAGTCATACTGAATCCTGGTGTACAATGCTTGTACTTGTCACATAATCTTATTTATTAAGAAAATTTAGGTCCCTGTGTTAGTGATAAGTTATGCTCAATGCCTGCTGTGCCTTTTCTTCTGAAACCACTTGCATATGGACTTCTTTATGGGGCAATTCTTCTGGAGGGAAAAAAGGAGAAAGAAAGCTAATTCCATCAGAAGCATGTGTGGAGTCAAACATAAAGATCATTGTAGGCTGCATTTCAGAAACTTGAAAACATCAAACATTATTTTCATGTCTGTCCAGCACCATTTGATGCACAACCAGGAAAACCAGCAAAACTACTAATTTTAACAGTCTGTTCATCAACATAACACTTGCCATAAACAGCAGACTGACATTCTAGCTACCAGACTTAATACAACCCTAAGTCACAAACACATGTGTTTAAACTTAAGTGAATTTTATCTGTAGTGGATGCTGTTGGACTCTGTGACTGTTCCTTTACAGGGTGTTTACACTTGTATGTTGGCAGCGACAATTGTTTTATGTTTTGTCAGATATCAAATGCAGTATCCTTCTTCACCTTACCATGACTGGGTTTTCTTTGATGTTCCAGTGACAAGACTGGCTTTTGTAAGCTTGAGTAAAATACTCCAGGATTTCATGACTGATTTGCTTAAGATCATCTGGCATGATTATTAAGAAGATTGTTTGACAACTGACATTTTCTTGCATGATCCTGAGTAGTGTTGGTACATGTTCAAATATTGGGGTTCTGGTAATGTTGTGTAAGTGTATTTAGGTAATTCAAAATCAGTCAAGCCTTATAGAGTCTAAGTACTTGTGCAGACACTCAAATATTCTTGCACAAAATACTGGTTCATGAATAACTGTCATGCTTGGAATTACATGTGCAGCAGCCTTGATACTTTTATTTTGTACTGGTTGTATGGTAAAACTGCCAACATGACAATCAAACATAAACAAATTTGTGGAAATTTTATAGACCTCCACTCCAGCCTCCCATTTTGGCATCCGAGGCAACTGCCTAGTTCACACGTACTGTGCACATGGCCTATTTTCAGAGTTCTCTGGTTAAGCTTCCATTCAGAACAGCTTGTGGAGGACCTTGACAAGTAACACAGATTGTGTGTGGTTTAGCCCATGAAATTTCTCGTCATAATTTTAAACACATTTGGTTCTTGCAGCCAAAAATCACTTGTTGTATTATTATTAGAAATTATCAGACCAAGCATCACTTTACAATGATATATGTTTTGTGAACGTAATACAAGGAAGAGATTAGTCATTTAAGTTGAGCCTTGTGGAGTTGCCAGCAATGACACATGGTTCAGATCAATATTAAACTGAATGACCCCTTTAGCTGCTTGGACAACTGGGGTAGGTTAGGGACATGCAAGTTGTCAAAGTGTCATTCAATTGAAAGACGTGCACCAGGCCATATAGCCACACAAAGTTATTACTATTTTTATTAATCATATATATGGATGTATGAATATGCAGATATGTTTAATGAGGAGAGAACAGAACAGCTGATGAGCAGTGGTCATGTTAAAGGAACTTCCCCTGCATCTGCCTGCTTCAAAACTGTTGAACGTGAAAAGAACAAACAGTTATCTGTATCAATAGGTGATGTGTCAAATGTCAAACACACACTTGGCACAACCTCAGGTACAGATACCTGTTTGTTCTCTTGATGGTCAGAAGTTCTGAAGTGGGTACATTAATAATACTGCCATATTGATATGACATGACATAAAAAATAAGCAATATATGAATTTTTGCAATGTAACAATGGTTATTAACTGGTAGTGAAACTGAAATTGGTAGTAAAAGTAACACTTAAGAGCTGTTGTAAATTGCCTTCAAATATATTTAGTAAATTGAGACAGAATTGCTGACCAGTGACACTTCAGGAGGTGAAACTGGTAGTGCTATCAGTAGAGAATGAGAAGGAACTAGCTCGATTGAATTTTCCATTGCTACAAATGGCAGTTACTCTATAAATACTAATATACTAATATATGATCATAACCATGTGACTTGGAATATAGAAGATCATCTACAATAACAAAGAATCGGATTTTAGAAATACTGAAGAGGGGGCAGCAGGTCATGTGGGTAAGAAGGAGCTAAGAGCCAGCCATCCAGGCACTTGATTAAAGTAGTATAAGATTCAGAACAAATTTCTTCAAGTGTAATTCATCAAAAACTTCTGTGGCTTTGAGGGCATCAGTAGAGCACTCAGGTGGTGAGAAGGGTAGTACAAAAAAATCACTTTCCAATTCAGAAAACTGAAGATAATCCTAACACAGTGGATAAATTAATAATACAAATTTTCAGTTGTATAATTTTTTTATGCTTTCATTAATAAGTTTCCTATACTTAACATTTTATGGATGCACTAACCCATCAATATTTATGCTGCTTCCAGATGAAGAGCTACAGCCAGTTCTTACATACTACCAGGGCTCATCGATAGAGTCTGGACTTGTAGCAGATGCTGATGGTTTTCACCTAAACAACAAGAGCCTCACTATATTCAGTGGTGCACTCCATTATTTCAGAGTTCATCCTTCCTACTGGGAAGATCGCATAGCCAAAATTAGTGCTATGGGACTGGTTGCTGTTGAGACGTAAGTTCACATTTACATGTTCTGTATGTCTAACTCATATCTCTCTCAGAGAACATGTAAGTTTGTGTATGATGCGTCAAAATTTAAATTTTTTTGTGTAATGTGTTTGTAGCACTGGTTTCATCACACTGGGTACAAGAAAAAGTGAATAACCAGTGCAAAATTGTTGTACATCAGTACTAAAGAAGAAAAATGACAACAAATTATGTTCAGTTTTGATGCAATGGCTGTAATATAAATGGTGACAGCTACAGTTTGGTGGCTAATTATTTCAGCAGTCAAGTCTTAATAATGGCAGCAACTATATGGGCCAGAAACTAACTATCAAATATAACTGTGTTAGATTTATACAATGACTGTGTCACCATCAGACATCACAACCAAATTCCAATTTATAATGAGATTACTGAAATGATTACCCTCATAAAATCAATAATCCTTCATGCCATGTCCATATTTCTTGTGAAGTATTAAAATTTTGAGCTCGCTTGACAAGATTTCTGTCAAGGTATTTTTGTAATCTGTCACTCACTAAAGGTATATTTCCTGACAAACTTAAATATAAAGTAATGACAGTTCTGTACAAAAACAGAAATAAACAAACACTCTCTAACTTCCCTCTTCAAATTTTTTTGAGTGAGTTGCTCACGAGTCGAACAAGTAGAATAATGATCCCCCCCTACTCCATATTTCATTTTTCGTACTTTCTGAATACCTTTGGTTGTATAGATCATAGAAATGAAACTGAGAAACTAATATTTTGTGACGCTAATGGTATGCCTCTGCATAATTGAGATTGTGTTTACAATAGCTTGAACCACAGGAGTAAAACTAGAGTCAGAATGGAGTGATTAATTAATTGATTAATTCATACTTTGAGTTCATTTGATCTTCAAGGAGATTCTTCAGAGATGTGGTTAAGTCAAGTTATACATTAATAAACACAAGCAGTTGTTGCAGACTACTTCTGTGGAGGATATTAATAACCAATTAGTTTTTATCTACTCACATTATAGCAATTACTTCTAAATTACTTTATATGTGTTCATATGTGATAGCAGAAAACTTTGAAATAGGCCACTTCTACTTCTCAGCTGTCATTTTCATCTAATACCTCAAAGTATTTATTACACACAAGCTGCTATCAGCTACATACAGGACCTATACCAGCAAACTCAAGATCTGTATAACACAAACATTAGTATCAAGTGGAATTTACAAATCTGAGTCCATATATTGTGATAAACTGGTAGCTTATATGGAATTATTTTTATTACTAGTGAATTGTACAGTTCACACTAAATTCACTGTTATTAACTACAAATACTTTCATGGGGACTATGTGTTGGTATGTAGGTGAAAGAAGCCCTAGTCATTGAAGACATTACTGCGAGGCACTCAGTTATCAGCTGTGCACAGTTTTCTTACAGCAAGCACCTGTAGAATAAATACTTTTCTGGGATTAGCTGCCGTGACCCTGAAGATAGCAAAGTACTAAGTGAATGTATGCAAAGTATGTTGGCAATCCCAGGTTTGGTACCTGATCTGCTCCATAAAAAAACGATGAAGATCAGAATTTATCCTCCCATCCACAGCAAGTTATTTGTAAGTGGACACAAACAAAAACGACCACCATCTCTGGCCCCTGAGGACAGACTGTGAGCATCTGTGCATGATGGGTGAAGTAATGTGGGTGGCAGTGTAAGGAGGAGCCTGGGATTGGGAGGAGGAGGGATATTAGGGTAAACCCCTCGTCGCCCCACCACACCTGTTTAACCACCCACTGCACCTGCCTGCCCTATCCTGTCACCACCAAGTCCCTTCATGCTCCCACAAGCTGCACTTTACTGTTCACCACCCCTACCCGGCTATATCTCCCCATCCCCACCCCCACCTCCTCCTTACTTCTCCCATCATGGGCAGTTACTTGCAGTCGGGCCTCACCGGCCAGAAACAGTGGCCATGTATGTGTCAATTGTGCTTACATGAATGTTTGTGTGTGCTGTCTACTTTGGAAGAAGGACATTTGCCTGAAAGCTCACATCTTTAGCAATCTCTTTGTTGTGCCTGTCTGACACTCAACATCTCATCTGTGTGGTGAGCAGCAATCTATCATTTTCATATTATAGATAACAGTGTCAGTGTCATTGAAAAAACAGCTGAAGTTATTAAAACTGAACAAAGCTCCAGGGCAATGGAATTGTCACCAGGTCCTACACCAAATTTTCAGCTGAGTTAGTACTTTTCTTAATGATAATATACAAAAGATCTCCACTGTTCCCAGTGGTTGGAAGAAAGAATAGGTCACATCCAGCTATGAGAAGGGCTGCAGAAGTGATCCACAAAACTACCACACAGTGTCATAGACATCCATTTGATGTAGAATATTCTGAGATCAAATGTAATGAGACATCTCAGACAGAATTATCTCCTCCATGTCAACCATCATGTATTCCAAACACACCAATTACATGAAAACCAACTTGCGCTTTTCTCCCATGATATATTAAAAGCCATGGATCTAGGCAGTCAGATACATGCAGTGTGACTGGATTTAGGATTCCTTGGTGTGTCAATAGATGTAGAAGTAACTCCAAGAATGCTCCAAGGAAGTGTGTTGGAACCTTACTTTTCATGTTGTATATTAATGACCTTGCAGACAATACTAATAGTAAACTCAGATATTTCACAGATGATACAGTTGTCTATAATGAAGTACAGTCTAAGAAAAGCTGTCTATATATTCAGTCAGATTTTGATAAGATTTCAAAGTGATACAATGATTGGCAGCTCACTTTAAATGTTCAGAAATGTAAAATTATGCACTTCAAAATACAAGGAGAACCACAGTATTCTGTGACTACATTATCAATGTGTCACAATTGGAATCTGTCATCTCATACAATACTTGGGTGTAAAAATTTTTAGGGGTGGGAAATGGAATGTTCACACAGTCTCTGTGGAAGGTAAATCTGTTGGCAGGCTGTGGTTCATTAGCAGAATACAAGGAAAATGCAATCAGTCTATGTATGAGATTGGACACAAAACACTAGTGCAATCTATCTTAGAAGACAGCTCAAGTGCGTGGGACAAATATTAGATAGGGCTAACAGGGTATATTGAATGGATGCAAAGAAGAGCAGTGTGAACAGTCGCAGGTTTGTTTGAGCCATGGGAGAGCACCATGTAGATGCTGAAAGAACTGAACTGGCAGATGCTTGAAGATAGACACAAACTATCCTGTGAAAACCTAGTTAGAAAGTTACTAGAACCAACTTGAAGTGATGAATCTGAGAATATTATATAACCCCTATATTTCCTCCCGTGGGGTTCACGAGGCCAAGATTGGATAAATTACAGGGTGCACAGAGGTCTTTAACAAGCCATTCTTCTAGTACTCCATATGTGAATGGAATGGGAAAAAGCCCTAATAACTGGTGCAGTGGGGCATATTTCTGCCATTCACTTAACAGTGGTTTGCAGAGTATAAATGTAGACATAGGTGTAGAAGTACAGCATCATCTGAGAGGTTAGAATATTTTACATCTCTTTTATGTCCTAAGCAATCAGCAAAAGCTTCACCTATATGATAAGTTGTTACCGACTTTAACTATATGGTTAAATGTTACCATTGTTCATTGTGTCAGTCTTTGTGAAATAAGCCAAGCCGAGTCCATTCTGTAAAACGCATAAATGCAGAGCTTTGACAGAATGGGGCAATCACATGTGGATGTGACTGATGTGTCATCACTCATAAGGTCACACCACATACACAGCATGGTCTACATCTGAATGTTTCCAGTAAGAGGATATTTGCATGACTAATTTTGTTTGACCCCCACAGCAACACTCCCAACAAGATTAGGACATAATACAACAGTGAACAATAACTTAGTTCTAAATTTAGCTGTCTTTTAAAAAACATGAAGTCCACAATAACCAGTTTATCTACCACAATGATCAAACAATGGCAATAAAGCATGTGCTGATTATTAGGTTCAACTAAGAAAGTAAAATTAAAACTTCAAAGAATTTTTCAATATTGAGAGAGAATTTATAGGATAATAAATGGGAATAACCAAGGACACACAGTAGATGAGAAATTTAATTATTGTCTTAAACTGTTTTTAAAACATTATTAATCCTATTGTCCTTTACAGTGGGTCAGGGATATTTGCAGCAGAAACTGAGAAAAAGAGTGGCTAATATCTGGAATCAAAGTACATTGTACTTGGTAGAGAGAGCTTAATTCAATGCAAAGCATGAGATCTAATACACTCCTGGAAATTGAAATAAGAACACCGTGAATTCATTGTCGCAGGAAGGGGAAACTTTATTGACATATTCCTGGGGTCAGATACATCACATGATCACACTGACAGAACCACAGGTACATAGACACAGGCAACAGAGCATGCACAATGTCGGCACTAGTACAGCGTATAGCCACCTTTCGCAGCAATGCAGGCTGCTATTCTCCCATGGAGACGATCGTAGAGATGCTGGATGTAGTCCTGTGGAACGGCTTGCCATGCCATTTCCACCTGGCGCCTCAGTTGGACCAGCGTTTGTGCTGGACGTGCAGACCGCGTGAGACGACGCTTCATCCCGTCCCAAACATGCTCAATGGGGGACAGATCCGGAGATCTTGCTGGCCAGGGTAGTTGACTTACACCTTCTAGAGCACGTTGGGTGGCACGGGATACATGTGGACGTGCATTGTCCTGTTGGAACAGCAAGTTCCCTTGCCGGTCTAGGAATGGTAGAACGATGGGTTCGATGACGGTTTGGATGTACCGTGCACTATTCAGTGTTCCCTCGACGATCACCAGAGGTGTACGGCCAGTGTAGGAGATCGCTCCCCACACCATGATGCCGGGTGTTGGCCCTGTGTGCCTCGGTCGTATGCAGTCCTGATTGTGGCGCTCACCTGCACGGCGCCAAACACGCATACGACCATCATTGGCACCAAGGCAGAAGCGACTCTCATCGCTGAAGATGACACGTCTCCATTCATCCCTCCATTCACGCCTGTCACGACACCACTGGAGGCGGGCTGCACAATGTTGGGCCGTGAGCGAAAGACGGCCTAACGGTGTGCGGGACCGTAGCCCAGCTTCATGGAGACGGTTGCAAATGGTCCTCGCCGATACCCCAGGAGCAACAGTGTCCCTAATTTGCTGGGAAGTGGCAGTGCGGTCCCCTACGGCACTGCGTAGGATCCTACGGTCTTGGCGTGCATCCGTGCTTTGCTGCGGTCCAGTCGAAGGTCGATGGGCACATGCACCTTCCGCCGACCACTGGCGACAACATCAATGTACTGTGGAGACCTTATGCCCCACATGTTGAGCAATTCGGCGGTATGTCCACCCGGCCTCCCGCATGCCCACTATATGCCCTCTCTCAAAGTCCGTCAACTGCACATACGGTTCACGTCCATGCTGTCGCGGCATGCTACCAGTGTTAAAGACTGCGATGGACCTCCGTATGCCACGGCAAACTGGCTGACACTGATGGCGGCGGTACACAATTGCTGCACAGCTAGCGCCATTCGACGGCCAACACCACGGTTCTTGGTGTGTCCGCTGTGCCGTGCGTGTGATCATTGCTTGTACAGCCCTCTCGCAGTGTCCGGAGCAAGTATGGTGGGTCTATCACACTGGTGTCAATGTGTTCTTTTTTCCATTTCCAGGAGTGTATAAACAGTATTGTAAAATTCTTTACCACATCATAAAAAGGTAAAAACCATTTACTAGGCACAAAAATTCAAAATTCCAAGACAAGGGAAGGAAAATTTGGAGCATTATTAGGGATGAGACGGATAAATTTGGAAAGGCACATGAAATTTAACTGCCAGATGACAGTAGACATACAAAACTAAATCCAAATCTTTGGCTACTAACTTCAATAAATACTTTGTAATAGTAGTCCATTCCAGGTGGGAAGGAGTGCCTGGTCCCCAGCACAAATCCGCCTGGCAAGTTTTGGTGTTTGGCTCACTCATGATACCGGACTGCATAAATGATTTACTTGAGACACTGAAGAACTCTTCAAAAATGTAATTTTTATGATGACAAGAATAAACTGACAAAAGGCCTAAACACATCTGTGCCAGACACAACCAGGAGAATGGTGGAACAGGCTTACAAATGGTTCACAGCTAACAGTTTTAACACTTTATAGTACAAAAATTATGTTATGTAATTTCGAAGAAATAAAAATGACTTACATATACATGAAATACAGTCAGTGGCTCAGTGTTAAAGTGCCACCTATTAGATCCAAAGGTCTCAGGTTCAGTGTGCAGTCAGTCCTATACTTTTTAGCTGTCACTTATCACTTCTTTGACCTCTGGAAATGTTTATTAATGTGAAAAATACTTAGTTACACTGTGATTTAGAGGTTACTTTAAATTATAGATCCTCTTATATCTGGTTGGGTAAGTTAGTTTGAATGTCACAGGGAGGCAACAGCATACCACCTTCAATAGGACCATGCCTAGTAAAGGAGTGTGATGTTCAAACCAACCTTCAGATTGATAACTTCCTTACTTACTTACTTGTTTACACAAAAAAAACGAAAATTCCTGCTTCTATGGGCAGTTCCCATTCCATTATATAGGTGGTAAAACATACCTTTTATTTGTGTCTATCTGTGGTACTACACTCTGACCACCTGAAGGCTCCATGTATGAAGTTCTTGGGTATTCAAATGGATAAATAAACTGAGGTGGTACCAGGACATGAACAGGCTAACCAAAAAGCTCAGTTCTGTCTTATTTCTCATTGTGTTGACCTGAAGACAGGATCACCTGAGTGCTGTGTACACTTTCACTAAATTCTCTTTATGGCCTAATCTAATGGGGCGTTGCAACTAAGATGAAAGATGTATTTATTCAACAGAAAGGTGCAACAAGCATAGAGTGTAGTTGATGATTGAATATCTTGTAGAAGCCTCGTCAGGGAGATAGAGGCTCTTGCATTTCAATACATACACATCCTAAAAGTATTTGTGTTTAAAAACAAGAGAGAATTTAGGAAGAACCTTCAAGTCACAACCACAGTATCAGTAATAGAAATAATTACCAAATTGACTATACATCAGTCTCTGGGGTAGAGAATGAATTTTTATATTCTGGTGCAAAAGTCTACAACAGGTTGCCAACAGACATTAGGCAGAAAATAAAACATCACAATAATTTAAAAAGAAAGTAGAAGAATGCCTCATTAGACATTCCTTGTTTGAAGTATTAGATAAAAATAGCAGCTCAGTAGTGCAGGAGGAGGAAGAGGATCTGTAACTTTTTTAAAGTAGCACTTCTCACATACACATAACACATAAATTAAAATAATCATTGTTTGAAAATAAAATATGGACAAATAAAAATCTGCTAATGGAAGTGCGAAAAAATTCATAAAACATCTGCAAACATATGAGTTTATGGAACCAGTGGCTCCTACTTCTGGCAGAAGGGTTAAAGGGAAAAGAAGATGGATAAAAAGAGTTGGTGAGGTTTAGGAATGGGAAGAATTTTGGAAAAGATGTTCAGAATATTCGGTTAGGGAAGGCATAAGAGCAGAAAGCTCAGTGTATTAGACATGGTAGACAGTTGAGGGGGGTAGGGGGGCTGACAGACTAGGGGGGGGGGGCAGAAAAAAAAACGCAAAGAAAAGGAATAGTTACTGAAAAGAAATGCAAAGACCACAGAAATAAATGTAAATTAATGTAAAGTTAGACCATTTGAGTGGCAAGAACCAAGCATCTATTGTAAAGCCAGTCCCTACCTATGAAATTCTGAGAAACTTGGGTTTTCTGGAGGGAGAATCTATACATCAGTTTCTCAGAATTTCACAGGAGGGAACTGGCATTACAAAAAGTGCTTGATTCTTTCCACCCATTTGGCCTAAGTTTAGGTTAATTTACATTTATTTCTGTAGTGGAGCATTTATTTTCAGCCACACCCTTTGCTTTGCTGCCTTTTATCTCTTATTATTTTATTGTTTATTTTCTAGCCAGTCTATTTTTCCCCATACCTCTCACCTGTCTACCAATTATAATGAATGCACTTAGCTTTCAACTCTTATATTTCTTTCATGATGTTTTCCTCAGAAATCTCTGTCTTGGTTATTAATGTATCTTCCACCTCTAAGTTCTCTGGTTTTCAAATCTCATTAGTACATATGCGAACAGCCAGTCTTTCCTTTTTATCTCATCCAATAAGTCACCCTTGAGATGAGATTCTAAACTTTATCAGTCCTTATCCTTCATCCTTCTTTCTTTCCCTTCAACTGTTCTGCAGAAGATGGTGCCACTGACTCAAAAACCTCATGTTTCTACACCTTTTATGTGTTCTCTCCTGTCACTGCTTGGATTGCATTCTTTGGGTCATATTGCAACTCACTGAAGCTGGCTTATATAGAAAATTCTGGTGTGGTCTTGTCAGATGGTGCTCCTGATGATAAGTGTCATCTGAGAAGTGACACCAATGCAGTAGACAGTAATGTTACACCATCTATCTGGTTTGCATAGCAACATCAGGTAGAGCCAGTACAAGTGTCATAGATCAGGTTACACCCTTCTGTCATCCATATTGCCAACTTGTTTTCTATTAATTATGTTTTGTTCATTTGTATTATTTTTTAGCTCCCACATGCTATAGCAAATCAATTAGATTCACTTCAAAACACAATAACAGAAGTAATTTCTGACAGTTACTTCTGTTTGTTCATTTATGTAACAATTCTTCCTATGTTACTAAATGTCTAACAATGGATACTCCAGGTAGGAATATGAACAATGTAGGGAAAGACAGCGATTTACTTCCTGTAAAGAAGACACATCAAGTTGCAGACAGACATGATTAAAAGACACCCACATATATCTTTCAGCCACAGCCTTCATCAGTAAAAGACACACGTACACCTCATGCATACATTTCCACCAACTCCAGCATCTTGGGCCAGAATGGCTGGGTGGTGTATGCATGAAGTATGCCTGCTTGCATGTGTGTGTGTGTGTGTGTGTGTGTGTGTGTGCGCGTGTGTGTGTGTCTTTTGCTGACAAAGGTATGGCCAAAAACTGTATATCAGCGTATTTTAATTGTGCCTGTCTGTAACTTGATGTGTCTTCTGTATGGGAAGTAGCAATCTATTTTTTCCTACATTGTAAATAAAATAGAAAGAAACTTCCACATGGGGAAAATATATTAAAAACAAAGATTCCAGGACTTGACAAGCGGGAAAGTGCCGGTAGATAGGGACAATAAATAAAACACACGCACACACACAGAATTTCTATCTTTCGCAGCCGACGGTTGCTTCTTCAGGAAAGAGGGAAGGTTATGGAAAGACGAAAGGATGTGGGTTTTAAGGGAGAGGGTAAGGAGTCATTCCAATCTTGGGAGCGGAAAGTCTCCCCTTAGGGGGAAAAAAGGACAGATGTACACTCGCACACACACACACATCCATCCGCACACACACAGACACAAGCAGACATTTTTCCTACATTGTTCATATTAAAAATGTGATATGTAACATGATATATAGGTCACAAATTTGTGTAAAAAAAAGAATATATGCTATTCAGTTAATTTAAATCGAAACTTCTTCTAGCAAAGTACTTGGTCACAACGTGTGTGAATTTGAGTTTAAATTGCAAAAACATTGCATTAAAAATGTAACATTTAAGAAATTTGTTAGTATTAAAGGAAAGTGTTGTACTGCTGATAGAAACATATAAAACATGTTTTATTATCTAGTTAATGGGAGTGGGAACTTTAAACATTGCCCACAGAAGAAGGAATTTTCATTTAACATGTGCAAATAATGCCACATTTTGCACCTTGTAATAGTCTTAATTGTAATACTAATATCAGAGAAAGATAGAAGGGCTGTGTAAGATACAGTATCTCTGCAAATGTTTAGAGATATTAATGAAACCCACAAATAAGCTAACATATGGAAGAACCACAAAATGAATTTTTCGAATAAATTTAATTATTTGCTAAGTAGAAAGTTTTCTTGTGTGATGCAAAGAATTTATTAAAGACCAATAAGAACAGGTGATTCCTGAGGTTTACCTAGAGTGCTTGATAAATAGTATATTTACAGGAGCCCAGAAAGGTTCAAAATTCAATTTGTAACATTTTGCTTCCTGATATAGTAGTCTCCTGCATAGTGCTTCAAGTGATGGTACCATCTGTCTTTGCTGTCTGGATTACAAGAAGCTTCAATCTGGTTATAATGAAAAAAATGGACCATTTATTAAACACATAAAATATTATATGAATCCCTTGCTAAAACTAACACAGCTTTATGTGACCTCACATATCAATGCATACCTTTCAAGGAAAACATTACATGTGACATATCAGCAATACTCCAAAATTTTTATGCTTACATTTCAAACTTTTCATTTTTCATTTTATTTGTGATTATAACACAAATTTCTGTTACATCAGAAATAGATGGTCTAAATGCCAATATGCTTTTAGGTATGTACCATGGAACTTACATGAACCTGAAGAAGGGGTTTATGACTTTGGAGATGGAGACAGAGAATTCTCTCCATTTTTGGATCTGGACTTATTTATTCAAAAAGTTTATGAAGCCAATCTTCTGATGCTGATACGACCAGGACCATACATATGTGGAGAGTGGGAATTTGGTGGATTACCAAGGTACTATAAAGTTTATGATTACATTGTTACTGAATTATGATTATCAGTATACAATGAAAACAGTACATTTTTATAATGTTGTTGATGTGAGAATGTGAAAGCTTAATGTTGAAGATTCATGTCAAGTCAGACTTTGAGTAAGACTAGAACTCAACTCTAATTTGTATATTGATCTGAAGAGTATGAGCCTGCATCTCAACCAGCCAGATATGACCTATGAATTAACAGCTAGTTGCAAGAGGATTAGAGACCACTGCATGTAATTTATAGGCATCATAGATTAAGGTTTGACACAGAACTAACCCAGCTTAAATGCCTAGTTTAACAAATGGGTCACCAGAAAATAAATTTTAAAAAAATCTTTATTGGTGAAAAATCCAGGGTGCACTGTAACTACTATACATGAATCCAGATCACAACTCACCAAATAACTTGCCAAACACTCTTTATTTTTCCCTTTTATTTCAACCTCCTTCCCTCTCTTTAGGCACTTTTCTGCTGTTTAGCACCTCTCCTGTCAGCAGAGTAGAGCTCTATCTTTTAAAGAACTGAATTTAATTCATGATACAGTACATGTATAACTAGACTGTACCCCCTTTCCCCTGTAAATTGTTATGGCAATACACAATTGTATTTTTGTCTTTACTTTTCTACATTTACTTTTTATGTAAACTATCCCCTTTTCCACGTAAATTTTATTTACTTAGGACCTAAATGAGTACATCAGAAGTGCATCCATTCAGTTTTTCTATTTTAAAGATGATCTACTGGCAGATATTATACTAAGGCAAGTATTTCATATAATTCTGCTAATCTTTGCACAAAATCAGCTGTTATTTTTCATTATTTAACTGTCCTATCAATTTTGCTCTTACTTTTATCTGTGAAATTATATACATTTTTTTTCTTTGCAAGTGTCACTGCTATAGATATAAACTGTCCTGAGAAATCCTACTTGTGAAGTTTCAAGACCTGGGTTTGATTGATGGTTCTAGAATATACTACAACTCTCTATGTACCACCCACATAGGGATCATGAGGACAAGATTAGATTAATTACAGCATGCACAGAGGCATTTAAACAATCATTCTTCCTATGATTCATATGTGAATATAATGAGAAGTAACACTAATAACTGGTACAATGGGATATACCCTCTGCCATGCACTTCAGATTGCTTTGCAGAATATACATATAGATGTATATGTGACTCATATATTTGTATATATAAAAATAATGAACTGTGTGAAATTTGAAAACGACAGATTGCTACTTACAACATAGAGAAGAAATTGAGTGAGAGAGAGACACATTGAAAAAGACTGCTAGATATCATTAGCTATCAAACTGCCCTTGATCAGATGTAGACAAAACACACAAATTCAAACATGCATAACTCACACACATGTGGTGACTGTTGTTTCCAGGTGCTAAAACCTTAAGGCAGCTATGAGTGGGTTGACCCAAAATCTTTGCTGGGGAGGGTAGTGACGTAGAGGAGGAGGCTGAGGGGTGGGATGGGAAGGGGAAGGGAAAGAGTTAGCAGAGCAAGGATGGGGAAAGATGCTGGTACTGCCTGTGGGAGCATGCGAGATCGTGGTGAGAACAGAACAGTTGGCTGTGGAGGCTGTGCTGCAATGAAGAGTGTGAGGGGAGAAGTAAAGAACAGGAGGCACTGTCTGGATGGAAGGTATGTATCACTGAAATGGGAGCAGGTACAGGGATAGGCAGGTGGAGGACAGGGACAAGAGAAGGTTGAGGTGAGAGGGGTTAGAGGAATGAAGTAAATGTGGCAGGGAGAGTTCTCACCTGGGAAAATAAAAAAATAAAAAAATAAAAAACTGCTGTTGGTGATAAGCATCCAGGTGGCACAGACTGTGAAGTTCATTGAAGCAAAACACATTATGTTGAATGACTTGCTCAGCAACTGTGTGGTCCAGCTGCCTCTTGGCCATATGTCGGTGCTAGCCATTAATGCAGACAGACAGCTTGTTAGCAACATGCCCTCATAGAATGCCACACAGTCATTACAGCTAAATTGTTAGATCACATTGCTGCTTTCACAGCTTATAGGGTTGAGATGGCAGTAACATAGCTGGAGTAGATGGTAGTGGAAGAACATATGAGGCAGGTCTTGCATCTAGGTCTGATACAGGGATATGTGCTGTGGGACACAGGATTGGGAGCAGCAGTGCCTGTCTACCACTCAACACCTACTCTGTGTGGTGAGTAGCAATCTATCCTGTTCACATTGTTGTTATTTTATTTTGGATTTTTTTTTATAATTTCAACTGTAGGAAATTATTCTCATCATGTAAATAGCCTCTGAAATAATAGTGTATAAAATTATGTATTTATATTATTTGCAGGTTAAGTAATATTGTAAATTATTGCAGTATACAATTCACTGTTTGTTCTTTACAAGTTTTTAGCATACCAAAGTATTATTTTAATGAGGTAATATAAATCTGATCCTGATTCCACCTCTGCTATTGCAGTTGGTTGTTGAGAACACCAGATATCAAAGTCCGAACATCTGATGAGAAATATACTTCAAAAGTAAAAGCTTATTATGATAAGCTCCTGCCAATTATTGCAAAGTGGCAATTTGTAAAAGGTGGACCTATCATTGCAGTTCAGGTGGGTAGTAAAATAAAATTCAATTTATGGTTAATGCAGCTCTTTAAAAGGATTTTAACAGTGACCGTCATCATAATTAGCTTTTTTTTGTGTCTTATCATTCATGTGATAATTCTTTAACTTCTTCCATATTTTTCTCTCCTTTGACTTTTGTTTAAATCCTGATTAATTTATGATTTATGTATTCCTCTTAACTCTTGAGCTTTATATTCTACTGCTCTGGCTTGAAAATATTGCAGCTTTAGCTTTTGAGAAGATCACATTGATATTTTATGCCAAAAGTTAAATAAATCCATTTGTGTAATGAAGACTGTGCCAAATTTTGACCTGCAATCAATGTATATTGTATATTTCACTCCAGGGTGCTCATATTATACATATCAGATTGATGTATGGGATGTGCTATAGGCAAGTACTTGCCCTTCAAAAAAGAGCAGTAAGGATTCTCTAAAAAGAAGTGTTTAAAGAGCAAGAAATTACTGATGTTTCAATCATTGTATCATCATAAAATTGTACAATTAATTTTAAAATATTAGCATCTCAATTATATAAACAGAGGTGTACATGTTATGACATGATGAGAAATGCTATTGTTAAGCAAGGAATAACACTTGGGCTGTTTATGACAGGTGCTATTATATGGTTATCAAACTTTCTATACCATGGAGAAAATAAGAGAAAGTTGTTTGATAACATTTTGAAGAAGTTCCTTACTAATAAGTGAGTTTATAGTACCAAGAATTCTTTTCAGAGAATTCCACTGTCTTCTAATTTGTATTATGGTAGCTAGAAGTAAAAGTTTCATTCAATAAATAATTGGAAAAGCTAAATAAAAAACTTTGGTAATATTTATGCTTCTTTGTTATTTTTTGGTAGTGTCCTAAAACTAAAATCATATGGGCCTGGCATGTCTGCCTCACAAATGGGATGCTGGGAACCTGAAACAAGATGGTGGTATCCTTGCAGGTTTGCACGAATGTGGAGTGGCATTGTGACATCAGATTTCTGTTAGCTGATTATATATTCACCATTAGATGGTAATGCAATATGGTGAAAGCTGCCTGAGCCTATGGGTTTAGTGTTGTAGGATTGCCAGATGCAATGATGTACACTATGCCACATGTAATGAGCACTATTTTATTGGTCTGAAGCACACATATTCAGATATACACCTTCTTGATTCTTGGTACATGTGTTTATCATATCGCCCGGAACCACAAGCTGCTCACAAATGATTTGCCAAACAAAAATGTTACACACAACTTAGTCGATAGTCGCCACATTAGACCCCCCCCCCCCCCCACCTGCCCCCCCCCCCCTCCCCACCTCCCGCCTCCTCCCAACTAGAGTGTGGAGCACAAACACAAATATGAGGGCATACATGTAAAGGAAGCACCCAAGGGGGAGGGAGAGGGTGTTTAAACAGAAACAATACATTACATTACACTAGTAAATGAAGTCCTCGAGCCAGCAAGGGGGGCAGATGGTCCTGCCCAACTGAGTGAATCCTCATGCAGTGGAAGGATCTGGGGAAGGGACAGTGGGTTGTGAGGAGCTGGGGTAGTGAACCTGAATGCCTGTTGTGGTATGAAGGACTTTTACGATTGATGGGTCAGTACCAACAGTCAAAGGGACAGACTAGAGAAGATGAATGTGGGTTAAGTTGTCACTGGGGAAGCTGCCCCGTTGATAGAACACAAACACATTATCTGGATTCACAACAAAAAATGCTTTAGAATTGCAAATGAAATCAGTGTTCACACTAGCTATCACTTCCGTATAGGGGTTGACTGAATCTCTACACGAGTCATCGTTGGCGACGTCACAGATTCCGAGGCGGCCACTGATACATCACTCAATCTTAACAGGGGAGATGCGGGGGGCTACCTGTAGGAAGGGGAGTCATCAAATGCGTTATTCTGTAGGGGGATGTTACATGCACCTGCAGCACTGTCACACGACTGGGAGTAGGTAACGTCACACATGCAGGAATGGTCGTCACTCACCAGTGGACCGTTGGTAGATGCCTCAAGTGAGGTGGGTGTAGCAGTGGGTGGGGGCTGACTGGGTGGGGTATCGAGCAGTTCTCCCAGAGACCACACTGGTTTGAGGTGGCAGACAGATCCAATTTGAGCGTGCCGTTAACAAGCACTTCGAAAATGTTGTTACACCATGATATGACTCTGTGTGGGCCTGATTATGTAGGGCTGAGTGCCTGTCAGATTGTGTCATTGCACACCATGACATGAGTGCATGATGCCAAGTCCTTATGTAGGAATATGGAAGGGTGCGAGTGTGGTCAAGGAGGGGGCAAGCGAATGTTAGTGATTCGCTTTTTAACATGCCTGACGAATGTTGAGTTGCAGATTTGATCCGGAGGGAGTGAAAGCTTGACTAGCTCTGCTGGGAGTGTGAGGGGTTCTCTGTACAGTACTTCTGCCAGAGATGCACCAAGGTCCTAAATGCCTAACATTACCTGTGGTAAGGCGTTGGCCCACTCACCTCTGTGACACATTAGTGAAGCTTTAAGTGTTCAGTGCCAGCATTCAACTAGCCCACTGCTCTGGGGGTGGTATGCTGTTGTCCCAAATCGTTTCACCCCACACAGTTCAGAAAGCTGCCAGAAGAGGGTGAACTCCAACTGGTGGCCCTGGTCAGTAGTGATAGAAGCTGTGCAGCCAAAGCACGAGATCCACATTAATTAAAGGGCTCAGGTAAGCACATCGGCTGTGATAGTAGTGAGGGGAATTATCTCTACCCTGTGGGTAAACCTGTCAAAGGTAGACAGTATGTAATAAAAGGGGCTAAAGAGGGGGGGATACGAGCTTGAAGATATTGATGTGTATGTGCTATAATCTTTATTTTGCCACATTGAATGCACCCATGTGTGGGGGGTGGGGAGGGGGGCTGTGCATGATGTCCTACTTTTGTGTGCTGACAATCCACACACGCATGCATCCAATTGTGACATTGTTTCATCACCCTGGGCCAAACAAAACGTTCAGATACCAGATGTGCAGTGGCATGTATGCCAGGGGGTGCCAGATCATGAATACTATTAAAAATGTCCCAGAGAAGAGGTGCAGGAATCACCAGACATATGTGTCTTGTTGAAATGCCACACCAGATGGGTGACAAGAATTCAAGAAGTGTCTGTAATTCTAGTTTGAGTCCTGTCTTAGCATCGGAGTGCAATGCGATGAGTTCAGTATCATCTGTTAGCAATTTAGGGAATGCACTGAGGTCCAGTTGTGAAGATAATACCGACATATGAGATAAAAAAATCAACAACGACATCGTCTTCCCTTCTGACTTAATGTATGTCATACATAAACTGACATATGAGGTCCATAGGACAAAATCGTCTGGGGATGAGTCCTTGCCTGGGTTACGGAAAGCATATACCAATGGTTCATGGTCAGTAAATACCATGAGATGGCGACCTTCGATATCTTCTTGGAAATATTTGATAGTGGAGTAAATAGCAAATAGTTCCCAGTCAAAGGTCAACTATTTTTGTTGGGAAGCTGACAATTTGTGGAAGAAAAATCTGAGCAGCTCTACAACAGAACCCATGGATTGCTGAAGTACAGCCCCACTGCTGTATCACTCGTGTCTGTAGTAAGCGAGATGGGAGCATCAGGGATGGGATGAGCGAGTGTAACGGCCATCTGTAAGGCTGACTTGAGGTTATCAAATGCGCGTTGACATATCTGGAGTCCACATGACCGCCCAAGACCCTGAAGTGTTTTTTCGTGCAAGAGCATCTGTCAGTGGGGCTTCTATGTTAGCGGCATGGAGGATGTGTTTTTGATAGTAATTTAATGTTCCTAGGAAGTGGTGGAGGCCCTGAAAGTCTTTGGGCAAAGGCAACTTACTAATGGCCTTGAACCAATTGGGTAGGGGGCGGATGCCATCGGCAGAAACCACGTGGCCCAGAAAAGTGACACTAGTGCAACTGAGTTGTGACTTTGCATTGTTCACTGCAACACCAACTGCTTGTAATAATTGTAACACTGTATTTAAGTGGAGTTCATGTTCCTCGATTGAGGAAGAAAAATATTAACAAGTCGCCCAGGTACACATATGCAAAGTCCAGTTTTCTAACCAATGAGTCAATGAATCATTGCCATGTATATGCAGCATTTTTTAGGCTGAACACCATAAACAGATATTCGAACAATCCAAACAGGGTGATGATGGCAGTTTTCTCAACGTCCTCCGGTGCTATTGGCAGTTGGTGGTATGCCTTGTGACAATCAATTTCACTGAAAATTTGTACCCTGTGCAATTGGGAAGCAAAATTGTGAATATTTGGAATGGGATAATTATCTACAATTGTCTGGTGTTAAGTGCCCAATAGTCACTGCAGAGGCAGAAACTGTCATCTTTCTTATTCATCAAATGAATGGGTGATGACCAACTACTAGAAGAAAGGTGAACAGTCTTACTGTCTAAAGTTAATAAATAATAGCTTTGGCATGTTTAAGTTTTTCCAGGTTTAAACATCTAGCCTTTGCACGTACTGGTGGACCTCCCATGGTATTGATTCTATGGACAGTACCGTTGTTGATCGCAAACACTGACGGGGATGATGGACCCACACCTGATGCAGTATGACTAACCTGTAATGCACACACTTGGGAGTCCCAGGCCAGTGGATAAGCAGTGGTGGTGGTCATCCACTGGTAGTCCTCGTCATGGAACTCAGTGGGGTACTTGGTAGTGTTATGGGCACAGCTTCTGTCCAGCAGTAGAAAAGTCACAAGGCATCGGTGGCAGGTGCAAGGAGGCAGAGCAAGGACAGGGAATGGGGGCATGGCTGTGTGTGACATCTGGGAGACCTGCTTATTAGCATCCATGAACTTGGCTTGCATGCTGGTGATGCATAAGCAGAGGGCTTCATTGCTGTCCCAAAGTTTGTCATTGTGTGATTTAAGAGAGAGCACTGCAACAGCAGCTTCTGCTAGCTCACACAATAGAGTAGCGCTTTTGGTGAGAGGGAAGAAATATAGAGACCAGTGGTATGGTCTACTGAGTTAAAGATTAGTGTACCTCATTGTAGGTTAGTTGAAAGAGCATCAGCAAAGAGAAAATCCACCCCAAACATGGGTTCATCCACATCAGTGATAGTGAAAGTCAACTGTCAGGGTGTATTAATGCCCCACGAATTTAATACCTGTGGACAAAGGTATCACGCTAACCTCCAGCCACTGTGTCGACTAGAAATGAAAGACAAGTCACTGGGTCTTTCATGTACAAGCAACCTGGCACATGAGGTGAAGAAGTATTAAGGGACAGGTGTCTATGAAGTGCAATGTACCCGTAGTGCCTGAGTTGCACTGCACTATTAGTTTGGGAACACACATTTCTTAGCCATATCACCAAAGCCACCCCATCAGCTATGGACCTTGCAGTTGGTGGGGAGGCTTGCATGTCTCAACGATACAGATAGCTGTACCATAGGTGCAACCACAATGGAGGGGTATCTGTTGAGAGGCCAGACAAACGTGCGGTTCCTGAAGAGGGGCAGCAGCTTTTTCAGTACTTGCAGGGGCAACAGTCTGGGTGTTTGACTGACCTGGCCTTGTAACATAAACCAAAATGGCCTTGCTGTGCTGGTACTGCAAATGGCTGGAAGGAAGGGGAAACTGCAGCCGTAATTTTTCCCAAGGGCATGCAGCTTTACTGTATGATTAAATGATGATGGCATCCTCTTGGGTAAAACATTCTGGAGGTAAAATAGTGCCCCATTCGGATCTCCGGGAGGGGACTACTCAAGAGGACGTCGTTATCAGGAGAAAGAAAACTGGCATTCTACGGATTAGAGTGTGGAATGTCAGATCCCTTAATCTGGCAGGTAGGTTAGAAAATTTAAAAAGGGAAATGGGTAGGTTAAAGTTGGATATAGTGGGAATTAGTGAAGTTCGGTGGCAGGAGGAACAAGACTTCTGGTCAAGTGAATACAGGGTTATAAATACAAAATGAAATAGGGGTAATGGAGGAGTAGGTTTAATAATGAATAAAAAAATTGGAGTGCAGGTAAGCTACTACAAACAGCATAGTGAATACATTATTGTTGCCAAGATAGACACGAAGCCCACGCCTACTACAGTAGTACAAGTTTATATGCCAACTAGCTCTGCAGATGACGAAGAAATTGATGCAATGTATGATGAGATAAAAAAAAATTATTCAGGTAGTGAAGGGAGACGAAAATTTAATAGTCGTGGGTGACTGGAATTCAACAGTAGGAAAAGGAACAGAAGGAAACATAGTAGGTGAATATGGATTGGGGCTAAGAAATGCAAGAGTAAGGCACCTGGTAGAATTTTGCACGGAGCATAACTTAATCATAGCTAACACTTGGTTCTAGAATCATGAAAGAAGGTTGTATATATGGAAGAACCGTGGAGATACTAGAAGGTTTCAGATAGATTATATAATGGTAAGACAGAGATTTAGGAACCAGATTTTAAATTGTAAGACACTTCAAGGGCAGATGTGGACTTTGACCACAATCTATTGGTTATGAACTGTAGGTAAAAACTGTATAAACTGCAAAAAGGAGGGAAATTAAGGAGATGGGACCTGGATAAACTGAAAGAACCAGAGGTTGTACAGTGTTTCAGGGAGAGCATAAGGGAACAATTGACAGGAATGGGGGAAAGAAATCCAGTAGAACAAGAATGGGTAGCTTTTGAGGAATGAAATAATGAAAGCAGTAGAGGATCCAGTAGGTAAAAAGATGAGGGCTAGTAGAAATCCTTGGGTAACAGAAGAGGTACTGAATTTAATTGATGAAAGGAGAAAACACAAAAATGCAGTAAGTGAAGCAGGCAAAAAGGAATACAAACAACTCAAAAATGTAATCGACAGGAAGTGCAAAATTGCTATGCAGGGATGGCTAGAGACAAATTTAAGGATGTAGAGGCTTATCTCACAAGGGGTAAAATAGATACAGCCTACAGGAAAATTAAAGAGACCTTTGGAGAAAAGAGAGCCACTTGCATGAATATCAAGAGCTCAGATGGAAACCCAGTTCTAAGCAAAGAAGGGAAAGCAGAAGGGTGGAAGGAGTATATAGTGGGTCTATACAGGGGCAATGTTCTTGAGGACAATATTATGGAAATGGAAGAGGAGGTAGATGAAGATGTAATGGAAGATATGATACTGTGCGAAGAGTTTGACAGAGCACTGAAAGACCTAAGTCACAACAAGGCCACGGGAGTAGACAACATTCCATTAGAACTACTGACAGCCTTGGGAGAGCCAGTCACGACAAAACTCTACCATCTGGTGAGCAAGATGTATGAGACAGGCAAAATACCCTCAGACTTCAAGAAAAATATAATAATTCCTATCCCAAAGAAAGCAGGTGTTGACAGATGTGAAAATTACCGAACTATCAGTATAACAAGTCACAGCTGCAAAATACTAACGCAAATTATTTACAGACGAATGGAAAAACTGGTAGATGCCGACCTCGGGGAAGATCAGTTTGGATACTGTAGAAATGTTGGAACACGTGAGGCAATACTGACCCTACGACTTATCTTAGAAGAAAGATTAAGGAAAGGCAAACGTACGTTTATAGCATTTGTATACTTAAAGAAAGCTTTTGACAATGTTGACTGGTATACTCTGTTTCAAATTCTGAAGGTGGCAGGGATAAAATACAGGGAGCGAAAGGCTATTTAGAATTTGTACAGAAACCAGATGGCAGTTATAAGAGTCGAGGGACATGAAAGGGAAGCAGTGGTTGGGAAAGGAGTGAGACAGGGTTGTAGCCTCTCCCCGATGCTATTCAATCTGTATATTGAGCAAGCAGTAAAGGAAACAAAAAAAAAGTTTGGAGTAGGTATTAAAATCCATGGAGAAGAAATAAAAACTTTGAGGTTCGCCTATGACATTGTAATTCTGTCAGAGACAGCAAAGGGCTTGGAAGAGCAGTTGAATGGAACGGACAGTGTCTTGAAAGGAGGGTGTAAGATGAACATCAACAAAAGCAAAATGAGGATAATGGAATATAGTGGAATTAAGTTGGGTGATGCTGAGGGAATTAGATCAGGAAATGAGACACTTAAAGTAGTAAAGGAGTTTTGCTATTTGGGGAGCAAAATAGCTGATGATGGTTGAAGTAGAAAGGATATAAAATGTAGACTGGCAATGGCAAGGAAAGAGTTTCTGAAGAAGAGAAAGGAGAGGAGTTATGGTGGGGGCTACCAGGTGGTGTTGGGCTCACGTGCAAGTGCAGAGCAAGTCATGCTCACTCTGTACAGAATGATGGAAACTGTTGTGCAGGTGTGCCAACCCCTGAGGCCTGAGGGAACCCTAGGGGGGGGGGGGGGGGGGGGGGGTATGTGGGAGTGGCAGAATGTTGTAAACGCGGTCTGCGATCTTTAGTTTAGCATCCAGTAGGGCCAAAGTTACATGGAGAAGGTGAATTTGAACTTCTGGAGGAAGTTTGAGCAACCAGATGGTCCAAAGTGTAGCATCCAGCATACAATGTGTGTCAATCGTAAGGCAGAGATGATGCCTGAGCTGTGATGGGGATCTGGAAACCAGGGACTCATGTCTGATGATGAGGTGGATAGCTTCCTCTGTATATATGGACAGGCGCTCAAGGATGGTGCACTAGGCGAATGCATATTTGTCCGTAGTGGAAGGGTGAAACCACAATATCACAGATCAGGTCTGGTTCATCTTGGAGGTTACATAGCAAGCAAAGGAACTTCCAGTTGTTATCAGTGATGCTGTGTAGCTGCGGGATGTGGTCGACCAAGGCAAACCATGTGTGTGGATGGTCCTTGTGAAGGAATGGTGGCTTAGTCCAATAGATAGGGCAGTTTTGGCATAACTGTTTATTGGAAACTGTCACTCCCTGTCCATAGCTCTGCAGCGTAACTAGCTCAGGCGCAGTAGTGCTGACACTGTCAGTGGCACATGGCACGGTAGGTGCAGCTGGCTCAACTGTGGTCAAGAAATCAATGAGTCGGGCATTTGATGGAGTAACATCAACAGGCATAGAATGGACCAGTGCAGAATAGTCACTTGTAGTTGACTGAGGTGTGGGAAATGACAGAGTACAGTTCCCAGTCCCCTTCCCTACAAATGCATTACAATTGTTAAAATTACCTAATGTTAATGAAAAGTTACTGTTCGCACCTGACGCTGGCACACAGGGCAGTGTCCTGTTGAGTACAGCTAGCCGGCGTGTTTGGAAACTGCGTCAAACTGTTGTGAACACAAGGTGGATAATTGGAAAACAATGATGAAGCATCTGTTGGAAATCCTGTTTGGCACATGTGCGGTGTAGTGGGTGGCAAGCAATCCATTGTGTACAGCTCAACAGTATGAGAGTTCATTGTAGCCCTTGTGAATAAATTCGGGGTCACCAGTATGCGTTTAGTGTTGTAGGATTGCCAGATTGAATGATGAACACTATATCACATGTAATAAGCACTATTTTATTGGTCTGAGGCACACATATACAGATATACACCTTCTTGATTCTTGGTGCACACGTTTTGCCAAACAAAGATGTTACACGTGACTTTGTCGAAAGTCGCCACATGTCGAACACAAAGGTATGAGTAGATAAATAACTTCAAACAAGATGTAGCACATGCTGAAGATTTTTAATTCCCAGGATGCTCTGTCCGTGCAGTCATGGAGACCACTTTGTGAGGGTTGATGAGTTAATACAGGAAAACAGTCATATTACTGTGAGTGATAATGCAGCAGTGAGAAACATTGGTGTCACATCAGCCCACTATATTGCTTGTGCATGACTGCCAACTATTATGGGTGTCTGCAATTTTTACACATTTATCACCTTAATTACAGAGTTGTGGGAAGTTATTAAAAAATTATGGAAATAGACATTTTACAATTTGATGTATATAAAAAATGTAAAAAATTGTACTGTTTGCCCTTCGTTAATCATGTGCTACTAAAATGTTTTATAAGTTGTAATGATATCCTTCCTAAGCATGCAGTACACATGTCATAAATTATTTTGTCACCTTGGAAGTTGTAATGATATCCTTCCTAAGCATGCAGTATACATGTCATAAATTATTTTGTCACCTTGGCTTACTAATCATTGCTATTACTGGGCAACCGATGTTCACAACTTTTTTTCAGTATCATGGCAACAAAAAACCCTGTGTTCCACAGCCATGTCAATACAATCACTAAATAGCGCTATACAGCATTCGTGTTTGCTTTTGCTCTGTCTGTAGTCTTGTGCTTTATCTTTATGCATGTTCATTTACGAAATAGAGTGAACGAGATGCAAAATTTACATATTTATCACATTCTATGAGCCAGAGGAGTGCCTGTGGAATATTTGATATCATAGTGATAAAAATATTAGCCAGAAGCATGACACCCTACAGAAAAATGTTGTAGATAAAAAAACTTACTTATCTCATTTCTCAATACTGCAGAAACAACTGCAGTCAGATACGTTCTCTGACTCAGGAAAAAATTGTTGTTAGTAAGTTATATGAATGAATGGTGACAACAAAACCAAAGTATGACACTTTCTATGAGCCAGAAATGATCACATGCAGCAGACAAACAGTCAGTAGTAAATGTGGATGTGGCAGAGGGACCACCAACTGCAGAGTCCACTGTCACATTAATTGGAAGTGTTAATAACAGTGATGCTGAAGAACTTTTTTACTGGAGATAATGATTTGGATTAATTTTAATATGAAAAATAAAAATTAATGTATGATCAATTAAATATACCTCCTTTGTTTCAAAGTGTCTGAAATATAATGTTCAAAGGCCTAAATCAGGCTTCTAATTTTTAAAATTTTCTGGAGGAGTGGGCCCTCCATACTTGCCATGTGGTTACCGACAGCCTCTTCTCAAGGTTGTCAGCTAATTTCATGATATACTGACGTTCAAGAAAGTGTATGTGAGGGTGGTTCCAAGTATTTTATATCGGAAATGAAATAAAGGGGCATGGAGATTTGCAGGGAGCTTTTACAACATTATGAAGCTGAAGGGGAGGCATTTTTTCACTGTATTGAAATGGGAAATGAAAGTTGGCTGTATGTTTAACCCACTGAAAGAAGCATATTACATGTTCTAATGAGTGACATTTTTTGTTTCTTTCTTTTAGTTGGAAAACGAATATGGAGCAACAGGTGTCAATGATAAAGAATACCTAGCATTCTTACGTGATCTGTACATCAGTTATGGGATTGAAGGATTATTCTTCACATCTGATTCCCCTCTTAGTAGTGGTGACAGTGGTGCCTTGGAAGGAGGTAACAATACAGTTTTCCACATTCACAATAATATAAATGATACTGTAAGTTCTCCTTGTCATATATGGTATGTTGGTACTTTTACCCCAAAGAATATAAATTTGATACAGTACATTAATTCTTGCCCATACTATAAAATAAAGACATTAATTTAACTTAACCCACTTGAAACAGTAAAAATTTAAAATGTCCACATCACAATTAAGTGTTATATGGTGTGTAAGCAATTTTTAAACTGATTAATCCCATCAGGAATGTATTTGCCAATTGTTACACTTTTTATTTCAAATTAACTGTGTATCTTTGGATTAGGACAGTTATCTTCAAGGATTATCTCACAAAAAAATTACAGGATTCAGTCAGTGAGATCATTTTCCTCTGTTAGCTTTTCTATGTTCTGTTGCTTAAGTTTCTGCAAATTCTGTTATGAGGGACAGTTGACATTCTACTATTGACATATTCTGCCCCTTAATGTCCAGTGGAGAGTATGAGAAATTAAAACTCACAGATCTATCACAACCCAGGGCTGTGTGAATGGCATGGTGAGATGGGCCCACATCAATGGTCCCCACATGGGGGTGTAGAAACTAACTAGAAAAAAGCAATAAAGAAAGACACTTTAAGAATTAATTGGGAGAGAGGAGTGAGTTATCCTATACTTATGTTACTATCTTCCCCTCCCTTTTCCTCCGTCCATGACTGATAACACACGATCCTTTCACAGTATCATTTCTACAGTCTTATTTTGTCTGAGTGGCATATAAAGAAATGACTATTACCCAATAGACATTTGTCACTAACATGGTTTTTATGGCAATTGTGTGCTTGGTTCACACAGCTGCTGCCTCCACAACTCACTCTTATTCAACAATGGCAGTTCTTACTGTTACTTCACTACAGGTATTGTACACTCATGCTCAAAAATTAAGGATAATTGCAGAATGTGATGCCACACAACATGGCACTACACAAAACTGGTGCTAATTGCATAGGCACATAGGGAACAGACACAACACAGATCTGTAAGTCCACAGTATTGGTGATAAGTTGAGAAAACCATCCCGAAACACATGTGCTACAAAACGCGACTGTTTCCTGCGCATGTACCCTGACATCAATATGGGATATGATCACCATGCACACGTACACAGACCGCACAATGGGTTGGCATACTCTGGATCAGGTGGTCGAGCAGCTGCTGGGGTATAGCCTCCCATTCTTACACCAGTGCCAATTGGAGCGCCTGAAGTGTCCTAGGGGTTTGAAGATGTGCAGCGATATGTTGACTGAGAGAATCCCATATGTGCTCGATGGGGTTTAGGTCTGGAGAACAGGCAGGCCACTCCATTCATCTGATATCTTCTGTTTCAAGGTACTCCTCCATGATGGCAGCTTGGTGGGACCTTGCATTATCATCCATCAGGAGGAAGGTGGGACCCACTGCATTCCTGAAAAGGTGTGCAAAATGATGTCCTGATACACCTGACCTGTTACAGTTCCCCTGTCAAAGACATGCAGGGATGTACGTACACCAATCATAATCCCACCTCACACCATCAAACCACGACCTATATAAAGGTCCCTTTCAAGGACATTACAGGGTTTGTGTCTGGTTCCTGGTTCATGCCAGATGAAAACCCAGCAAGAATCACTGTTCAGACTATACCTGGACTCATTCGTGAACATAACCAGGGACCACTGTTCCAATGACCATGTACTGTGTTCTTGACACCAGGCTTTACGGGCTCTCCTGTGACCAGGGGTCAGTGGGATGCACCTCGCAAGTCTCCGGGCTAACAAACCATGTCTGTTCAGTCGTCTGTAGACTGTGTGTCTAAGACAACTGTTCCAGTGGCTGAGGTAAGGTCCTGGGCAAGGCTACCTGCAGTACTCTGTGGCCATCCGCAGGCACTGGTTGTGAGATATCGGTCTTCTTGTGATGTTATACACTGTGGATGTCCTGTGCTGTAGTGCCTGGACACGTTTTCTGTCTGCTGGAATCGTTGCCATAATCTGTGTTTGACCATCCTTGAGTTGCCCTAGTATTCTACGCCTCATAACGTCATCAATATGTGTTCTTTGAACCATTTTCAACACACATTCACCATTAGCACATCTGAAAACATGTGCACACTTACTCACTGCATTGTACTCTGACATACACCAACACACCTCTGCATATGTGGACTGCTGCCAGCACCACAGTGCGATGACTGCAGGTCAAATGCACCACATGGTCATACCCTGAGGTGATTTAAACCTGCAAACTACCCAACAGAGCATTGTTTCACCATGTATCAGCACTATCCTTAACTTATGAGCATGAGTGTAGGATCTCTAAGGTTTGTAAGCAGATGCAGAAACAAATATATGCTTCGACTAAAGGTTTTCAGTGTCTGCTGACAGAGGACTGAAGCAATAGTATTTGAGCTATAGTGCTTAAAAGTACATTGCTTGACAAAAAAAGTGACATACAAAGAAATGGAGGAGGAAAATGAACTTCACAGGCAGAGAAGGTATATGATGTTGTTTCTGTGATTACAAAACTGAGTCAAATTTACAAAGAAATTGATGGAATAAGCCTGCTTACCAATGTGATGTTTCACCTCTTTGTCCTGTATACATGCACTACTTCAGTTGGGAAGAGTGTCATAAAGCTGTTGTACCCTCTCCTGAGGCAAGCTGGCCTACAACTGATGTCACTGGTCATTGATATCCCAGATACTGGCAATGGAAAAGAGATTACAGCACAGCTGGGTCCATACATTTTTTATAGAGAAAAATCTTGGGATCTTGCTCGCCACTGGAATATCTCAACATCATGCAGACAGTTGATAGAGAAACATGCCATGTGTGGATGAGAACTATCCAGGTGAAAAATGGCACCATGATACTGTCACATGAGAGTTGACACACATGAACCCAGACAGTCCATGGTATTCCACTGTGCTATCAGAGTTCCCTCATTTATTATCAGGCATGACACAAAGCCATACCTATTGGCTCCTCACGTCACAGTGCCCGGAGTGATGTCACTGTGCCTCTCCAAAATCGTTATACTCATTAGCGATAGTCATTCAGGTCAGTGCAGAACTGTGATTCATTGCTGAACACAAAATGATGCTACTAAGCAGCAGTCCATGCTTCCAGTCATGGCACCACTCCAAATCCAGCCGTTTGTGTTGTGGTTTTAACAGCAGCCTGCACATGGGACTCAAATTACCTAGCACAGCTGTTGCTAGACACCAGACAATGGTGAATCCTTCAGGGTGTTTATTACTTGTTCTTGTATGGCAGGTGCAGATGTGAAGGAGTTTAGATGTACTTAGTGCTGATCCTCAATTGTAGTGATCAGATATGATCGACCGGAATCTTGAAGATGAGCTTGGCTGGACTCATGCTCCCACGCAGTCCAGCATCAGGCCACAGTCACATACAAATACCCCACAAACTCGATATTGCACTATCTGACCAGTTGGACAAAGAAAGCCCCAAGATGAGACCCCTATCAAATGCTGTCACGTGCTGATAATGTTATCTCATATCAGTACACCACAACTCCATGATCATTCAGCATCTGAAGCTGTTCATATCCATTATATACCCTACCAGACCTGGTAACAATACTAAACATGAAGCAAACTAATTTGCTTTGATGGCTGTTCTACTGTTCTGTATGTCACAGACTATTGGAACTCTACTTCATTTACGTATGTGCCTGTGGTGTGTACATGTACAAAGTTATCTTGCCATCTGACCAGGTCTGCTGGGTGCTTCACTTCTTTTGTCAGGCAGTGTATTTGATAGAATAATTAGTGCAGTATCAAATCAATTTTAGAAATGTGACACTACATCATCATACTTAAATTTCAAGTCAGATAATGCATTAAATGTAAGCTCTGTACATTATATTGAAATATGTGCAGCTAATTTTGGTGATGAATGTAGCAGTGCCATTGATACTCTAGGGCTAGTCAACAAAATAATTGCTTTCAAGTCCCAGGTAGAAGAGCTCATGAAGGGTATTAACATGCATCCCATTTGGCCATTTGGATATTTTGAAGGTCTTTCCAAAGTATGCATGATAAGATCTTATCCAAAGCTCAAAGTAGTTTTGAGAACACTGATAATAATGCCGTGACTGAACCAGCTAGTGAATGTAGTTTCAACAAATTAAAGATGAAGGAAAAAAAAATCACTGTCATGTTTGGATGAAAGCAATCTGTAAAATTAAGCTATCTTGTCTTCAATGACACAATCATTCAATCATTTTTTTTGTTTTTTTTTTTGTTCAAAGTAAGGAAATATAAAGTAAAAATGTAATAAAAATATAGCTTCTGGAAAAGGATAATTTCTCAACCCTCAATTACAGCCCTTCCCTTTTATTTCTGATTAGTAATTTATGGATACATGAAAAATGTCCAGAAATTGCAAAAGAAATGATTATTGGAAAGACTTTCTGAGCATACAGGAAAATCAAACCAACTTTCCATGAAATTAAAAGCAAGAAAGGTAACATTAAGAGTGTTATGGGAATTCCTCTGTGAAATGTAGAGGAGAGATCAGACAGGTAGAAAGAGTATGTCAAAAGCCTCTAAGAGGGGCAAGATTTGTCTGATGATGTGATAGAAGAAGAAACAAGAGTTGACAAAGAAGAGATAGGAGAGCCAGTACTGCAATCAGAATTTATAAGAGCTTTGGAAGACTTGAGATCAAATAAGGCAGGAGGGATGGATAATATTCAATTGAAATGTCTAAAATCATTTGGGGTAATGACACAAAATGATTAATCAGTTGGTGTGTAGAATGTATGAGACTGGCAATATATCCTCGACTTTCAAAAAAACATCATCCAACACAATTCTGAAGACAGCAAAAGCTGAAAAGAGCAAGAAATATCACACAATCACCATAACAGCTCTCCCATCCAAGTTGCTGACAAGAACAGTTCACAGAAGAATGGAAAAAAAATTGAGGATCTGTTAGAAGATGATCACTTTGGCTTTAGGGAAGGTAAAGGCATCAGAGAGGCTGTTCTGACATTGCACCTGATAAAGGGAGCAAAACTGAAGAAAGATCAAGACATGTTTGTAGGATCTGTTATTCTGGAAAAAGCAATCGAGAATGTAAAACAGTGCAAGGTGTTTGAAATTCTAAGAAAAATAGGAATAAACCATGTGAAAAGATGGGTAATATGCAATATGTACAAGAACTGAGAGGGACAAATAAGACTAGAAGACGAACAATGAAGTGCTCAAATTACAAAGGGTGTAAGGCTGGAATATAGCCTTTTGCCCCTATTGTTCAATCTGTACATCAAAGAAGCTATGATGGAAGTAAAAGAAAGGTTAAAGAGTGGGATTAAAATTCAAGGTGACAGGATATCAATGATTAGATTTGAGGATAACATTGCTATCAAGACTGAAAGTGAAGAAGAATTACAGGGTCTGTTGAAAGAATGAACAGTCTAATGAGTATAGAATATGGACTGGGAGTTAATTGAAGAAAGAACAGAAATGAGAACATTGAGAAACATAAAATCAGAAGTTATGATCATGAAGTAGGTGAAGTTAAGGAATTCTGCTACCTAGGCAGCAAAGTAATCCATGGTGGGTGGAACAAGGAGGACATTTAAAGTCGATTAGCACTGACAAAAAGGGTATTCTTGGCTAAGAGAAGTCTACTAGTGTGAAACATAGACCTTAATTTGAGGAAAAAAATTCTGAGAATTTGTGTTTGGAACACAGCATGGACAGTGGCAAAAGTGGAACAGAAGCGAATCACAGCATTTGAGATGTGGTGCTACAGAAGAATATAGAAAATTAGGTGGAAAGAGTTGATCAGGAATAAGGAGGTTCTCCACATAATTGGCAAGGAAAAGAATCTATGAAAAACACTGACAGGAAGAAAGGACAGGATGGTAGGACAGCTGTTAAGACATCATGGAGTAACTTCAATGGTACTAGAGGGAAAGAGTCTTCTCAGTCTTGTGATGCAATCCGAGGAGATAATTGATTGAGAAGTAGTGGCAGTGACAGCACCCCTGTATAATGCATCTAGATAACACCATTGGCAGATGACAACATGGCAGTTGCTCCATCCAACTGTCTATAGCCAGGACAGTGGTTCTTCCCTTTTCCTGCCAATGCTTTATGATGAACAAAAAAAAGTCCTTTATTGTATGTCATATCAAATAATGGAAAATGTGGGTTGGAATATAACAATATTATGAAAAGGATAATTACTACTCAAGATATGCCAGAGATGCTGAATCACAGGTAGTCACAACAAAAAGACTGTCAGAAGTGAGCTTTCAGCCATTGAGGTTGTGTTGAAAATAGACAGAACACACTCACACAAATGAAACTCACAAACACATGACGAAAGTCTCTGACAGATGAAGCCAGACTGTGAGCAGCAGCACATGACGTGAAAGGCAACCAAATGGTGGGGCTAAGGAGGAGGCTGGGGCAAGGAGGGGGAGGGATAGCAGGGTACAGGTAGGGGACAGTAAAGTGCTGCTTGTGGAAGAACACGGGGATGAGTTGAAGAGAGGTTAGGGTGCAGTGAAGAGATTAGATGGAAGGGGGAGGGGAAGGAGCCAGGGTAGTGGGAAAGGAGAGAAGTAACAAAAAGACCGAGGATGCATTGGTGGAACAGAGGGCTGTGTAGTGCTGGAATAGGAACAGGGAAGGTGTTAGATAGGTAAGGACAATGATTACCAAAGGTTGAGGCCAGGAGTGTTAGGAGAACGTAGGATACATTGCAGGGAGGTATCCCACCTATGCAATTCAGAAAAGCTAAGATCAGTGGGAAGGATCCACATGGCACGGGCTGTGAAACAGTCATTGAAATGAAGAATGTCATGTTTGGCAGCATGCTCAGCAATGGGGTAGTCCAGCTGTTGCTTGGTCACAGTTTTTGGTGGTCATTTATGTGGACAGAGAGCTTGTTAATTGTGATGACCACATAGAATGCTGTAGAGTGGTTGCAGCTTAGCTTGTAGATTGCATGACTGTTTCCACAGGTAGCCCTGCCTTTGATGGGATAGGTGATGTTTGTGACCATTTTGGAGTAGGTGGGGGTGGAAGCATATACAGGATAGGTCTATGCACTAGGTCTATTATAGGGATATGAGTCTTGAGGCAAGGGGTTGGGGGCAGGGTTTGTAAAAGGATGGTCGAGTATATTGTGTAGGTTCAGTGGTCGGTGGAATACCACAGTGGGAGAGATGGTAATGTTAGTGGGTGGGACATTTATCATTTCATGGCATGATGAGGTGTAGTTAAAACCATGCCAAAGAATATAGTGCAGTTGTTCCAGTTCTGGACAGTACTGAGCCACAAGGGGAATACTCCACTTTGGCTAGATGGTGGTACTTTGGAAGATGATGGGTGATTTGAAATGACGCATTGGAGATCTGTTTTTGTACAAAGTTGGGATGGTAATTATGGTCTGTGAAGGCATCAGTGAGACCCTCAGTATATTTCAAGAGGGGCTGCTCATCACTACATATTGGATGACCATAGGTGACTAGGCTGTATGGAAGGGGCTTCTTGATATGGCAGCTGTCAAAGTGGAGGTATTTTTGGCATTTGGTAGGTTTGATATGGACAGATGTACTGATAGCCATCTTTGAGGTGGAGGTCAACTTCAAGGAAGGTGGCTTGTTTGGTTGAGTAGGACCAGGTGAAGCGAATAGACGAGGAGGTGTTGAGGTTCTGGAGAAATGTACATGTGTCCTCACCCTCAATCTATATTATGAAGATATCATCAATGAATGTGGACCAAGTGTGGGGTTTGGGATTGTGAGTGTTTGGGAAGGGTTTCTCTATATAGCTCAAGAAGAGGTTCCTCATTTCAATGACTGCTTCACAGTCTATGTGCTCTGGACCCTTCCCACCAACACTTATATCCTACATTCCTCTAACCCACCTGGCCTCAAACTTCGTTAATCATTTTCCTTACCCATCTTGCCCCTTTTGTGTTCCCATGCCAGCACTACACAGCCCTGTCTTCCACCAATGCACACTCAGTCTGTTTACTTCTCTCATCCTCTGCTACTCCCCCCCCCCCCCTCCCCCCATCCTCCATCTAACCTCCCAACTGCACCTAGCTGCCCTCCCCTCTCTCCACTTCGTCCCAGCACACTCCCACAAGAAACACTTTTCCATCCCCCACCTCTACCTTCCTATTCATCCCCCTCCCCACCCCAGACTCCTCCTTACCTCCCCCCCTCCCCCTCCTATTTTTGACAATGGCATGTTGGCTGAAGGTTCACTTTCTAACAGTCTTTTCATTGTACCTATCTACAACTCAGCATCTCCACTATATGGTGAGTAGCAACTATCCTTTTCATAATACTGTTACATTCTATCCCATATTTTCCATTGTCTGATTTTCCTGACAGCATTTCTTCCATCCTGTAACCCAGTGCTGTTCTCCTTTGTTACTGTTTTCTAATGCAATACTATATTCAGTTTCTGTCCTTCTTTCTCTTTTTTCCTGTGTTTCTCTTATCACCTTACAAACCACACTGCATGCTCTACTTATGAGCCACAATGTGTGTCAGCTGTCCCGGCCACGCACAATAGATGGCTACAAGACCATGCTGATTGTCGGTGCAGTACCTCATACTCCACATTACTCCCACCGATATACTTAATCCTTTACCTTTAAATTGATTCCTCTTGCTATGTCACTCTCAGGTATTTTTCTGTGTTATTTTCCATAACTTTCCTGTGCCACAAAAACTTGTATCTCATCCTACCAAGCCTTCCACAAACCCCACTCCTTCTCTTTTCTATTCCAGTTTGCACTTACTAACTTCATCTAATCTGGTGACATCTGCCATTCCACTTCTTCACACCTATCAACCCACAGACCTGCAACCCTAATTATAGTCTTTTTTATTCATGTTTTCTTTGATCTCATTGTGTCTTCACACTAATTTCACTTGGTTTTCACGTTTCCCTATTTGTCTGCTCCATCAGTTTTCATTGTATTTTCCATTAATTCATCTGTTTCATCCTTTTCGTAATTTTTAAAATGTGTTTGCGCGTATTTTTGAGAATTGTTTGGATGTAGCTCTACATTATTACGTATTTTTATGCATTTTATCCACCACCATGGATCCTTGTTCTCTCCATCTGCATCAATACAAAAAAGTTTCCTTAGTCCTAGCCAGAACCGAGTCCTACAGTGTTCCTGCACTGTTGCTTGACTCATGGATTCCACAGAAATGGCCTAACCATTAAATTATCCATTTCCAGTTGCCACACTTCCTTCCACAATTACCACCATCTGTTCAGATTTTGTCAATCATTAACCCTACCAACATAGCCCTGCAAAATGATATCAATCGGGCCCAAACCTCCTTGCAATAACTTCTCTTCATCCACAAAATTCTCCTGCAATGGTATCCCAAATTCCTGCATCCCATAACACACATTGGAATTCTTGGCCTCCAGAAACTAGAGCAACATGCACAATATCACCTCAAAAAACTTTTCACCCTCTTCACGTCCTACTCCTGCCTTAACCACCACTATTCACCACCTCTACAACAACCTAACAACCTCCCTCATGCCCTCTCATAGCTGACAAACTGTGTCTCATAGACCTACTACAATTACATGACCCTCAAAAACCCACTCCCACCATCATACAGAATCCAGAACCTAAACAGAGCTGAAACACAGCCATGAACCTTTCCTCCAAAAGCCTTAGCCCCACAGAAGTTGTCCTTTACAAAGATCTCACCTTTTGCTCCACTCAGAAATTAGGTCATGCAGGGCTTGTTCAAGACCTTCTTTCCTTCTCCTGATCCCTACAATGGAAACACTTTTTTGCCACCAACCCTACCAATCAGACTCAACCAGACCAATGCTGAACCCTGCCTGGCTCAGTTCACTCCTCTTTGCAACTGTGATCCACCCCTAATGCTCCCAAATCACTCTTGTTAACTTTCCAGAATTTCTTAACTTCAAACCTTGCCACACCATCCTTCCCCAAATCCCTCAACATGCAAACTAACATTATTTCTGCAGAACAAACCACAATACACCAGCTAAAGGAAGGATTATAATAAGGATTACCTGGCAGAAGGACTCTGACAGTTGTCAGATTCATTCACCTACAAACTTATCTAAGTGAAACCATTCCAGAAGTCCAGCAGGATCTCCAGTCTCTCCTCAAATCCTTAGACCCATCCCAGAATGCCTCCCTGGACTCTATTCCTCTTCTCACTCACTGCATTCCAGCCTTCTACATGCTTCCTAAAGTCTATGAACCAAACCACCCAGGGTGTCCCATTGTGGCTGGTTACTGTGGCCCCACTGAGAGAATCTTTACTCTTGTAGACCAACACCTACCTATCTTATATTACACACAACCTACCCTCCTCTATAAAAGATACCAAACATTTCCTTTAATGACTCTCCACAGTTCCTGTTCCTTTACCACATGGTGCCCTGCTCAACACTACTGAGGTCATGTCCCTGTACACTAACATTCCCAATGCCCATGGCCTTACAGCTTTCCAAGCACCTGACAGATTGCAGACCAACAACTGCCTTCCTACTTGCTGTGACCAATTATATCCTATATCCTAACCCCCACTTCCTCCCACCAATTCATACCAATAAGTCTCTTCCATACAGCCTAGCCACCAGTGGACATCTCATATGTAGTGACAAGCATCCCTCTTGAAATATACTGAGGCTCTCACTGAAGCCTTCAGAGAATATAATTACTCTTTCAGCCTTGTACAAAAACAGATCTGTGGTGCCTTATGTTTTCAGTCACCCACCATCTCCCAAAGTCCCAGCATCCAGCCACAGAGGAACATTCCCACCCATCAGTGTAACAACTGAATTACTTTCTCTGTCAGAATTTCAACTGCCTCTCCTGTACTCTGAAATGATAAATGTCCTACACACTATCATTCCACCCCTCACAAAAAGTATACTGCTGTCATCTTGCATTATTCTGTGTAACTACAAATTGTCAAACATTTATAATTTCCTATGAATTTGCATGTACATCTGGACAACATCCACCCAATATTTGTTGTATATGAATGGAAAAAGAAACAAGTAGCACAAAATACTTCAGGAAGATTAGTTTGTAGAAAACTGGAGGTGTTAAAGTATCTTAAAAATCTCATATTTTGGCTGTCAAGATCTGCTGATAAATAATTCCTTATTTACTACTAGTTTAAATCTTCATACTATCTTCTGGTACCAAAATTATTTACAGCAGCCTACAGATTTGATTAGATTAGATTAATACTTGTTCCATAGATCATGAATACGACACTTCGTAATGATGTGGAACATGTCAGCAACATTGCCATGGTGTGAAATAAAATAAAAGCTATTCTGCATTCCTAGTATGCAAAGCACCTCCACTCAAGAAGTTGAAACACTATCATAATAGTACTTGAAGATTAACTGGGGATGACAGCATGAATAATTTGTGAATAAATAACTGGCAATATGCGCAAGTGCCAGAAAACTGATATCATACAATTCATCAACTGAAAGTGTTTCAATCCTGTCCATGGCTACTGGAAACAAAGTGTAAAGGGTGAAGATTATTAACGAGATGACAACAGAAGTGTCCTTGAAAAGGAGAGTGTAGTGTAAGAATCACTGGAATAAATTTTTTATGAGCAAGACTAATATGTTTTAACAATGCCACTCAGTAAAACTATAAATGTTTGACAGTTCAAATGGCTGTATTTTTTGTAATACTGGTACAGGAACATTCACCATGTACTGCATTCATCACTAGCACATTCCATCATCTAGCACAGACATTTTAATCCTGTGATCATATGATGCTCTGTCAACAAACACATAAACAAGACTGAAAACATAGAGGAGCTTTTAGGCTGCAGTGCCCAGGCAACATATATGGCTTGGATAACACAGTCATGTATATTCATGTGATTTTGTTCATCAGTTCAGAATAAGGACATTGACTGAAAGTTCAGTAATGTGTTCAGTCTCATTTATGTGCCAGCTGACTGGTCAAGCCTCCACTAAATGGTGAGTGGTTATTTCTATTGCTTCCATTATTTTTATTCCATCCACAGATTTCAAGCATCATATTAACTCTAAAAGTGAATATGGTGTTTTTGAGTAAAGCAGATTATTAATTCTTTGTGCTAATAGTGTTGCAGACAGCAAATTTCCAGGACAACCCAGAGGGTCAGCTTGACAGGCTGAAGGAGTTACAGCCAGATAAACCATCAATGGTCATGGAATACTGGTCAGGATGGTATGACCACTGGATGCAAGGCAGTCACTCAACTACATCAGTAGAAAGTAAGTGTTCAAAATAAACCAATAACATGTGCTAGTTCACTGCTCATTTGTTTCTGATAAGAATGCTGCACATTCTAACACGTAAACAACTTGTTAAAAGGTAACATTAAATTATTTTCTTAGAGTTTCAAGTTTAGCTGTAGAATAATTGAAAGGTAAAACTATCAATCCAAAGATTAGTTTGAACACTGAAGTGCTTTAGTAGGCATGGCCCAGCCAGTTATGGTGGTGGTGGGTAGGGCAGGGGGGGGGGGGGGGAGGGGGTTCACCTAGAGTTTCACTTTAACATGTACTCCAAACCATGGTGCAATTCATCAACATTTTCAGAGATGAAAGTGGTGACTTCAGTGAGGAATAAAAACAGTGATAATAAATAGGTGACAAAATGCATAACAAACATGATTAATGTATAGCCATTGGTGATGAAAGCTCATGATTCATATTTAATTTAAATGCATTGTAAATGTGAGATTGACTGAAAATAAATTATGGAAAATAGATGGTCCTAATACTGCCAGTAGTGATAGAGAGTATCAGTTATTCAGTGGTTGATGGTCAGTGTTGATTACTTCTTGTTACATAGTTGCTGTAATCTAAAGCATTGAATTTGCACCAAAGCAACAGTGGAGATGAGTGCTAAAAAGAGCATGCAAAATTGCAAAGGATAATCCTTGGGATAAGCAGGAATCACTATAATACTTTCAAAGCCAATGGCCAAATGTTATCATACATTTGAACACTGCCTGATATGTGCAGTACTGGTCAGTGCAAGTTTTGAACATGACTAAATTAATATATCTTTTTTATTTCTGAGTTTTGGTTGGCACCTTTGGTAGACAGCTTACTTTTGGGTGTTTAGTCTACATTGAAATCCCATTTTCACGCAAAATACTTTGACAATTGATGTAGTCATCCCCATCACAGGCTTTTAGGAAGTCTCATGTCTGTGCATATTGCCTTGACCAGCTTGGATGCCAGAACACATGTTTGGAGTTGTAGCCAGTGCCAGGGATCACTTTTTGATTCCTAGAAGAACAGCTAATTCCATTATGTTTCAAACACACTGTACAATGAACTAGTATTATTAAAATTACTTTTCTATGTGGCACGTATCTGAAACATTGCTTTTTTAATTAAAAAGCTTTCCGTGATGTCCTGGAGAGGATCATTACATATCCTGCATCCTTCAACCTCTACATGTTCCATGGAGGCACAAGCTTTGGATTCATGAATGGAGCAAATGTTGGTTCTTCATTCCCTACCTATAGTCCAGATGTTAGCAGCTATGGTATGTATGAATCTTTCTTTTTTACACTTAGATATTTTATTATATAAAATAACAGTACAATGAAAATAAATATGTTTTCACTATCCAAAATTTAATATTAACAAAAATAATCATTTTCTGAAAACATAAAGTAACTGGATAAATAAAAAATCTACTTACCAAGTGGTGTCAGGAGAAAACATACATAAAGTTTAAGAAAATGTGCAAAATTTCAGAGCCAGTGCTTCCTCTTCTGGCAGAAGGGTTGAAGGGGAAGGAAGAGTGATGAAAGAAGAGGACTGATGAGGTATATAAAATGGGGAGAGTTTGGTGAAATCACCCAGTAACCTGGGTCAGGAAAGACTTACCAGATGGGAGTTCTCATCCCTGAAAAGTGGAATAACAGTTTTCATTCCTGAAGAGTGGACTAATGGAAGCTTATGGGAGTGGGGTTGCAAGAACAGAGGATACGTTAGATGTGTGGTGTTGACCTGTTTAGTTCAGAAGGAACTGGTGTTAATAGGAGGATCCAAATTGCAGAGTTTCTGAAATAGCTGTTGAATCCACTGATGTTATGGTTTACACTTCACATCTACACCAAGGAACCCTGTAAACATTATGAAATTACATAGTGAAAACATAAGTCATTCCTTAGTTTACTTATTAGAACATAATGCACAAAACACACAGGTGAATTACAATTTCATTTCTTTGAAAGAGATAAAGTTAACACTGGCTAATCCTAATTATAACAGTTCACTTATATGAACATTGTTCTGCCTTGCAGCTTCTGATTGCAGATACTTTCTGGCATCTGATCTGCATTAACTGTATTTCCAACGAGCTAGTTAGTTGTCTCATCATATGAGCTGAACTGAAAATAAGCCACTGGTGTCCAAATTTTGTAAGCAGTTTCCTGTGACAACAGTAGTAGTGCAAATTCTCTGAATAAATCAGGACTGTGGAAATTCCTAAAGAGTACAAAAATATTTCATACTTTCATCTATTTTATAGTTTCATTTTTCATGTTTTGGGGGTTAAACAACTAAATTAAAGTCATCTAGAGATGTTTGATAATGAGACATGATTTTTGTAATGAGAGCATTAAGTTATGGTATAGTGCATGTTTCTGAGTCCAAACATTTGTCTTCTGATGCAGGAGACATCTTCACAAGCTGTAAGGTGCAGGTAGTAGATTCAAACTTGAACAAGCTGAGCATGCTAAACAGTTTGTATATAATAACAGAACTGCAGCTCTATAACCTATGATGACATCTCCAACATTAGAAGATGAAACAATAGACACAGAAACATATCTTAGATCATGGGCTAATGTCCATATAACAAAAATCATCAAGGATGTTAACACTAACCACAAAAGCCTACAAAGAAAGAAACATTCAGTCACATTCAATCAGTAAGCAGAGGTAGTTATGGGTAAACCATTTTCTTGACGTTAAGTATAATGGACTTCAGAATACCTTGATCCTGTTATGGCTGTACTTGTGATTTTTTTATGTGCTACTGTAGCTGGTTAGTATCAGAACTGGTGTCAAGAGAGGAATTGACATAAAATTAAAATCAACATGAAGATCAATTAAAATTTGATTGTTAAAACAACTAGTGGGTCTTGTGATTGACACTCATGAGGACAGTTGTGTCAGTCTAATAAAGTCTAATAACATACTGACACTCATGCATATGGGCTCCCTCCCCCCTCCGTCCCCCCATACCTCTCACCACTCCCAAAGAAAATGTAGAGCCCATAGTGCATGCCAATTGCACTAACTGTCCAGTGCATAGTACACTCCTGGAAATTGAAATAAGAACACCGTGAATTCATTGTCCCAGGAAGGGGAAACTTTATTGACACATTCCTGGGGTCAGATACATCACATGATCACACTGACAGAACCACAGGCACATAGACACAGGCAACAGAGCATGCACAATGTCGGCACTAGTACAGTGTATATCCACCTTTCGCAGCAATGCAGGCTGCTATTCTCCCATGGAGATGATCGTAGAGATTGGATGTGGTCCTGTGGAACGGCTTGCCATGCCATTTCCACCTGGCGTCTCAGTTGGACCAGCGTTCGTGCTGGACGTGCAGACCGCGTGAGACGACGCTTCATCCAGTCCCAAACATGCTCAATGGGGGACAGATCCGGAGATCTTGCTGGCCAGGGTAGTTGACTTACACCTTCTAGAGCGCGTTGGGTGGCACGGGATACATGCGGACGTGCATTGTCCTGTTGGAACAGCAAGTTCCCTTGCCGGTCTAGGAATGGTAGAACGATGGGTTCGATGACGGTTTGGATGTACCGTGCACTATTCAGTGTCCCCTCGACGATCACCAGAGGTGTACGGCCAGTGTAGGAGATCGCTCCCCACACCATGATGCCGGGTGTTGGCCCTGTGTGCCTTGGTCGTATGCAGTCCTGATTGTGGCGCTCACCTGCACGGCGCCAAACACGCATACGACCATCATTGGCACCAATTCAGAAGCGACTCTCATCTCTGAAGACGACACGTCTCCATTCGTCCCTCCATTCACGCCTGTCGGGACACCACTGGAGGCGGGCTCCACGATGTTGGGGCATGAGCGGAAGACGGCCTAACGGTGTGCGGGACCGTAGCCCAGCTTCATGGAGACGGTTGCGAATGGTCCTCGCCGATACCCCAGGAGCAACAGTGTCCCTAATTTGCTGGGAAGTGGTGGTGCAGTCCCCTACGGCACTGCGTAGGATCCTACGGTCTTGGCGTGCATCCGTGCGTCGCTGCGGTCCGGTCCGGTCCCAGGTCGCCAGGCACGTGCACCTTCCGCCGACCACTGGCGACAACATCGATGTACTGTGGAGACCTCATGCCCCACGTGTTGAGCAATTCGGCGGTACGTCTACCCGGCCTCCCGCATGCCCACTATACACCCTCGCTCAAAGTCCGTCAACTGCACATACGGTTCACATCCACACTGTCGTGGCATGCTACCAGTGTTAAAGACTGCGATGGACCTCCGTATGCCATGGCAAACTGGCTGACACTGATGGCGGTGGTGCAGAAATGCTGCGCAGCTAACGCCATTCAATGGCCAACACCGTGGTTCCTGGTGTGTCCGCTGTGCCGTGAGTGTGATCATTGCTTGTACAGCCCTCTTGCAGTGTCTGGAGCAAGTATGGTGGGTCTGACACACCGGTGTCAATGTGTTCTTTTTTCCATTTCCAGGAGTGTATCTTCCCATGGTAAGACTTTGGGCCTCTGCTCCCTATAGAGGATTACATCATGAATTTGATATAACCAGCCAGTAATAAATGAACAGTTGTTTTTTATCTCTGATTTATTCCAGAAGTAACTAGTTTTGACTTTCCTTTATGCCATCATCAGGTTCTCTATGTAAAATAGTGGATGAGCTTATACTGCCAGACAAAAGATCATGCAAAAGCAAACCAGCATATGTAACATGACTAGACACTCATAAAGAATTTGAGAAAAATTTTGAATTTGAGTATCACTACCTACTTCCAGACTAAGCAGATCCAACAATGTTTCATTTTTCACCAAATGGTGATGGTATTTTACAGTAATGAAGCGCATTTCAAATTTGTTGTTCTCCTTTGGAGAAATTTTGTTAATATCACAATGCAGACTTTTATTCCCTTGAGTTTCCACTGTATATGAATACTATCAGTCACTTGACAGACTTGGACATCTTATTGCTCAATACATTACCATTCACAGGTAGAGAAAAATCAACCTCATCCAACATGATAGGCTATAGCACACAGTTATTATGCACACCTCATTACAAAAGTCCTTGCTGAGTGATTTCTGAAAGTAGAAAAAGAATCTGCACATATTAAGCGATTGATCAGTGTTAGTGATCAGATGGAATTTTCTTCTCAGCAGTATAAGTAGTGTGCTTATTTTCTAACAGGTGATTTTACTAGCATGTTAATATTTCATTCAAGAATGTTTGCATGTCATAAATCTGCCAGAAATTAGAAACTGTTATCTGAATACACATGCTGGTGTATGTAATTTCTAATACATGGCACTACCTATGAAGTCATGAGCAAAGAAATTTTACAGCATTTATTACTTGATTTCAGATTATGATGCACCACTTTCTGAGGCTGGTGATTACACTGATAAATACACAGCAGTGCAAGAGCTTTTGGAGCAATATGCACCCAGGAAATTCCTTAAAGCAGAAGCTCCAAAAGAGAGTGATAAACTGGCATATGCTGATGTTCCACTTGTTGGACAGTTGAGTTTGGATGAATTAGCTGCACAAGTGGTAATCGTATCTGCTTTTACTTTTGTCATTATCTTAAATGTAGCCTCAGATGAAAGAAATACAGCAACCAATTTTAATATCATTAACCCTCCATCAAATATGTCTGCTGGATTTAGCATCTTGCTAAGGCATTACTGTCACAATAGTTAATTTAAATAAAAAGAAAGAAAAAAAGATAAAATGTAGCGTATCTCACATTACCACTCAGTCTTAAGTTTTCACAGTACGCCAGAATATGCAATCATTAACTAACTTTTTGGACTAAGAATATTATATCTTTGATAGGAAAAAAATGATGAAAGGTAGCCAATGAGTCACTGCTACATGGTGTGTAGACACATATACTATTATACTGTTTTAACTAATTTAGAGGGACTTTTCTCTAGTTTAAATACACAGTCTTCCGCTTATAACCAAACACCATGGCAATGATGACACTGATCAGTTACAATTGGCATCTGCTAACAAGGAAGGGGTAAGGAGGACATGTGGAGGCAATGGGAGGCAGTTTAGAAGAAAACAGGAGCATTTGGGGCCACAGTAAAGCAAAGAGTAGAGAAAGTGAGAACTACAAAAGTGAGAATTACAAAACTGAGTGGGGGTGGGGGAAGAATTTTATACATATAGAAGTTGAAAAGATTGTGTTGCTCATATGGGAGGTGTTTCATTAATAAGCACCTCTCAAAATACCCTGTAAATGCACATTTTGAAGAAAACAGTGGTCAGACTACTGGTGGAGGAGCCATTAGACCCATATCAAAACAATCGCAAGAACTGAGGCCAAAGAAGGTTCATCAATAAACACCTCTCAATGTCTCCTTGAAATACACACTTGAAAGACTGCAGTGTTGAGAGACTTAAGGATGTAATTCCAGGTGACATTAATGTTATATTCAATGGGTCTTCTTTTAACTTTTCCAGTATATAGGCAACTAGAATAATGTCTGAAACCATTTAAGTTACAAAAAGGCTTAGAAGGAAGTAGGAGTTGAATAAATCAGTTGCATCTCTCCTTATATATGTATACATTATACACAAAATAATCTAGACATAATTCTTATTGTCTATGTGAGTAGGTTAGACGTATTCTCATTTTGTTGGTGGTATACTTTACACAAGTTTCTGACAGTGGCTGCTTCTACCAGTTAATGTATAATTTTACTCGTACTACATCTCTGAAGCATCTCCTTTGTGAGAGGATTTACAACACAATGAGTAAATGAACAAATGAATTTTCTAAATCACCCAAGTAAGTTTCACGGCTTTCCTTATGCAAAGCAGAGAGGTTTATTTCCCATGTTTCTTTTCAGATACAGATGTATGTGCAAAAGCACAATAATATGTTGCATATAAATTAAATTAATTTATCTCTGTGAAACTGCATTACTTACCTGGAAAGCTAATGAACTGTGACAACTAAACAACACTGTTAATGAACACACAATCCTCACCAACTGTCTGTTGATGCCCCAAGTGAACCATACAACTCAGAAGACCTATCTACAGGAAAACAAATGAATAGAAATTTTAATTTTTATCTTTAGCATGTACCTGCATAGTCATATCTTTAGCACAGTCTTCTGAAAGCATTTGCACCAAGAGCTGGAATACAACCTAAAATTAATATTACACGTTGTATTAATTCATTTTACAAGAAAGAAACCAGTTTTTAATCCTTTAACCAGATTTTTTTTCCTTGATAAAAGCAATAACTTCTGATTTTTTGTGGTGACAGAACTATTGGCCTGTTCTTACCTTTAGGCAGTAAAAATTCAGTACTGCTGATTAGCACATTAAAGGTTTTCTCAAGTGGATTCTCCTTTTGTGTAGCAGATATGCCAACAATAATGGTAGATTATACAATTTATTTAGTAAAACAGGAAGAACATAATAAAACTATTCATTATAATGTCAAGATAAATATACATTGATAGAGTTTGTTCAGAAATGAAGTGACCAATTGTGACCTGGAAACACTGTAGTGTAAATTTCTGGAAGGAACATGGCTGTGGGAGTTTGCACTTGGGTGGCTGTGTGGTTGTGTGTGAGGTAGTGGATGACTGTATAATTTATGATTAGTTTATTAGAAATATATACCAGAATTCTTTTGAAAGTGATACCAGATATACTGATGATTTTAGGATTCTGGGGATCGTGTTGATGCAACTGATGTTATGCCTATGGAACTTCTTGACATCAACAATGGCAATGGACAAAGTTATGGTTTTGTGCTTTACCGAAAGAGTGGTGTAACAATTGGAGAGAGCTCATTGTTACAAATTATTGGTAATGTCCGAGATCTTGCAGTAGTTCTTGTTGATGGAGAAAGTAAAACTGAACCGCTGACGTCAACTGATCAGTTGAACAACTTTGGTTTCTGGGAGCAAAGGTAATGAATACCATTTGATCACTCTAAGAAGAAGACTCCTAGTCCAGTGGGCAATGGGAACAGTTTTTTCAATAGAATTCAAGTGGTCTTGGTCAGTCCTTCAAGCTTTCTTAGTGTAGCTAGTCTGTCACCCTTAGCTACCATATGATGCTCATATACCAGAGGAGCAGACATAACTTGCAGAGTTAACTGTCACAGAAACAATGTATGAAATTCAGTTTGAAATGGTAAAATTTTGTTGAGATCTTTGTTGGGCATATTGTCTGCACACAGTATTGACAGCTAAGGTTGGTAGCAACCAGAAAATAGAGAATATTGGATTGAAGTCATACACCATCTTCTGACTTCTATCTAAACAATGACTCCCAAGGCCAATGCACGAGTCTTCTTAGAGTGGACAGTTAACACCAAAACCTTTGTCACTCTCAAAATGAAAACATTTTCATCTATTTGTCAATATTTATTAACATAAGGGCTTAATTTTTACGTGCAGTTATTCTTTTGTGATCAAGTAAAATCCATTGAGTTCTTCTTTGATTGCACATTTTTGAACATTTCAATAGAGTTTCATTGAGTTTCCTATATATATCTGGATTGCCTGTCTTTTAAGTATTGAAAGTTAATTTGCCTGCCATTCTTTAAAGGCTGGTTAATCTGTCTAATAATTATTTTTTCATTATAAAAATATCATCACAAAATCAAATGATTTTGTAACCACTGTTTAAATAATATTCCTATCTGAAATCCTTACAGTAACGCTAGCACAACGCTGAGTGCAGATGCCAGTGCATCACACACACTAGACATCCTAGTTGAGAACTGGGGTCGCAATAACTATGGAAGCCTTAACAGTGGTGCTTTTGATCAGAAGAAAGGAATTGTGTCAGGACCTGTACTGATTGATGGGACAGCTCTCTCAAACTGGCAAATCTTTGCTCTTCAGTTCAAGAAGAAATGGCTTCAGAGGTGAGTCTAAAAGTGACTGCACTTTCATGGAACATATGCTATCGCAAAACTCAGCTGTTGGACACAAAAGATAATCATATGTCTATATAAATGGAGTTTAAAAAAAGACCCCAAAAGTTGTGAAGCTATTATTGTGAAATTCAGTTTATATAACTTTTCAGTAGTAATAATTAAATAATTGTATAAACTTTTTAGTAGATAAAATACTTTTTAGGCAATATCTGTGACCAGTGATTAACACTGAATGAAATTAAGCTTAATGAGAATATCAGACAGGTAGATACTAGAGATGTTAAAATACCACAAGATTCTTGTAAATGTACAGTGAAAAATAATGTTAGTATGTCACAAAATTCTCAGAAAAGCACAGTGAAAAATAACATTAGTATATTGCATCAGAATTCCAGGAGATTAAAAAACAATGTATATGAGCTTCTTGTTTGTTTAGAAGATTTAGAAACTGAGGGTGGGATGAATGTACTATGCCTGTCTGAACATCATTTAGTCACACATATGGTAAAGGTAAATGTAGGTGGGTATAAGCCTTCAGCACATTTACGTAGAGACACCATTGAGAGAGAAGAAGTTGTGATATATGTTAACATTTATAATGGTGAGAAAAATTTAGTAATTAAAATTTTTTGTGTAGAGCAACATATAGAAGCATGTGCCTGTGAGCTTAAAGTAAATAATGATGCTTTTGTATTTGTAGATGTGTATAGGTACCCATTGGGAAACTTTCAGCTTTTTTTGAAAAACTTGGATTCTTTGTTGTGCTATTTGTCAGACAGAGGGGAGCAAATTATTCTTTGTGGGGATACCAGTGTAGATTTTCTGAAAGCGTCTGATAGAAAGATTTACCTTGCAGCATTACTTGGTTCTTTCAATTTGGCATCAGTTACTGATTTTTTTTGCTGGGGGGTTACAGGGAAGCAGCAAATTGATAGAAAATGTTTTCATAGACCACGATAAATTTAATCAAGTAAAAACCTTTCCTGTGAAGAATGATCAGTCTGATCATGATGCACAGCTAGTTACAGTATATGACATAGCTCCATACAGTAATGCGAAACAGTCCACCAAAATAGTGTGTTCAATTAATGATTTAACAATAAGGGCATTTTTGAGTAAGCCACTGCTTCACTCACTTTTAAGAAAAATCCCCTGTCAATACCTTAACTTCTTTTTGTAACAAGTTATTAAAAACAACTCCTTGGACAAAGGGGTTATCATTGTTAATCTTCTATTAACCATATTAAAGATTTTTCCATGCCTTGTTTCATAGTTGTGAATATACATGTTTCTTTTTGTGATCTTAGTGTCTTCTTTCACTGGCATTATAGTTTCTAGTATATGCATGACATAAACTATGAGAACATTGTGCCAAATGAATAGGGGTTTGCAAGAAGTTCCTGGTTTTACTTTTGCTATGACCCTCAAGGCTCACTTCTGCAGTATGAAAACCCTTTTCATATTAACAAATCAAACAATGGAAAATCCAGGATGGAATGTTACAATATTATGAGAAGAAAAGTCGTTACTCACCATATAGTGGAGATGCTGAATTGCAGATAGGCACAACAAAAGACTTTCACAATTAATTTGTTGTGCCTATCTGTAACTCAGCACCTCCACTATATTGCGAGAAGCAACTTCCCTTTTCATATTAGTTTGGCATGTCCCACCCGACAGTACTATTCCATGAGACAAGAAAGAGTACACTAATCCATAATATATGATCCTTAGGGTTTTAGAATTAAGATATGGTGATAATCATCTTAATACATATAGAATGGGTATTGTTTTTTTGCAGACATAAATAGCTTGCTGCTCCCGTGAAAGTTGATCATCTATGCATAAACCCAAGGATTTACAATCTATACATGTTTTTGGTAGAATTTCATCACTCACCATATTTTGCCTGTTTCACTTGGTTTAAAATGAATAATATTAGATTTTTCTATTTATTTTTGGTTATCTCTTTCAAAGTGAGCTCTTGTCTTTTCAATAAAGTTATGTATCTCTTCAACTAGGCTGGGCTCACTGTCTGCATAGCAGACACCAGATGTATTGTCTGCATGCATAGTGATTAATTGCATATTGTCATGAGAACTTGGTAAATCTTGAACATAGCATGAGATTGACAGGAAGTGCAAAATGGCTAAGCAGGAATGGCTAGAGGACAAATGTAAGGATGTAGAGGCTTATCTCACTAGGGGTGAGATAGATACAGCCTACAGGAAAATTAAAGAGACTTTTGGAGAAAAGACAGCCACTTGTATGAATATCAAGAGCTCATATGGAAACCCAGTTCTAAGCAAAAAGGGGTAAGCAGAAAGGTAGAAGGAGTATATAGAGGGACTATGCAAGGGCGATATACTTGAGGACAATATTATGGAAATGGAAGAGGATATAGATGAAGATGAAATGGGAGATACAATACTGTGTGAAGAGTTTGACAGAGCACTGAGAGACCTGAGTCAAAACAAGGCCCCGGGAGTAGACAACATTCCATTAGAACTACTGACAGCCTTGGGAGATACAGTCCTGACATCTGGTGAGCAAGATGTACAAGACAGGCGAAATACCCTCAAACTTCAAGAAGAATATAATAATTCCAATCCCAAAGAAAGCAGGTGTTGACAGATGTGACAATTACCGAACTATCAGTTTAATAAGTCACAGCTTCAAAATACTAACGTAAATTATTTACAGACGAATGGAAAAACTGGTAGAAGCCGACCTCGGGGAAAATCAGCTTGGATTCCGTAGAAATATTGGAACACATGAGGCAATACTGACCTTACGACTTATCTTAGATGGAAGATTAAGAAAAGGCAAACCTACGTTTCTAGCATTTGCAGACTTAGAGAAAGAATTTGACAATGTTGACTGGAATACTCTCTTTCAAATTCTAAAGGTGGCAGAGGTAAAATACAGGGAGCAAAAGGCTATTTACAATTTGTACAGAAACCAGATGGCAGTTATAAGAGTTGAGGGGTATGAAAGGGAAGCAGGGGTTGGGAAGGGAGTGAGACAGGGATGTAGCCTCACCCCGATGTTATTCAATCTGTATATTGAGCAAGCATTAAAGGAAACAAAAGAAAAGTTCGGAGTAGGTATTAAAATCCATGGAGAAGAAATAAAAACTTTGAGGTTCGCTGATGACATTGTAATTCTGTCAGAGACAGCAAAGGACTTGGAAGAGCATTTGAATGGAATGGACAGTGTCTTGAAAGGAGGACATAATATGATCATCAACAAATGCAAAATGAGGATAATGGAATGTAGTTGACTTAAGTCGGGTGATACTGAGGGAATTAGATTAGGAAATGAGACACTTAAAGTAGTAAAGGAGTTTTGTTATTTGGGGAGCAAAATAACTGATGATGGTCAAAGTAGAGAGGATATAAAATGTAGACTGGCAATGGCAAGGAAAGCGTTTCTGAAGAAGAGAAATTTGTTAACATCGAGTATAGATTTAAGTGTCAAGAAGTTGTTTCTGAAAGTACTTGTATGGAGTGTAGCCATGTATGGATGTGAAACATGGATGATAAATAGTTTGGACAAGAAGGGAATGGAAGCTTTCGAAATGTGGTGCTACAGAAGAATGTTGAAGATTAGGTGGGTAGATCACGTAACTAATGAGGAGATATTGAATAGGATTGGGGAGAAGAGAAGTTTGTGGCACTACTTGACTAGAAGAAGGGATCAGTTGGTAGGACATGTCCTGAGGCATCAAGGGATCACAAATTTAGCTGTGTGGAGGGTAAAAAGCGTAGAGGGAGACCAATAGATGAATACACTAAGCAGAGTTAGAAGGATGTAGGTTGCAGTAGGTACTGGGCACAGGATAGATTAGCATGGAAAGCTGCATCCAACCAGTCTCAGGACTGAAGACCACAACAACAACAACAGCATATGAAAAGGAATAGACCTAAAATAGGGTCCAAAGGAAAACCAAAATATATATTTCTTATACTTGACCTTCTCCTCTCCAGTATTTCACCATAAGAGTATACAATCTCCATGCACTGATGTCTATCCTTTAAATATGTTTCTAGTACTTGCATGAGTTTTCCAATGACACCACTCTTAGCAATTTTTGATAGGAACACACCGTGATGTTCTCTATTAAAAGCCCTTGAGAGGCCTAGGAATACTCTTGCTGCTTTGGCTTTTTCATTCATTTTTTTCAAGTACATGATGGACGAATTGTACTGTTGCTGACATGGTAATTCGACAGCTTCTGAAAGCATGATGGAATTCACGTAATATGTTAGCATTGTTGTAATGTTCCAGGATTTTTTAAATATTTTTTTCTCTATCAGTCTGTTGAAAGCTGGGATTAGGAGAATGGGTCTGTAGTTCTGAACAATGCTTTCATTTCCTCCTTTTTGTGTATTGGTTCAATTACAGCCAGTTTCAACTTGTCAGGGAACACGCCATCTTTGAGAATACAGTTTATTAGATGAACTATTGGTTTCATTAGTTCATGGTTGCATTTCTTCAATTGCTATGAAGAAATTTCACCTTATCTTGTTGATATTTTGTTTCTGAGGCTATCAATAAGCTGCAGAATGTCAAATGTGCTTACTGCAGGTTCTGTTTGTTATTGAACACAAATATACGCTTAATATCCTGTTTCATAGAGACATCATTTTTGACAGTATCTATGAAATGATTATTAAAAATATTGCTGACTAGAAGGGGTTGAGAGATATCATCATTATTCACAGTTAATTGTAAATTATTAATTTTAGTTTCTGTTTAATTGTATCTGATTGGCCACCAAGTATTTGAAACATTATCTGAACCTAGTATCTGTTGGCTGATTCTTTCTGATTTTAATCTCCTGACTTCTTTGGGGTACTTATATTTGTACTGCTTGTAGAGTTCTTTATGTAACTCTGAGTTAGTCAGTCTGCGTAAGCTATATATGTTTTCCATTTTTTCTTTCAGATCTTTTGTTTCAAAATCTAATGGCACAGGTTTTAATTTTGAAGGTAGATTTTTCTAGATACACACTTTCTTAATGGCATGGCTCTATTTAAGTGCTCAGTCAGAATTTCTGTGAACATGTTCCATTTATTGTTGACCCCAAGGGCAGTCATAACTGATTCTCATGATTCCTGGCTTAAACTATGTCTTAGTGTAGCAGTGTTGTTTGCAGATAGTATTCACATGTGCTCATACACTTTTCTTGGTTTGAATTTGACATTACATTTTAGCACTAGTGCTTGACCTAAATAGTCTGAGAAGTGGCGATTTATGATGTCTGTTGAGATGGTGTGGTCATAATTTGTGATTACATGATCAATTGAACTACTATGTGGTTAGCTGTTCTGGTGAGTACTAGTCCAAGAAGATCTTTAGCCCCATAAGACAGGATACAGACTGCAAAACATATGCTTTCCTAACCATTGTGTAAAGTGTTGATGTTCATATCTCCCAGTATGACAAGATTTGCACTTCTACAACATGACATTAATTTACTTAAAACTCCACCAAGTTATTTCAGGAAAGCATCAATACATCCACAGTGGGATCAATATACACCTATGACATATAAAGGAACTCTTCAAAATGTGAGTTTAAGAACTGCAAATTTGGAATATTCGTCAATCCAGTTATGAACTTACATCCACTGTTTTCTGGTGTTCTGTAACTATTACTATATGTGGAGATAGACAAGTACTTAATGATTCAAAGGCGTCTATTGTTGAGCTGCATCAAACAAGTCTTCAGGCTTAGAGAACAACAGCAAACAACAACAATAATAAATAAATAATATTCATTTATCCAGAATGAGCTTACAGTCTTAGATCTTGTCATTTCTTCAATTCAATTTATTAGTGTTCTTGTAGTACATCATCAAAATGACATAGGACTTGTCAATAAACATTACAATTTAAAATACATGCACATGAAAATTTATAATTGAATTTACTTGTCACTTAGACATTACAATTTTAATAGAACTATAAGAACATTAACATAAAACTATACAAGTAGGATAACAATGTACAAAAAAAAAAGCTAGTGATTCTCACATCAGAGATTATATCCATTCTTATATTAACACTGTTTCACACTTTCATAGAAACAGCAAGTATTTAAATGTGAGCAATTACACATATTTATTATGTCAGGGAAAAATAAACTGTGCTCTTATTGTCAATGATTCATAAACTCTTCAATACCGTAAAAACTATTGCTCAATAATATGTTTTTTAATTCTCTTTTAAATACGTGCAGTTTTGGTATTATTTTTAGTTCTTTGGGGAGAGCACTGTAGAGGATTTTGGCTTGGTATAGTACACTTTTGTGATACATAGGTGTTTTATGAATTTCTGTGTGAAAATCATTCCTATTCCTCATTTCATAGTTGTGAAATTCTCTGCTTAATGTAGAAAATTCCTTGAGTTCTTTTAAGAAACATATCCTTACATATATGTATAAGGATGGTGGTGTCATAATTTTTAATTCTTTGAAAGCATGCCTACAAGAGTCTCTATATCCTATACCTTTTATTATTCTGACTGCTGTCTTTTGTAGTCTAAATGAATGTTTTGTTAGACTGTTGTTCCTCCAAAATTGTACACCATATCTTAATAAACTGTGAATGAATGAGAAATAAACACATAACACTCTTTTAATATTACATGACTTAATTTTTTGTTCAATGATATTACATGCTTTCCCATCTTAAGTGTTCATCAAACCATACTCCCAAGAATTTAGTGTATGATGCTTGTTCAATCTTACACTTACCCAGTTCTACTGTAAGGTTAGTTTTTATTTTATTTGTAATAAGTCTGAAGTTGATCCACATTGTTTTTTTGGCATTCACAATGAGTCTCTTTTCATTAAGCCATCTGTCTGCTTTGTCTGTTACTAATGTGACTTTTTCCTGTAAGTCAGCTTCACTATTTGCTTTAACAAACAAACTTGTATCGTCAGCAAACAGTACTGCCTCTGCTTCAGATAGTTGACTTGGTAGGCCATTGATAAATATTAAAAACAGTAATGGCCCTAATACAGATTCCTGTGGTACTCCATACAAAACACTCTTGAATCTTGATGAAATATGTCCTATCTGCATGGCTTATCTCCACCTTCTGATACCTGTCCAACAGATACGTATTCCATAGGCATATAACTTCCTAAGCAGTAACTTATGGTCAATGACATCAAAGGCCTTTGATAAGTCTAAACACAATCCACAACTTAATTCCTTTCTATTTATGGAATTTAGAACAAGTTGCAAAAAATTGAAGATAGCTGTTTCAGTTGATTTATTTTTACGGAAACCATTTTACGCATTAACCAATATTCTACTCTTAATAAGAAATTTGTATAGTCTATGATACATTATCCTTTCTATTATTTTTGAGAAACCTGACAACATTGATAAAGGCCTAAAGTTACTAACATCATACTTATCACCATTTTTGTAAACTGGCTTTATAGTTGACATTTTAAGTTTTGATGGAAACACCTTTGTCTCAAAAGATTCATTTATAATTTCAGTGAGATGTGACGCTATGTTTCTTGCACATTGCTTAATGACTTTGTCAGGAATCCCATCACACCCACATGACATTTTATTTTTTAACTTATTTATAGCATTTAGTACCTCTGATTCAATTACTGGATAAAGGAACATTGTCATGCCATTCATGGGGATTATTACATTGCTATTGGAATTGCATTTAGTTTTAATTAAATTTATGGCTATATTTGTGAAATGTTTGTTAAATATGTTGGCAATCTGAAGTGGGTCCTTAACAGTTTTACCCCCACTTTTAATGACAAAGCTGTTATCTTTTCTTTTGTGTCTACCAATATTTTTATTTATTACATCCCAAGTTGACTTCATTTTGTTGTTACCTTTCTCAATATATGAATCATTATCAAGCTTCTTAGCTGCAATTATTACCTTCTTGTACAGGCTTCTATAACATTTCACATGTGCTTTCAGTGCTACATTCTTCCTGGCTGATTTATTTAACTTTCTGACAGTGTCTGATGACTTTCTAATCCCCTGTGTAACTCATGTTTTGGTTTTATGTTTAGTTTTGACTCTTTTTATAGGAAAGGCAACATTGAAGCAGCATTTGTAGCTTTCAAGCAATGAGTCAAACTTTGTGTTGACATCACCACTTGATTCACTACCCCAGTTGTTATTTTCCAGAATGTAATTAAAAATTCTTATTCTATCATCATTTATAAATATCCTTTCTCTGTAATTGTTATTGATAACAGGGTCCTTGTAAGATGTGACATTTAAACTCAATTTGATACCCTTGTGATCCAAGAAACCAGTGTCAATTACTTCAGTGTTATATTCTCACTTGTCCTTGTTTATAAATACTTGATCTATTATAGTTTCAGACATATTTCCGCATCTGGTAACTTCATTTACAGTTGCCATCATATTGTGACACGAAAACAGATTGCACAGTTGCTGTTGTTTACTACAATCATTCTTAAAGTTAACATTTAAATCACCAAGAACAATTACATTATGTTTAAGTTCATTCAGTTGTCCCTCAAGGTTTTCCATAAAAATGGCAAAGTTGCCTAATGGTGACCAGTACAAACACACAATAGTAATTTTTAATTTGGTTAGCTCACATACACTGTATCCAAAATCTTTTTCTATGCATTTTAGTTTACCTTTAATTTCTTTTGATTCTACCCCTGTCCTAACATAAATACATGTCCCACCCCCTTTATGTTTGATTCTACAAAATTTTCTAATCGTTTCAAAATTTGGAATAATTATGCTAGACACTTGCATTTATTTTACCCAGTGCTCACTTATGCATAGTATGTTAATGTCTTTTAGATAGTCAGTTAATAGAACTTCTATTTCAGCTAATTTCTTGTAACTTACATAAATAAAATCATACCACAGATATAAGGGAATATACTGTGTACAAAAACAGATTAAATGTAGCTCAGATATGTTTTAATTAAACCTGTTTTGATTTTTTCTTATGTTGTTTCCTATCATTCATTAAACTGTTAAAGAAATGTCTTCCAGCAGCAAGTGGGCTGTAATCACTAGCTTTTTAGTACTCAGTATTATACATCAATTGTTTCTGGTGTGTGTAGTGTGAGGGTGAATGTCTCTATTTATTATGCTGTCTTTCTGTATTAAGAACAAACACAGAACTCACAATAAATTATAGCTAATGAAATGATTTGCCTTGGAATGATTTCAATTTCTGTTGGAGATATTATTATGAAAATTTTCTCCCTAAAGATATATGATAATATACCATAAAATGGAATTACTCTTGTTATTACCTACCAGTTATTCACAAAATACGAAAGGACTCCATCTATATTGGAGCACAAACAATTTGTTCTAGTTTGACTGGATGGCAGCCAATTGGAGATTCAGTCAATGGTCCTGTATTGATTCGTGCTACCTTTGATGTGGATTCTGCACCACGTGACACTTTCATTGATATGAGTGGCTGGGGGAAAGGATCAGTCTTCATTAATGGTTTCCCCCTTGGTCGCTACTTCAATCTTGGCCCTCAGAGAACATTATATGTGCCTGCTCCATTGCTTATACAAGGGTCAAATGAGGTAAGTACAAGTGAACCAGTAAAATGCAATAAAATATTGTAATGCTTAAAGGCTTAAATGCTTAAAATTATATTCTATTATCAAACAGATTTAATTTATTTGGAACATTCTTTATGGGTATTGTAGTGTTTACTAACATCGAGTGGCTACACAGACTAGACAACTTAATGCCTATATTGTATTGAGAGTCTATTGTTGCATTTTTCAGTCTCAGGTACAAGAAATAGCTTCATTACTGATTTCAACTTCTTATCAAGCAATCATCAGATGATGGTCAGAGGCATGGGATGTACATCTTCAGATGACAAGTTACTATATAACATTTTCAAATCATCTGATGATGACTTTGATTTGATTTTTATTGACACCAGAAATCCTGCGGTGTGTTGTTACACATGGTCATGGGACAACCCACAAAAATGAAAACCAGTAATGGAACTATCTGTGTGACCTAAGAAAAATGTGCATGTATGTCTGTGAGCAAGTGCACCCTACTAATGTGTTAGTTATCTTTTGGAACAGAAGGTAGCATTTGTACTTCTGGAAGCCATACTACACAATGTTTATGTTTCTGGAAACTATGCCATATAAATTATCTGATGATCTACATGAGTGCGAAAACAAATGGCATCATAAAGCAAACCAGAATAAGATTTAACCTTAAAGGAGAGATCCTATGTGTGCTAACAAACTTATCTGCAAACCTTAATGATTTCCCATGTATACTATGACATGACAACAATCTGGAAGATCATACAGTGTAGGCTTTCATGGTTGGTGTTTAGTCCACATGAAACTTTGGAACAGCGGCACAGAGTCCCCTCCTCCTCCCCTCCCCCCCCCCCCCCCCCCTCAAATTTGTAGAACTCTATAGAGAGCATCACCATCGATCACTTGAGCCTAACTGCATGATTACCTCTGCCTGGTACCAACATTTTTGATTAACAGTTATTGTCATTCAGCTGATGTAATGGTGATATATATATTTTATTCAGTTTAACATTTTCTTCTTTTCTTTTAAAATTATCATGGTGTTTTTAAATATCTGTGTCTTCCCTATGTGCACATGCATGATAACCTATTGTCATGGAGCCACATTCAGTGAGGCAAGCCCTTTAGCAAAGACAGCTCATTATCATGTGTGCAAGTATGTAAAAGCCATAGAGACTCACAAACACCACACTAATTTTAAGAAAAAAGAAGAAGGTGTTAAATTAGATAAAATATTGATGTTTACTTTGTGTCAACTGTTTGAGAACTGATTACTTTTAATTGAGAACAGTGGCACCAGCCAGAGATAATCATACAGTTAACATCACATGATGAATGGTAATGTTCTCTATGTAGGTCAATAAATTTGGAAAAGTGGAAGTGAAGAAGCATTACAGTCTCTGCTGCATGGAAGGAACAGTCTAAAGAGTACAGAATCTGGATTGAGAGTAAATCAAGAAAGGCAAAAGTAATGAGAAGTGGCAGAAATGAGAACAGTGAGAAATTAAACATCAGGATTGAAAGTCACAAAATAGGTGAAATTAAGGAGTTCTGCTACCTAGGCAGCAAAACACCCAATGATGGATGGAGGAAGGAGGACATCAAAAGCAGACTAGTATTGGCTAAAATAGCATTCCTGTCCAAGAGAGTCTACTAGTATCAAACACAGGTCTTGATTTGAGGAAGAAATTTTTGAGAATGTATGTTTGGAGCACAGAACTGTATGGCAGTGAAACATGGACTGTGGGAAGACCAGAACAGACAAGAATTGAAGCATTTGGGATGTGGAGAGGAAAGGAATATATGTGGAAAACACTGACAGAATGTCTGTTAAGCCATCAAGAAATAACTTCCATGGTACTAGAGGGAGCTGTAGAGTGTAAAAACTGTGGAGGAAGACAGAGATTGGAATACACCAAGCAGATAATTGAAAACATAGGTTGCAAGTGCTACTCTGAAATGAAGAGGTTGGTACAGGAGAGCTGGGGTGCCCTCGAGCCCCTGATGCAGTTGCTATTTTCCATTCAAAGATGTCCCCTGCAGTCAGAAATGAAACATGTGGAAATAGTCTTGTACACAAACCATGGTGTGTCAAGCCAGAAGTTCAGACTGAAAAAATGTGGAAGGAGTCTGGCATAAAGAAACACAAACTTAATGCTTTATATGTATTAGTATGTAAAGGAGGTCCCACTAACTGGAAAGCTATGATCATTATCAAATCATTTATAAAGTGAAATGGGTGGAGGCTGAAAGTTGTTGATTAAATGAAATCTGCCACTCTCCAATTTAATATTGAAGTTCCGGAATGGCACAGCATGTTGTTTTGTATGGTGATATGGATTTTATTGGACATGCCAAATGTACTGCTACAGACAGAAAATCTTCATTGCAGTTTTTGGTTATAGGTGAAAGAAGTAGTTAAGGAGACAACACAAGCAATAAATTTAAATGTTACTATTAACCCAATGGCAGGTTATTTCCTGTTAGTTAATATGTAAAGATACAACCATAATCAAATGGACAGAAACTCTTCTTCATAAATGGAAGCAAAACTGAGTTTAGCCCAAGGAAGTGTCATAACACCATAAATGTTCTCAATAATTAGAAATAATTTTTCAGATAGATTATCAGCACTATCAGGTTGCTTACTGATGATACTGCTGTTTACAGGAAAGTATCATCACTGGATGATCATAACAATGCACAGAATGACTTGGACATTACTTCCACTTCCTATAACAAATGAAAGTTTCTGAGGTACCAGATCATTAAGATTAGTGGTAATACAACAGTGCATCTCAAAACGGGGCACACAAATAATATTAGCAGTAGTAGCAGTAGTAATAGTAGTAGCAGGAAATGGAAGGATCAGTTTTTGTTGAAAGGATTAAGGGAAAGTGTGGTGTATCCATAATGAAACCACACACATAATGTTTGTGCAACCAGTTCTTGAGTAATTCTGCAGCACATTGTGTCCTTATCAAATATGTATGATAGCAAACATCTAATAAATTATTATACATGCTGCTGGGATCTCAAAAGATCAGGTAGCCCATATCAAACTGAAGCACAGTTGTTCAGTGAACTGAAATAAGAATCCCTGAAAGAAAGGCCATGCTGTCCTCACAGAATACAGTTGGAGTAAAATTAGAAAACTGGTATTCAAGGAAGGCTGCCAGTTAGTTCTACTGTCTTTGTTGTATGTTTCACATAGGGACCATACAAGTAAGACAAGAGACAATAGGGCACATACCGAGAACATATGCAGTCATTTTCCCCTTACTTCATACGAAAGTGAAACAGGACAAAAAATTGTTAATGTTTGTATGAAATATTTGCTACCATGCATTGTGCAGTGTCTTACAAAGCATATCAGATGTTCATCCCAAAGTTATCAGACACATTTTCTCCAATATTTCCGGACAAATCTGCAATTTTGTTGTTTCAGTCTGCAGCTGGAGTTAGCCCAAATAATGTTCATAATGTTTTTCATACCATGCCCATTGTCAACAGAAAGCACTGGTTTGTTTCCTGTCACAAGCAAAATGACTTGTAAATCAGAATTTTGTGTTTCCATTCAATAGTGTCCCAAAATTAGTGTAATGCAATACGTATTTTATCAATTTGTATTAACAGGAATAGTCAAACAAAAAGAATAACCAGTAATTCAGCAGTGATTCATATGCTGCCCTGGCCTCCACTGACTGTTACCATCAAGCAGCAGCACTCCTCAGTCACTGTTGGGTGTACTCATTATTCTTCATTATTACTGTCCCTGTTAATACACACCAGGAAAACAAATATCCCACTTCACTGGTTTGGCTGTGCTCTGTAGAATGGGCACATAAAATTCCATTTTGAAAACAAACAAACTGAAATTGTTTGTGATACTGGGCACTGTATGAAGGATATTATGATCAACATTTTTTCATGCTAACTGCATCTATACATTGCAGTGTGTAGCTAGAGTTAGCCCAAATAAATACTGTTCATAATGTTTTTCATACCATGCCCAGTGTCAACAGAAAGCACTGGTTTGGAATATCAAGATCTACAAGGCAATGGTTTGTGGAGGCTGCCTGGCTAGCTGCACTGTCTAATGCACTGCTTCCCAACAGGAAGGCATGCTGGTCCCTGACACGAATCCACCTGGCATATTAGTGTTGAGGTCTGTTGTGCCAGCCAGCCGTGGATAGTTTTTAAGGCAGTTTTCCACCTGCCTCAGCCAATGCGGGCTGGTTTCCCTTATCCCGCCGCAGCTACACTGTGTCAGCAGCTGCTGCACAAACACCGTTTCCATGTATGTGTGCTCCATCATTATTCTACCACGCAAACACTTGACATTAAACTCATCTGGTATGAAACATTACCAGATGGGGAGGGGGGAGGGGAGGCACTGGGGGCCAAACAACACAATAACCCTGGGTTCAATATGGGGCAGTGGTGGGCTGATTGCTGTTGCCTGTTGTGGGTTTGTGAACCACTGAGGGCAACGGCAGGACAAAGCCTCTCCGTCATTTCTAGATCCGTGGTTTAATACATACATGCATACATACATATATACAATGTTTTGTGGACAGCAACATTCCTGAAATTGGCGGGCATGCCCAGAATTCTAACCTGAACAACAACTCTGCTCCAGATCCCAGCATTCGTCACCACCTCCTCCAGTTTCAGCTCTTGAGGAAAAATGGACTGCCACGACTCCACAAACATTCAGAGACTTCATTTGAAGTGTCCCCAGCAGAGTTCAAGCCACTACAAAAGTGAAGGGAGGACACACCCCATATTAATGTCCACTAATAGGTGTTCAAGTACTTTTCATCATATAGTTTAGCTTAGGGTCACGTTATTGCTTTAGATGAATAAATCATCCTCTGATTTCTAAAACTGAACTAAAATAAAAATAATTCTTATTTACTCAATAATCTACATAACATAATAGGATAGCATTACCTACTGATTCAAATGATATCCTTTATCAAATAGTAATATGACACAAGTGAAGACGTTGACACATATAAAGAAAATTTTGTTTAATTCTGTCATTCATCTTTGTCATCTTTTAGTGCTTTATTTACTCTAAGGCAGAGTAGTTTAAAAACGAGTTTGTTACTCATAATAATATACTTACACTGCGAATTTTCTACTTTGCAGATACTCATATTTGAGCTCTACACACCTGCTACAAAAGTGGTCTTCAGTGACTCACCAATTCTAGGCTAAATAGAATAAATTACAATTTGTATAATTTATAAATATAATTGATGAACTAAATCTTTCTAGCCAGTAAATGCTTTTTTAGTTATTACTGTAAGAAAAAGATGTGTTTTTATAAGATAAATATACATAAGTATGGTTTCTAAATTAAGGCCTGACATGAGCTCTAGATTGATTTTCCTGTAGTTAAAGTATAACAGCTGAACTTGAGCTCTACATCTTTGCATTTATCTAAAATACAGCCATAGTGGAAAATGAGCATGTCATTTATAGAGTCTAAAATGCTGAGCACTAACAAATCCAGTTCTGTTCAAAAACTTTGAAAGTTTTCTGGTGAAACATGCTTACCACTGGTTCTCATCAAACAGCTTAGTCCTTTATGTTACAAAAACCAATGAAACAAATTAACATGTCTTACAGGTATCAGAAGTAGAGATCAATGAAAATATATTGAATGAATTGTGGTTTACTAGTCCCATAACATTTGATTAGAGTACAGGAGACACATCCAGAAATGAATATACAACTCCATTGATATAAATTCATAGTTAATAAGACAGAGCAGTATTACAACATTTAATACAACTTCATTTTTATACACTTATTGTTAATAAGACAGAGCAGTATTTAAATGTTAATGAAACTTTTTGCAGGAAAACAGGTACATTTACAAAACAAGACAAGTGCTAAGCTAAATTCTGCTCAAATATTCAGTTCATCCTTCATGAAATCTTCAGCTGAGTAGTAGCATTGCTGAAGTAGAATATCTTTTTCCACTGAATCTGGTTTCATACTCGAAATGTACTTGACTTTTAATTTGGTGTAAATTTTCATACTTATATAGGGGCTTACTGGGGTAGTCTGAAATGTAAGTTTACACAATAAGCAGGATATATAAAATTATCTTTATTTCTCATACTTTATGAATGATCAAAACAATTTTTCATGAATAAATCTAAATTGCTTTGTAAAAAAAATGATAATATCATAGATGTATAGGGAGGGTACTGTTAACAACTTCAGGCTTTTAAATAATGGGTAACATGACTTTCTTGTATGTACAAGACATCTGTTTCTAAAGATTATTATCTGTAGTTTCTCAGTATGCAGAATGTTTTGTTCAAGTGCCCCCAAAGATAATAATGTACCATATAACCGATTGGAAGCAGCGATGGTATGTGATTTTCCATGTGTGCATGTCAGCAGCAGTAGCTAATATTGTATTTCCATTGCAAATGTAAAGATACATAATATGTTTACTTGATACTCAACATGTTTGCTCCAATATAATTCCCATCTATGTTTAATCCTAAATATTTAACAGTATCCACTTCCTTTAAATCTTAATTTTATGGTAATTTAATTCCTGGAATGTTGACTCTTTTGTTCTGAACTGAATCAAATGGGTTTCTGGGATGTTTAGGTTAATCTGTTCAGTTGGAACCATATTTCTAGATGTTTTATTGTACTGATGATGCAGACAAGGACATTTTCTGACTCATGATCTTCAATTAATACAGATGTATTATTGCAAATGAAACTGATGGGGCATTTATATGAATGGATAAGTCATTTAAGGCAAAACAAAAACAAGCAAGTCCTAAAATCGAATCTTGAGGGACAACTTGTTTACTGTTTTCCATTTGCAAGAATAATCTGCTGCATTTTCAGAGACAATTAATCACTCTTCGTTTTCATTTGTATAGGTATGAAGTAAGCCAATGTAGAATACTAGTTCAGTCCCATAAGCGTGATGTTTATTGATAAAAATGCGTGATTTATTGATTCAAAGGCTGTTGTGAGGTGACAAAAGATTGCTGCAGCTGTATTGTTATCGTCTAATGATGTGCCAACTTTGTAAACAAACTAGTTAACCTGCGTCTATAGTGCTTTTTCCGTCTTGGAAGCCAAACAGATTTTTTAAAATTATCTCTTTTTTTTTCAATAACATTTTAAATCTGCCGGGCAGCAGATTTTTAGATACTTTTGACAGGACTGGAAGAAGAGATACAGGATGACAATTTCCCATACCCACTCTTCATCATTTTGTTCAGTTTAGCTTCTGTGTTTTCATTGAATGTTGTCCTATTCTCCTACATTACAAACTCTGTAATTCACATTCAAAGCACAAGAATTAGAAATAATTTCTGTGTAGACTATGAACCCTCATCTAGGGGTCCGAATGGAGTTTTACACTGAAGAGCCAAGGACACTGGTACACCTCCCTAATATGGTGTACGGCCCCTGTGGACTTGCAGATGTGCTACAACACTACATGGCATGGACTCAACTGATGTCTGAAGTAGTGCTGGAGGGAACTGACACCATGAATCCTGCAGGACTGTCCATAAATCTGTAAGAATATGATGGGGTGGAGATCTCTTCTGAACAGCATGTGGCAAGGCATCCCAGATACGCATTTCTGCTACAACCAATTTGATCACAAATCATCAGAATTCAGTATCCAATTGCAAATCATCAGAGGCTGACAAATTCTTTCAAAACAAAAGAGAACTTTATTCTCTGAATTACAGTGACAGCATGGCAAATGTAGCGACTTCAGCCATACACTTCCATAAGCTAAGAATCTGGTATTTTCTGTCTTTAATATTTGTGTCAATGACCTTGTGAACTCTCTCAGAGTTTCATTCTGTTGTTGATAGCTGACTGTTGGTATCTTGCCTTCCTTCCCAGACTGGACTGCAAGTTTTGAGCACACAGATGTCTACAACTGTCATTAAAGTAAACCTTTTGTGACTGGTATCTATGATGTAGGAAACTGTTGAATAATTGAATCTCACACTTTGTTCAAACATTTACTGATACTCATTGTATTGAACAGGCAATGGTTTACAATTTGTAAAATCTGTTGAAAAATCATGGTTGCACACAGCTGTATTAATCAATTTATTACACAAACAATTTCAGTCAACAGTCCATCTTTAGGTGTACTGGGACACCTATTCACACAGTCAACAGTCCACCTTTAGGTGTACTGGGACATCTATTCACAATGTCACAAAATACTTGAAGTTGTTCTGTTTCTGACTGAAATTGATTGTGTAATTAATTAATACTGATTTGTATAACCATGATCATTCAACACTTTAAAAATACTATCAAATTACATGACAAACACAGTCTTATAATTAATATTAGGTCAAGTTGGATATTATATCACGCTTGATAACTCAAATTTTAGACAAGTTTTCAATATAATATGTAGGCATATGCAAAAAAGAAATAAAAGAAAAATCTGAAACCGTAACTGTACATATTCACCCAGACTCGGACACACAATATTCTACAGCACATATACTACACATAATCTATGTAGTGACATGGTCTCTGTGCAAGTACACAGCTTAAAAGCACAATGTTACAGGATACATTTTTTTTAATTGTGCTCCTAACACCTACTTATAATGTAATGCTACAAACAAGCCAGTGCCCTTTGTCGCTTATGGCCACTATGGCTTCATATTTAACAGTGGAGTAAGAAACAATTTTATAAAATTATTCAGAATACATCACAATAAGTTGCTCAATATTTTGAGTGCACATTATACAACAGATATCAATGGCTGGATAATGCAGTCCACAGGTTAGTAAAGAGAAGAGCATACCATCTCCAGTAGGATGGCACCTACTAAAGCATTGTGGTTTTACACTTTCTTCATTAAAAAATATGTATGCTTGTATTCTGAACAAAACATAAAAAATGAATTAAGAAAGAAATACACCAATAAATGATCAATGTAGGCCTCCTGCATAAACAGCAATCAGTGAATAGAGTAGATATTTAAAGGTTTGAATGAATATGTTGATAAAAATTTGAACCAGAAGAGATATGTTTTTCAGCTTCTCCAATGGGTAAGTCAAACACCTGTCTCTTGGCCTAATTGTTGGCTTGGGAAACAAACAAATCAGTATATAGTATTAAGATATTTTGCATGTTTTGACACATTCATGACTTATGGTATATTCTTCTTGTGTAACTCATCAAAATCCTGATAATACAAAAATGAGCAAATACAGTAATATGTTATGTTTACCTACATATGTTTTGTTAGTGTCTTAGACATCCTAACTGCACCTGCACAACTGCAGTGGAAGTCACCCCTTTTACTCTCCAATCAGTTCCAGATATCAACATTTGATTTGATGCATATGTTACTCCACAGAGTGGCATGTAATTGTGTGAGGGATTCATCTTATTAACACTTGCAACATCTTATACATTGAAACAATGATAATAGCACTCCAAGAAACGAAGTATACTGATGAACATTCATTTGATTCAGAAGAACTCAGAATCTTCAAAGGGAAGCTGGGAAAAAGAGTTATGAAGAATGTACCCTAATTTTGAAAAGGACACATTGTAAACCAAAATATATTAAACTCAATAGTAGAATGTAAATCTATCAATGAAAGACTTTCAAAATTAACCTTCAAATCAGTAAACAAAATGTGTACCATCGTAAATACATATGCACCAACAAATGAAAAAACAGGAACTGTCAAACACCTTAGATTAGATTTCATACAAAAACACAATAATATTGCTGGGACACTTTAATGCTGAAATTGGCAAAGAATGTCATCACTAATCCACAGCAGGCAAATTCCCTGCACATAAAAGAACCAATGCACAAATGGAGAAAGACTTATTAATTTATGCACAGAACATGTCATAGTCCTACACTCTACATTTTTCAAAAAACTCTGTGGGTATCCCTGAAACCAGTCTGTGGCGAAAAACAAATTGACCATGTTGCTATAAGCAGGCAGTCTACATCAGAGTTCCTCAATGTAAAAGTTGCTAAGAGTGCAGGTTTATATTCAGATCACTATCCATCTACCATTAAATTCAAAATTAGGCCAATATATAAAAGAAAGAGTCAATATCAACCTAACACCTAAAACATGAGAACAACTTCAAAAAGACATAGTGCAGACAGAAGAAGAAACCATACTCCTTACCAAAAAATGGAAACATGCATGGTGGAATGATGAGTGTGACAAACTAATCCTAACAAGACAATAAACTTGGAACATATGGAATGTAAATAAAAATGATAAAAATAGGAGCTCCCTAAAAGCATCAAAAGGCCTTAAAAAGATCAAAGTGCAATACACAGAAGACCAACTAGCAACAATAGACTCCAACTTCAAACAGAACAATGCTAGGGACTTTTACAAGACTTTCAAAAGTAGCTTAAAGAAATACATTTCACCTGGTCTATTTTTCATGGACACACAAAAAATGCAGAAAATAGAATTTAATAGCACAGAGAACTGTAAAATACTTGCCAAATACTTTGAAGAACTACATAACTGCGATCCACTGAAAGAAAAATTTAATTTCGATATTGTAAACCCAACACCACCCGACTCAAACCTACCAACCACATAAGAAATCATAGAAAACCTTAAAAATAATAAAGTACCTGGAGAGGATAATACAGATGCTTAATTATGGAAGTACTCTAGTGATAACATGAGACAATGTCTATCAGAAATACTCAAAGAAATCTCGACAACACAGAGCTTACCACCAGAATGGACAGCTGCACTAATACACCCACTAGATGAAAAAGGGAGGAAAACAGGCCCTATCAATTATAGACGAATCTCCCTCTTACCAGTGATCTATAAGATCCTGTCCAAAGTGGTTTTAAAAAGAGCAGAAGAAATACTTGACAAACAATGAGGAGAGTATCAGGCTGGATTTAGGAACGAAGGTCATGTGCAGAACAAATATTAAACTTAAATAACATAATAGAAATGAGGAAAATCAGGAACTTATAATATTTAATTACTTCTGTGGATTAAAAAAAAAGCCTACGATTAAATTGACAGAAATACGCTGCTTGATATCTTAAAAGAATTGGGACTCAATGCCAAAACAACTGAAATAATTAAAGCAACTTTGACAAATACAAAACCAAAAGTAAAATTTAGGGGAGAGCTCTCAAAATCGTTTGAAATAAAGTCAGGTGTTTCACAGAGAGATGGCTTGTCACCTCTGCTTTTCAACTGTGCGATGGAGAAAGAGATCGAGAATAGAGGAAGGCCATCAATACTAAAGGGATTCAACTAGGATGAAATCCAAACAAGATCACTGTTGACTGTTTAGCCTTCGCAGATGACATGACATTAATTACAGATTCCCTAGACAATGCCCAAGAACAAATAAGAGAACTGCACAAGCAAGCAGCCAAAGTAGAACTACAAATATCCTTTGCAAAAACAAAGTTCATGACAAAAATCTGTGGTGCTCCTCAAAATATTGCAGTTGACAACATTACACAAACAGATCCCTTTAAATACCTAGAGGAGTGGATTACATACAATGCAGAAGAAAAACAGCTATAGAAACTAGAGTGCACAAAACGGAAAGGGTGTTTCATATGACCAAAAACGTTTATAACAAAAAAATCCTTGTCCTGGATGACGAAATTAAGACACTGCCAAACAGTAGCCAGTCCTGAAGCTCTGTATACTGCAGAAACACTTAAACTAACGACAAATGGAGATCTTGAGAAGCCCTGCTATTATGTAAACTAGTTGTCACTTGGCAGGCAACGGGCTGCAGGGCTCCCGCCACCAATAAACCAATGGCAGCCGTCGCTGTCGTCGATGTCTAATGAAAGCAGTCGCAAGAGAGTGAGGCCGAGGCTGCACACTCCTCGGAAACCTCCAAAAAGTGGCGGACATGGCGTCGTTATACGCAGTCAGGCGCGTGAATCCGTGTGTTACTTAACCCTGAACTACTGTCGACCGTCTCTCAGACCGCTACTAATTTTTGTTCAAAAAATGGCACTATGGGACTTAACATCTATGGTCATCAGTCCCCTACAACTTAGCACTACTTAAACCCAACTAACCTAAGGACATCACACAACACCCAGTCATCACGAGGCAGTACTAATTTTTGTGTCGAGATATTTCTCACACTCCTGCAAAGCTAAATGGACTCTTCCATGTACCTTCGTATTGGCTGTCAAGCTACACGTGCCAGCATTCTTGCATTGTTGCTGCTCTTTGTTTCGTAATTATTAGCCTTGAGAGGTCTCACAGACGTACCATAGTGTTTGCGTGCTGCGTTTTTATTGCATGCTACTGTTTCTCCATGGCGGGGAAAGCTGGGCCTTCTGTGCAACGTGTGTTATGTGAGACAGATGTCTTCACTTGCAAGATGAGCCTCAGATACCGAAACAACAATTCGAAAATCGAAAAACGTGCACCTTTTGCCCTCCTCGTCTGAAGAGGAAAACAAGATATCCATGTCAACAGCGTGGTGTTTCGATTTGTTTGGAGTGTTCCAGGAAGGTGTGCGTGAAGTGTTTGCAGGTGGAAATTGACTAAAGTATGATTCAGTGACACATGAGAACAAGTATTTAGTTTTTACTTGTAATTTTAGAAGTAAAATGGTGGCAAAGTTTCTCCCTTCATAGACTTATGGACTGAGATATTCGCTCTACAATGCAAAGTGAGTCGTAAACTGAAAGCTGACTTCGCACACAATTTATCGTAAGTCATGTTGGTTTTTTCCACCTAGTTATATTGCCAATTTGTAATATAATCCCTCTGATGAAAATCTGTGTGTGAGTAGAGAGCTAACTATTTGGTGTTATTTTCGTAACTCATAAAATAAAAATATACTCCAGATTTCGCTTTGTTTAAATTGTCGAATTTCTACATAAGCCACCTCTAAAAGTGGAATGAATGACTGGAAGTCAAGAAACTATATACATTCAGCAAAATCCCGTTTTTATATATAAAATTGAAAAATGCAGTCTGTGAGACCCTTCCATTGTAATTGTGTTCCTGTGAATGACCATAGTAGTTAAAGGTCAAGGGCGTATTTTGAGAGAGAGAGGGATGCAGGACGGCCTCTCGTTCCTTTGGATAAGGTGGTGGAGCGAATTGCAGCTGCTCTGCAAGTTAGCGAACGATCAGTAATAAGAATCTGCAAGGAGAAATTCACGAAAGAAGGCTCAAGTGAATCATCTAAATTGGAGACACCTGGGAAAAAAAGGCGACTAGAGAAGAGGGTCACAAAACTTGACTCTTTTCAGGAAGATGCCATTCGTTGTCAAATATACGCATTTTATTCGAGGATGGAGTATCCAACACTCAAAAAACTACACACTACCCTCACAACGGCTGACCTGTTTCAGGGTAGTAAATCGTCTTTGCTACGAGGAATGTTAGGATTCCGCTATAAATCCATCTCTGGCAGAAAGTTGCTAATGGGACGCCAAGATATTGCAGCCTGGCATTGCCGCTTTTTAGAGAATTAGTGGGGACAAATTTTGATGATATCATTTGGCTTGATGAAACGTGGGTGAATGCACGACACAGTTTTAAAAAGGGCTGCACAGACGGTACCATCAGCGGTAGTATGGCAGCTCCGATCGGCAGAGGAAAAAGAGTAATTGTAGCACATGGTGGAAATTCAAGAGATTTCATTCCAAATTGTCTGCTGCTATTCAGTACAAATAAGACCTCCGACTACCACGAAGAGATGAACCACAATACTTTTGTGAAATGGTTTGAAGACTGTGTGCTCCAGAACTTAACAAAAAAACTCTATCATTGCTATGGATAAAGCCCCTTATCACTCAGTAATACAAGATAAATCACCCACAAAGGCAACCAGGAAAAACGACAATGTTAGTTGGTTACAGAAACATAAGGTGCAGTTCGACAGTAATTTTACAAGGGCAGAGTTATTAGAACTTGTATCGCAACACAAGCCAAAGAACCAGATTTACATTGTGGATGAAGTAGCAAAAAATACGGCCCTAAAGTGTTTAGATTGCCTCCTTACCATTGCCATTTCAACGCAATAGAGCTGATTTGGGCTCAGGTTAAACGGCATATTGCTCCAGAAAATAAGAAATTCACATTAACCGAAGTGGAACGCATTTTGAAAGAAGCAGTTGAAATCGTGACATCGGAAGACTGGCAGAAGGTATCGCATCACGTGAAAGGAGTGATACAGGACGCATGGAACAATGAAGGTATCTTACAACAAAGTGTCGAAGACTTGATTATATCTGTCAATACGAGCGGCGACACTGATAGTTCCACTGACTCTGTCTCTGAATTAAGCGGTGTTTTCGCACTGTCTGATTAGTGTGTAGTGTACTTACTGCCATCAAATATTGTGTTTGTGAATTTATTTCGATTAATTCTTATTCTTGTTGTGAGACAAAAGAAATACTGTTTGGCTAGCTCTCGTCATCACCTTACGGTAAGTTAGACTGAATTTTAATTCTGTTTCATTTTGTATATACACCAAGATGTTATTCAATGTGTATAATAGTGTTCGAGATTAGCAATCTAAAGAAGAAAACTTTTCCGAACGCGAAAATTTCTCACACTTCAATAGTTAATGTAACAACAGCTCTAATTAAAATTAAGAAAAGATATTTGATATGCTTGTAGATACCACTGAGACCGATACTGTACGTAAATTTCAAAATATTTACACAATATTTATAGGCGATAAGAGAGTTTAAACGTCATACTTGCTTCGAGTTCAGTTCTGATAGGGTTGCTTAAAAACGCTCTTCTCGGAAATTTATATACAGGTAAAATAAAGCACTACGAAAACTTTTAAGGATTCTTTGCCGAGTGCAGTATTTTGTTAATGAATGGCAAAAAAAATATTTTGCTGTGACACCAATAGTTTTTCAGTAATGACGTGATAAGTTAGAAGCTGTTTGCGAAATATAGAATTTAAATGGTTTCAAACAAATTAACGTAACTCTTGTCCTAATTAAAATTAAAAATAGATATTTGATAGATTGAGAGACATTGTAGAGATATACAGGGTGTTTCAAAAATGACCGGTATATTTGAAACGGCAATAAAAACTAAACGAGCAGCGATAGAAATACACCGTTTGTTGCAATATGCTTGGGACAACAGTACATTTTCAGGCGGACAAACTTTCTAAATTACAGTAGTTACAATTTTCAACAACAGATGGCGCTGCAAGTGATGTGACAGATAGAGAAGACAACGCAGTCTGTGGGTGCGCCATTCTGTACGTCGTCTTTCTGCTGTAAGCGTGTGCTGTTCACAACGTGCAAGTGTGCTGTGGACAACATGGTTTATTCCTTAGAACAGAGGATTTTTCTGGTGTTGGAATTCCACCGCCTAGAACACAGTGTTGTTGCAATAAGACGAAGTTTTCAACGGAGGTTTAATGTAACCAAAGGACCGAAAAAACGATACAATAAAGGATCTGTTTGAAAAATTTCAACGGACTGGGAACGGGACGGATGAACGTGCTGGAAAGGTAGGGCGACCGCGTACGGCAACCACAGAGAGCAACGCGCAGCTAGTGCAGCAGGTGATCCGACAGCGGCCTCGGGTTTCTGTTCGCCGTGTTGCAGCTGCGGTCCAAATGATGCCAACGTCCACGTATCGGCTCATGTGCCAGAGTTTACACCTCTATCCATACAAAATTCAAACGCGGCAAACCATCAGCGCCGCTGCCATTGCTGCACGAGAGACATTCGCTAACGATATAGTGCACAGGATTGATGACGGCGATATGGATGTGGGCAGCATTTGGTTTACTGACGAAGCTTATTTTTACCTGGACGGCTTCGTCAATAAACAGAGCTGGCGCATATGGGGAATGGAAAAGCCCCATGTTGCAGTACCATCGTCCCTGCATCCTCAAAAAGTACTGGTCTGGGCCGCCATTTCTTCCAAAGGAATCATTGGCCCATTTTTCAGATCCAAAACGATTACTGCATCACGCTATCTGGACATGCTTCGTGAATTTGTAGCGGTACAAACTACCTTAGACGACACTGCAAACACCTCGTAGTTTATGCAAGATGGTGCCCGGCCACATCGCACGGCCGACGTTTTTAATTTCCTGAATAAATATTTCGATGATCATGTGATTGCTTTGGGCTATCCGAAACATACAGGAGGCGGTGTGGATTGGCCTCCCTATTCGCCAGACATGAACCACTGTGACTTCTTTCTGTGGGGACACTTGAAAGACCAGGTGTACCGCCAGAATCCAGAAACAATTGAACGGATGAAGCAGTACATCTCATCTGCATGTGAAGCCATTCCGCCAGACACTTTGTCAAAGGTTTCGGGTAATTTCATTCAGAGACTACGCCATATTATTGCTGCGCATGGTGGATATGTGGAAAATATCTTACTATAGAGTTTCCCAGACCGCAGCGCCATCTGTTGTTGACAATTGTAACTACTGTAATTTCGAAAGTTTGTCTGCTTGAAAATGTACTGTTGTCCCAAGCATATTGCAACAAACGGCGTATTTCTATCGCTGCTCGTTTAGTTTGTATTGTCGTTTCAAATATACCGGTAATTTTTGAAACACCCTGTACATCATATGTGGGTTTGAAATTTTTTACTTACTTTTTGTAGAAGATACAGGCCTTAAAGCGATTTTCTATCGCCGGGAGTAGCGATGCGCTGAGGCGGTTGCCTTTAGCCAAAACTTGACGTGGACAACGCCGCAACTTCGCAGCGCAAACGTCAAGTGACAACTACTGTAAAACAGACTTAAGAGAAAGTCAAAAGAATAATTTTAAGCGAAATACTGGGAGCTAAAGGAAACGATACTGCTGAATACAGATTAAGACCAAACAGAGAGCTATACTTGAAAACTGGAAAAGTAACTGATGTAATGAAGAAGAGAAGACTATAGTTTTTTTGACATATATTTAGAATGGATAACAACAGGCTAACCAAGCAGATATTCTCATTACTCAATAGCTACAAATACAAGCTCGCATAGTTCACAGAGACTGGAAAGGACACGGAAAACGCTGGAATTACAATAGACAAAATAGAAAACAGAACAAATTCCAGAAAGACAGTTTAAAAGGCAGAATTTCAGGAGATATAGAAAACAACTAGATGAAAGTGGACTCAAGAAGAAAGGGAACAACACTCTAAAAGGATGAAGGAAATTTGGAAACTAAGGAAATCTAATACAATGAAGAGTAGCCAAAATTGATTCATTGTACCCTCCAAATGGATTATTTGAAAGAAGAAGAAATAAGTACATTTTTACTCATGTGGCATTAACAGCAGTTGAAAGCCCTTGTTAAAAAAAAAGTGCAGTTCAGTAATGCTTCTTAACAATGTTGGTATTGACTCAAGGCAGCATTGGTTACTAAGATGCAAACAGCCCCAAATGGATTTCCAGTGTCACTATCCACCATTATATGCAGTAAATGCAAGACAGGATTCTGACTGAAACCCCAGTTTGACAAGAATGGGATATAGGAGGGTGACCCTTTGAGCAGATCCGTCTTGAATGCAAGATATTGCTGTGGAAAAGCGGCTAATTACGTAACAGACCACTTATTTTACCAACATGCTTACACAGGCATACACTGATCTTTCAAAGTTTTCATCAATAACATGAATCTTCTTTAAATCTTAAAAACACTTAAGGCAAACCCACACCTGTTTCACAAAATTAATCTTTACAATCCAGCAAATCAGTGATAAATTAATTAAAATTTTAAATATGCTTACTTATTTTGCATTATAAGGCTCAAAAATTTCAATAATATATTAAACAAACACAGCGCTGTAATTTCCGCCGCAACTAGAAGTTCCAAATATCAATTTAACTAGAAGGGCTACCGATACAGACTCTATAATCAATACCATCTTTAGTCACCAAATTTCCAATCTAATTAAATGGGGAATAAAAATGAGCTCTACTTCTACATGGATACTCTGCAAATCACATTTAAGTGCCTGGAAGAGGGTCATCGAACCACCTTCGCAATTCTCTATTATTCCAATCTCGTATAGCACGCGGAAAGAATGACCACCTATATCTTTCCGTACGAGCTCTGATTTCCCTTATTTTATCGTGGTGATCGTTCCTCCCCATGTAGGTCGGTGTCAACAAAATATTTTCTTATTCGGAGGGGAAAGTTGGTGATCGGAATTTCGTGAGAAGATTCCGTCGCAACGAGAAACGCCTTTCTTTTAACGATTTCCAGCCCAAATCCTGTATTATTTCTGTGACACTCTCTCCCATATTTCACGAGAATACAAAACGTGCTTTGAACTTTTTCGATGTACTCCGTCAGTCCTATATGGTAAGGATCCAACTCTGCGCAGAGTATTCTAAAAGAGGACGAACAAGCGTAATGTAGGCAGTCTCTTTAGTAGGTCTGTTACATTTTCTAAGTGTCCTACCAACAAAACGCAGTCTTTGGTTAGCCTTCCCCACAACATTTTCTATGTGCTCCTTCCATTTTAAGTTGTTCGTAATTATAATACCTAGGTATTTAGTTGAATTTACGGATTTTAGATTAGACTGATTTATCGTGTAATCGAAGTTTAGCGAGTTCCTTTTAGCACTCATGTGGATGACCTCACACTTTTTGTTATTTAGGGTCAACGGCCAATTTTTGCACCATTCAGATATTTTTTCTAAATCGTTTTGTAGTTTGGTTTGATCTTCTGATTACTTTATTAGTCGATAAACGACAGCGTCATCTGCAAACAACTGAAGACGGCTGCTCAAATTGTCTCCCAAATCGTTTATATATATAAGGAGCAGCAATGGGCCTATAACACTACCTTGAGGAACGTCAGAAATCACTTCTGTTTCACTGGATGACTTTCGGTCAATTACTACCAACTGTGACCTCTCTGACAGTAAATCACAAATTCAGTCACATAACTGAGACGATATTCCATAAACACCAATTTCACTACGAGCCGCTTGTGTGGTACAGTGTCAAAAGCCTTCCGGAAATCCTTAAATGCGGAATCAATCTGAAATCCCTTGTCAATAGCACTCAACACTTCACGCGAATAAAGAGCTAGTTGTGTTTTACAGGAACGATGTTTTCTAAACCCATGTTGACTGTGTGTCCATAGTTTTCTTCGAGATAATTCATAATGTTCGAACACAACATATGTTGCAGAATCCTGCTGCGTATCGTCGTTAACGACATGGGCATGTAATTTGGTGGATTACTCCTACCAAAGTCTATGTTAGACTGTGACTCCTACTACCTTTCTTGAATATTGGTGTGACCTGTGCAATTTTTCAGTCTTTGGGTACGGGTCTTTCTTCGAGCGAACGGTTGTATATGATTGTTAAGCCAGGAGCTAATGCATCGGCATACTCCGAAAGGAACCTAAGCGGTATACAGTCTGGACCAGAAGACTTGCTTTTATAAAGTGATTTAAGTTGCTTCACTACTCTGAGGATATTTACTTCTACGTTACTCATGTTGGCAGCTGTTCTTGATTCGAATTCTGGAATATTTACTTCGTCTTTTTTTGTGAAAGCATTTCGGAAGGCTGTGTTTAGTAACTCCGCTTTGGCAGCACTGTCTTCGACAGAATCTCCGTTGCTATCGCGCGGAGAAGGCATTGATTGTTTCTTGCCGCTAACATTCCTCACATGCGACCAGAATCTCTTTGGATTTTGTGCCAGGTTTCGAGACAAAGTTTCGTTGTGGAAACTGTTATAGGCATCTCGCATTGAAGTCCGCGCTAAATTTCGAGCTTCTGTAAAAGATCGCCAATCTTGGGGATTTTGCATCTGTTTAAATTTGGCATGTTTGTTTTGTTGTTTCTGCAACAGTGTTCTAACCCCTTTTGTGTACCAAGGAGGATCCGTTCCGTCGCTTGTTAATTTATTTGGTATAAATCTATCAATTGCTGCCGATACTATTTCTTTGAATTCAAGCCACATCTGGTCTACATTTATATTATTAATTTGGAATGAGTGGAGATCGTTTCTCAGGAAGGAGTCAAGTGAATTTTAATCTGCTTTGTTGAATAGGTATATTTTTCGCTTATTTTTCGAGAATATAGGGATTACAATATTCAGTCTCGCTACGACAACCCTGTGTTCACTCATCCCTGAATCGGTTCTGATGCTCGTTATCAACTCAGGATTATTTGTTGTTAAGAGGTCAAGTGTGTTTTCACAACCATTTATTCTCGTGGTAATATAATTTGATTGCTTAACTATAGAAGGACAATTTTAAATACTCGTTACCAATAGCATAAAACTGTTCTCGAGCTGCCCTGGAGCTGAATCTTCACAGCCACTGCATCACAGCTGGTGCATTGCGCGCCACCACAGAACCCAAACTCAGCCTACTCCTTCACAGTCTCCCATTAAGACCAGTGTTACTTCAACCCTGATGTATAAACTTCTACAACAGAAAAACATCGAATTAATAACATGCCAAGTAAGGATATTTTGACCGCTGTGGGCCAGCATCTAGGCATGCAAACTTGCTAAGGTGAGTGAACGTCAGTTAGGGGTAGAATGTTGACAACATCTTCTGTTAACTGGAAATCTCAAGCCAGTGACATGGCACATATTAACCAACTGTCTTAACTTAATCCACAAATGTTGAAGAACAACACTGTCCTCCTTGGCAAATGCACATGGGTACCAAATAATTCTGTCAAATGGTCCACAGTTTAACAGTTGAAATCCGCCCACCAGAAAAGTAAATTCAAACACCAACTCGGTCACAGCAGCTCACATTGTACCTCTGCCAGAGAGCAACATTTTTAGCTGTTGGCCCATCACTGGAGTGTACTCTACTCCCCTCGCGCTGTACTGTTGTCTCCTGCACAACTGCTATGGTGTTGGCCACTCACAATGTTCTCAAGCAGCGCCCTCTCCTTCGCTCCAAGACCTCCGAACTATTCGCACTGCTGAGCCAAGAATATGCTCTTTTGACCTATGATATTACACACACCAAAATCGATATGGACATATCAGTGACCACCTTGGTTCCAGTTTTAGCATGTTTCTCAGCTACTGCAGCACAGAGTTTCAGTGCCAACATTAAGAAGTGTTAGGCCACTGCATTCATCTTTTCAAGAGATTTAAAATACCCACAGAAAAAGTCTTGCAATCCAATTTAAAAAAAAAGACTTCCAATCTCTGATAATACAAGAATTAAGTCTGCTAGCCATGAACAAGATTATGTGCCCCCTATACATTATCATTTGTCAATAATCTAGTTTTGATGTTCAGAACCACCGAGCAACATGGTGCAGTGGTAAGAAACTGGACTTCCAATCAGGAGGTCAGCATTTCGAATTCCTGTCTGGTCATCCTGATTTAGGTTTACCATGAATTTTGTACATCACCTGAAGCAATTAACTGAACGATTTCCTTGAAAGGCCACAACTGATTTTCTTCCCATCTCTGTTCGTTCACCCCTAAAACCTCATCATCAATGAGTTATTGAAACTTAATTTTTCTTTCTCTGACATTTCTAACTGTTTAGAGAATAAATGAGAGGCAACATTTTACACTTGTCTGTCTCTACCAGATAATTTATTTGTTAAAGCAACTTGTAGACTGTATAGCTGAAATACACTGGTGCGTAAAACTTGAGAATGAAAATAACTTACAAATGATGTATCACTGCCAAGTAACATACCTCAATGAAACCTGGGCCATATCTAGCAAGAACTGCTACACTATAATACATAAGGCAACTAAAAGAAATCAGGAATGAGATGAACAGGAGTAACACTTTTATTCAAACACAATAATTTACTCATTTCACCACGATTTACAATGTAATAACGTGTATGATCACCACAGAGGGCAATGCATACTCTGCAACATGCTCCGATGCTGCCCACATGCTTAGTAAGGGGTTCTTGTGGTAGGGTGTTCCATTCTTCCACCAGTGTGGTTGACAACTGATGAATAGGCATTGATACACGTGGATATGTGGCAATACATCTCCCCATCACATGCCACATTTGCTCAATAAGATTTAAGCTAGGGAAATGGGCAGCCAGTCCATTTGCCGAATATATTTTCATTTCATGAGCCCCTCCACTTGCACTGTTCAGTGTGGTTGTGCATTACCATTCACAAATATGAAGTCAGAGTGAATCCACCCCTGAAAAGACACACATAGGGAAGAAGTACATTGTCACAATAACGTTGACCCATGAGAGTACCGTATTCAGACATCTGAAGGTCAGTACACCCATGAAACATCATGTTTCCCATAACACCTGGATTACCACAATAATAATGTTCAACAATTTTCCTGGGTGCATTAGATGTTCCCACGCTTGTCATGTGAAGAAACGCCCAGAATCACCACTCCGACTGAATCTGTTATCATCCAAGAAAAGTATGTCACCCCACTGTTCATTGGTCCTGCCCAACCACTATGGTCTTGGCACAGTTGCAACCGCTGCTGCTGTTGTGAGAGTGTCACTGGAACACAATGTACTGGTCTTCAGGCTGAGAGACCATCCCCACCCAGCCGCCATACCACTGTGAGAAGTGAAATTGCGTGCATTCTGGTCGTGTTAAATGTTGTTACAATTGCAACTGCTGTATAACGCACATTGCTTCTTGCCTGTCACAAAATGTAGCAGTTGTCTGTTGCTGTAATTGACCCATGGTCAACCACCCCACTTCCTTTGGGCAGCAATGCCTATGGTTTGGAACGCTTCCCATGCACCTGAACCAATGCTGTGAGAAATATCAAACCATTTGGCTACTCTCATCACATTTTGTCATTCTTGCACTTACCCGATGATTCTTCCTCTTGTAAAATATTATGTGTTGTAGAATAATGGAACAGGTTTTATGATGTCTTGAAGAAGGAAAATCTCCTCTACAATATTCAACATGGATTCTGCAAGCAGAGCTCCTGTGAAACTCAGCTCGGTCTTTTCCTCCATGATATCCACAGTGCCGTAGACAAGGGCGCTCAATTTGATGCCATGTTCCTAGACTTCAAGAAGACATTTGACACCGTCTCGCACTGCCATTTAGTGAAAAAAAGACGGGCTTATCGGGTATCGTAGCTGATCTGTAACTAGATTCAAGAGTTCCGTCCAGAGAGAATTAAACACGTTGCTCCTAACGGTACAAAATCGACTCTTGTAAAGGTAATTTTCGGAGTATCACAAGGAAGTGTGATAGGATCTTTACTGTTTACAATATATATAAATGATCAAGTAGAAACCGTCGGATGCTCTCTAAGGCTGTTCGCTGATGATGTCGTTGTCTATAACAAAGTAACAATGCTCGAAGATAGTAATGATTTGCAGAATGACCTCCAGAGAATTGATGAATGATGCACGGTCTGGCAGTTGATTCGGACTTAAGTAAATAGCGCATACATAGGAAACGAAATCCCCTACTGTATAGCTACACTATTGACGTCAAACCGCTGGAAATAGTATCTGCCGTAAAATATCTAGGCGTTAACTATCCAGAGCGACCTCAAGTGGAATGACCACATAAAACAAATAGTGGCAAAAGCAGATGCCAGACTCAGATTCATAGGAAGAATCTTAAAGAAATGTAACTCATTCTGAAAGGAAGTGTATAGGTACGTAAAGGAAAAACCTCGACACGCTACGATAAAAGTTATTACCAATGACAATAAATACTAGCGCGGCCACTGTAAGCGTCGGCAAAGAGATATTTTGCTACGTCGGAAGGCGAAAGACAAATGATGGAATTTTTTTCATTTTTCTCATTTGCCGGTTATTAGAGGGACTCTGTCTTTAGTTGTCTTGGCGAGAAGACGTATTTCTTGTGACAGTTTGTTGTCTGAATAATAATTTAATGAAAATATGAAGTCTGAGAGTTCGTTTTTGTGCGAAACTACGAAAGTTTTCTTTTCTTCCGCGCATTGTCCTAATGTCAGGTCACTGTAGCGGCCTGCATCAGAAGAGGAAGTCCGATTATGAATCAATATTGTACACACGGTCAAGAATGAGAACTAATCATGGCGGAAGGAGAACCATTTAACCAACTTTTGTAAATCTCAACAGAAAATCGAATGCAGGAATCGTTGTAAGTTGAAAATGAAGGACATTGTGTTCGCTTAAATATCTATGAGGAGTCAAAATGCTAAAAAGTGAGAAAAAATTAATTTGTTTAATTAATTATATTATATTTTTTGTAGACTTTTTGTAGACTTAGAGAAAATACAGGGAGCGAAAGGCTATTTACAATTTGTACAGAAACCAGATGGTAGTTGTAAGAGTCGAGGATCATGCAAAGGAAGCAGTGGTTGGGAAAGGAGTGAGACAGGGTTGTAGCCTACCCCGATGTCACTCAATCTGTATATTGAGCAGGCAGTAAAGGAAACAAAAGAAAAATTCGGAGTAGAAATTAAAAGTCATTGGAGAAGAAATTAAAACTTTGAGGTTCGCCGATGGCATTGTAGCAAAGGACCTGGAAGAGCAGCTGAACGGAATGGGCAGTGTCTTCAAAGGAGAATACCAGATGAACATCAACAAAAGCAAAACGAGGATAATGGCACGTAGTCGAATTAAATCGGGTGATGTTGAGGGAATTAGATTAGGAAATGAGACACTTAAAGTAGTAAATGAGTATTGCTATTTGGGGAGCAAAAAACAGATGATGGTTGAAGTAGAGAGGATATAAAATGTAGACTCGCAATGGCAAGGAAAGTGTTTCTGAAGAAGAGAAATTTGTGAACATCGAGTATAGATTTAAGTGTCAGAAAGTCTTTTCTGAAACTATTTGTATGGAGTGTAGCCATGTATGAAAGTGAAACGTGGACGATAAATAGTTTAGACAAAAAAGAGAATAGAAGCTTTCGAAATGCGATGCTACAGAAGAATGCTGAAGATTAGATGGGTGGATCACATAACTAATGAGGAGGTATTGAACAGAACAGGGGAGAAGAGAAATTTGTGGCACAACTTGACTAGGAGGAGGGATCGCTTGGTTGGACATATTCTGAGGCATCAAGGGGTCACCAGTTTAGTATTGGAGGGCAGCGTGGAGGGTAAAAATCGTAGAGCGAGACCAAGAGATGAATACACCAAGCAGATTCAGAAGGATGTAGGTTGCAGTAGGTACTGGGAGATGAAGAAGCTCGCACAGGATAGAGTTGCATGGAAAGCTGCATCAAACCAGTGTCTGGACTGAAGACCACAACAACAACATATTTTTTTAAATATAAATTTACACAGAAGTAACTTATAAGGCACTTATTAGACCAATTCTTGAGTATTTTTCATCTATCTGGGATCCCTACCTGACAGGACTGATAAAAGAGAGAGAGAAGATCCAACGAAGAGCGGCACGTTTCGTCACAGGATCGTTTAGTCGGCTCGAGGCGATGCGGAAATGCTTAACAAACTCCAGTGACAGACGTTACAAGAGAGCCGTTGCGCATCAGGGAGAGATTTACTATTGAAATTTCGAGAGAGCACTTTCCGGGAAGAGTTAGACGACATATAACCCCCCCCCCCCTTCCTTACCGACAATCGTTCTTGCCACGCGCTATTCGCGAGTGGAGCAGGATTGGAGGGCTCACTTAATGGTACAAAGTGTACCCTCCGCCACACACCATTAAGTGGCTTGCGGAGTATGATATAGATGTAGATGAAGTCATCCAAATGTAGTAGTAACTTCTCGCTGGTTGACAAACACTGTATTTTCCCGTCCCTTTAGCTGCCTTGTGTTGTGCCAACTCCTTTTGACGCTATAGTCAAGCTGACCTCACGCCGTATAATGTCCAACTCCCTGCGTATGACTCGAAGGCCTCTAACAACATACTCAAGCATTTTCATTAATTCCCGCCGAGTGATTAATATTTTGTGTTACTTTATGTATCTCATATTTAAGTCCTGCAGAGCAGTGTATATGTTAGAACATGCTATTTGCTCCCTGTGTGCAGTGTAAATATTCGATACGGCGTCTCTTGAGACACAAAACAGTTCGGCTGGTACCTTGGTTATGGAAACACTCACCACACGTACACCAGCAAGCCGCCCAAGTTTGGATTCACTTAGCCCGACATAACGCACACACAATATGCAAAACACTGTCCACAGCACAACTTACACTTGCAATGTGTTGAGGAGATTGCACAGGTAGCGTTCGTGGTCAAATTCAGGATCTAACAGTGTTTAACCCACAACCATCAATTTTTAGGACAACTCTTTTCAAAGTAAAGCGACTGGCCAAAAATATGGAAACACAGCGAGAAATGTGTGCTTCAACATAAAATATGCAAACATAAAATATGCAGATGCTAGCACTAAAATGATATTCAGAATAAATCTAATTGTGGTAGACCTATGCGCACAGTGTGGCTTAATCTCCTTGTTGGCAGCAATATGAATCATCCTGCTAGCAACTCGGTTTCCAGCGACCTATACCGGTTCAATACTAGGGAGTTGAGAAGACAAGAAAATGTGGGGACATTGCAGTGGTACTGAGGATATGAACTACATTTTCACAAAGACGATAAAACTGACCCATCTTATTTAATTATACGTAAGCAGAATAACAATTTAAAATCACAGTTCAATCCATTAATAAGACACCTATGATATAAAAGGCAAATTATTTTCTGACAAAAATGTAGATTAATGCTTGAAATCTCTCTATAACGCTTTTTAAATTTTTGTAAAAAAATTTTTTACTTCTTACGATATGTACATGGAAAGCGTGTGTTTCAAGACACCCTGGTGATATTACTCCATTTGTAGAACATTATCTATATAAGCGAATAAAGAAAGCAAGGGACATGGCAAATTCTAAGCGTATACCTAATTTATAGTATCCCGATTTACTTGTAATTACAGGATTTATAAAATTCATGTTTCTCCAACACAAAGGACCTAAGACTAACAGTGATAAACAGTCTGGATGACGGATTTCCAAAATCAAATTTCCCTAAATATAACTGCTGTATCGAAGATCTCCATTATCTTTATCGATACATGCTTGTGAGAATTTTATGGTATACCTCTGCAGAAAGGTGAAATCGATTTGACACCTGTATTTTGGTTGTCATGGATTCACACAAATGAAAAGCTTGTGAATGGCTTGCCTACTGACTGCTATCGTGCTCTTACTGCATTTCATGGTTTTCCTTAGACTTCGTTAATTGGTTATAGAAACAGTCGTGTTGCACACCATACGACTAATCTCATACACGATGACAGAGATCGAGCACACAAAGCTCATCTCATACACCAGTCTCTTTAGCAACAAACAAAATACGCAAACGTGTTTGTAACACACTCAGGAGGCGTGCTGTTAGTCGCCTGACATCTCTTTCCACCCCACGCCGGAGAACACCCTCCTCACAAGATGCAAGGTTATTAAAGGGCGGTACACTCGCACCGTACCAATTTATCATCCAAACGACCAACCAACTACCTGTACAGCCTACACACGTCCCAATAGACTTCATTCACCAATTACAGCGCCACACTATTCCTATCGCTGATTGGGTATTGCTTATAGTAAGTTCATTGATGTTCTGAGATGAGATGCCGTGTGATACTATACAGAAACAAAAAGCGGGGTTTATCTTAGCTGTTTTAGAGGTAACAAGGCCAAGAAAAGGCATGAGAAAGCTGTTGGTAAAAGAACTGGCTAATGCAAAGGAAGATATTCACCCTCGATCTGTTACTTAAGGGGCTAGGAACCGATGTTTTCGTAATTATCTACGACTGGATGAACCATGCTTTTCGGATTTCGTTGTGGACATAAAGTCTGTAAATGAGTCCGCAATCTTTTTTTGGCACTTTATTTTTACAAGTCCGTCTTGATCACACAGAAGCTTACACAATACTTAATTTTTTTTACAGGTCTGAAGATGGCCGTAGCCGAAACCGGTAATAAAGTGTAAGAAATCTGTGTGATCAAGACGGACTTGTAAAAATAAAATGCTTTCCGGAGTTGCTGAACATCACTAAACCATTCTGAACGAAAAAGAAGGCTATCATGAGAGACACTGTAAGCTGCGAGAAGAGGCTCTTCGCTACATAACGGTTTCTAGCCACTGGCAGAAGTTATAACGACTTCAGATTCAGTGCTGTATCTCCACAAGTATTATAAAAAATGACTCCTGACACCTGCACCGTGTTTTATAGTTTCATAGTTGCTTGCCGAGCGAGGTGGTGCAGCAGTTAGCACAGTCGACTCGCATTCGGGAGGGCAACGATTCCGATCTGCGTCTAGCCATCCTAATTTAGGTTTTCAGTGATTTTCCTAAATCGCTTCAGGCAAATGCCAAGATGGTTCCTTTGAAAGGATACAGCCGATTTCCTTCTCCATTCTTCCTAATCCGAGCTCGTGGCGCGCCTCTACTGATCTCACTGTCGACGGGACATTAAACACTTACGTGCTCACCACTTTCTACAGTGACCTTAGGAAATACATCAATATAATACAAAACAAATTATATTTTAAAAGCTTTGTTAAGTATGTAGCCTCAAAATAGAACAAAACATTTTGTCTTACATATTTTTACATTTACTTTACATGTTTTATCACTGAAATTAAACAAACACTCCCTCACTTATGAAAAAAATACAAATTCTCCCAGACTACCTTTCCCATCTTCATATGGACTTCAACAAGTAAAGAGGCAGTGAGGAGGGAGAAGGAAATGGCTGTGTATTGGTGGAAGAGGAGGAGGACAGGATGTGTGAGACAGGGCATAGGAATGGGAGTGGCATGGTGACGGGCAGTTATAATATACCAACGTGCCACAACACACTGTAAATATCTCACTAAAATTATGCCTTTTATCTTTACATGCGAGCCTGAAATCACAATAAAATTACACCGCTAGTGTGCAAGTAAAAGGAAAGAAATAATGTTTTCTAACACTGTCTCCGTGATAAGTAGAAACCAGTATCGAGTTCTGAGATGATGCTCAGCAGAACAGCGCTCAGCTCAGAGAAGGGGCACGGCTGTCTGCGACTGCGCATGCTCTGATGAGACATCAGCCCGTCTGTCGCCTTGAGTGCTACTTTGCTGACAGCAACAGGTCAGTATTTTTCTTTGAAATTATATGTAAAGTATTGCGCAAGCATCGAGTATGAGGGATTTTAGAGAAGCACTTATTGCAATGGCGTTGTGGCTGAGGACAATTGAAGGTCCGCTACCATATGAGAAAATGTGGTATTGATCTGTTGCAAAATTTTGTATCCCGCCTGGAAGACGGCGAGTGGGTTGGATCTGGAAAAGGCAAAACACGTCGGTACTGCTGCATGAATTTAAATCCCCTTTTCTCAAGCAATAAGAATTCATAACTTGGAATGGGGTGCGAAGTTGAAGCGAAGTGTCCTTTCTGGCGGCACCTGATGAAGTGGGCTGAAGCAGTCGCGGAGCTCGTAGACCTCGACAGCACCGGCTAGAGGGCGCTGTCGTCTGTGTCTCTCGTAGTGCCGACTTGCGAAACTATTCTGTGGCATCATTGGCTGCCAGCATTGCCACCCGCGCCGCCTCCGCCAGTCAGCCCTCACGCTATTCGTTCATTTATTTCGTCACTAGACTCAACTGAATCAAATTATCGAGTACCTTAGAAGCACGCGCGTCCGCGTCATCATATTTTATACATTACTGTCTGGCACAAAGATAACTAACACATACCTGCGAGAAAAGTCGCGGCCCTTCTAGTGATTTCGATAGTTATTTTGTCTGGCATTTGTTCGAGAAAAGTCGAGAGTCTTCTACCGTTTTCTTGTACAGAGAATCTTCGATACGTAGCGTTATAAATACGGACTATTCGCCGAATAGGAAGCTAGTTCACATTCAGAAGCAGAAGTATTAAGACTGACGAATGAATAAGTAAAAAGTCCTAGTTCTAGCTAATGCAAGCGTGAAGATTAGTCAAGAGCTCTGTTGAACACTCACCCTGACATTGATTGTTCTATTTACGATGTAATTAACCAATTCTCTAGGAAGAATAGGCACATAGAATTCAGCATTTAAGAAAGAGAACCACAATTGTAACTTTTTATAAGATAGCATTGTCTTTTATAGGTGTATAATCAGTTTAAATAAAACTTTCTTAAACTTTGCATGTGACTGATTATTTTTTATTACGGTAAATGTAAAGTAGCACATTATATCTTTAGTGCCTCCTCCTTGAGATTTTTCTGTATCCGCCACTGCCTTAGCCCAGTTTGTAGTCTATGGAAACAATTCTAAGTTAAATTTGACACTCTATCTCTCTCTACAGAAAGCAGTGAAATAAACCTCGTGGATGTTAGCATAAAGTCTAGAGACTTATCTGTATGTACAATATACAAATTATGGGAAAGATCATTCAACAGTTTAACATCGCACTTGCTCCCCAAACCTACTCCAGTGAAGTCAATATGAAACAGCCTATAAACGTGCAACGTGTCCCAACAGGATTTCATCGTGTTATATACAGATGAACAATTTGGAGAACAGTATGACGAAGGCAAAGAAAATATATCTTAAACTGATGGAAAACAAAAGTAAAAATGCTATCGAATTAAAGTTTCCAACCTAAGATTAGAAAAATATCAATTGTCAGAATCTACTATAAGATAACAGAAAAGTGGCGACCAACTCAAGACTTTATGATGTCTACCTACCAGACTCACCATCGTATTCATCTTGTAGTTTAATTGACAGTGAAGAAACCAGATCTGTGTATAAAAAAGAAACTACAATTTGGCAGGCTATCAGGCAGAAGCTTAGCGAGTGTAGAAATAACGGCTCCCAAATATATTACACCAGCAGATTTTCTAAACCCAGATGATGTTCCGTCCCCAATAACAAAACACAATGCTATGAACTGGATCAAAGGACTTACAATACACTACATTCTGACAGAAGAAAATAAAGACATGAAAGATTTCTCGTTGTACCTCACTACACAGCGTCACAACCTAAGGAAAACCAAAATATGTCATGAAAAGTTCACAATTTGACTAAACCAATGGATCAAGCAACAAAAACATAACTCACTGAAATCGACTAGAAAAAAGAAAATTTGGGAAGTTTAATATCCACAAGTCTGACAGTTTATCACTAACAGATACACATTAAAACTTGATGACATTTTAAATGCAAATGTCCCAATGAAATAAATGGAAAGGTGTATTCCCACAACTATACATACTAAAGACTCAAGCAAGAATTGTACAAGTGCGTGCAACAACTCATAAATTGATTATTTTGTTCATATGTTACAGTGATGTATTTGTGTAACGTTATTTTGTTACATAAAGGTTCAGGGGAAAAAAGTGGTTAAGTGTACTGACAGGTAAGTTGTCAACTGGGTTTCGATTCCTGTCGCAACCAAATTAAATTGTTTCATTTTATTTTATTTATTGCAATGTTAAACTATGAACTATAAAATTTAAATATTTTTCAACAGTTCGGTTTATTTACAGTTTTCAATCTACACTCCTGGAAATTGAAATAAGAACACCGCGAATTCATTGTCCCAGGAAGGGGAAACTTTATTGACACATTCCTGGGGTCAAATACATCACATGATTACACTGACAGAACCACAGGCACATAGACACAGGCAACAGAGCATGCACAATGTCGGCACTAGTACAGTGTATATCCACTTTTCGCAGCATTGCAGGCTGCTATTCTCCCATGGAGACGATCGTAGAGATGCTGGATGTAGTCCTGTGGAACGGCTTGCCATGCCATTTCCACCTTGCGCCTCAGTTGGACCAGCGTTCGTGCTGGACGTGCAGACCGCGTGAGACGACGCTTCATCCAGTCCCAAACATGCTCAATGGGGGACAGATCCGGAGATCTTGCTGGCCAGGGTAGTTGACTTACACCTTCTAGAGCACGTTGGGTGGCACGGGATACATGCGGACGTACATTGTCCTGTTGGAACAGCAAGTTCCCTTGCCGGTCTAGGAATGGTAGAACGATGGGTTCGATGACGGTTTGGATGTACCGTGCACTATTCAGTGTCCCCTCGACGATCACCAGAAGTGTACGGCCAGTGTAGGAGATCGCTCCCCACACCATGATGCCGGGTGTTGGCCCTGTGTGCCTCGGTCGTATGCAGTCCTGATTGTGGCGCTCACCTGCACGGCGTCAAACACGCATACGACCATCATTGGCACCAAGGCAGAAGCGACTCTCATCGCTGAAGACGACACGTCTCCATTCGTCCCTCCATTCACGCCTGTCGCGACACCACTGGAGGCGGGCTGCACGATGTTGGGGCGTGAGCGGAAGACGGCCTAACGGTGTGCGGGACCGTAGCCCAGCTTCATGGAGACGGTTGCGAATGGTCCTCGCCGATACCCCAGGAGCAACAGTGTCCCTAATTTGCTGGGAAGTGGCGGTGCGGTCCCCTACGGCACTGCGTACGATCCTACGGTCTTGGCGTGCATCCGTGCGTCGCTGCGGTCTGGTCCCAGGTCGACGGGCACGTGCACCTTCCGCCGACCACTGGCGACAACATCGATGTACTGTGGAGACCTCACGCCCTACGTGTTGAGCAATTCGGCGGTACATCCACCCGGCCTCCCACGTGCCCACTATACGCCCTCGCTCAAAGTCCGTCAACTGCACATACGGTTCACGTCCACGCTGTCGCGGCATGCTACCAGTGTTAAAGACTGCGATGGAGCTCCGTATGCAACGGCAAACTGGCTGACACTGACGGCGGCGGTGCACAAATGCTGCGCAGCTAGCGCCATTCGACGGCCAACACCGCGGTTCCTGGTGTGTCCGCTGTGCCGTGCGTGTGATCATTGCTTGTACAGCTCTCTCGCAGTGTCCGGAGCAAGTATGGTGGGTCTGACACACCGGTGTCAATGTGTTTTTTTTCCATTTCCAGGAGTGTAGTTACAATTACTGCGATTGGAAGTCAAAAGGCTGTGGGCCACCACATTGTAGCACACTGATACAATTTTGCACGAGCCGCCGCTGGGATTGGAAGAACAGGTGTGAGGTGTGTGTCAGGGGATGCATAAGGGACTGAGACATTACGTGTTTATAATAAGAAACAAATTTACTTCTGATGGAAATGTAATGGTGGACTGTGAGGAAAGCCAGCCGGAGTGGCCATGCGGTTCTAGTCGCTACAGTCTGGAACCGAGCGACCGCTACGGTAGCAGGTTCGAATCCTGGCTGGGGCATGGATGTGTGTGATGTCCTTAGGTCAGTTAGGTTTAATTAGTTCTAAGTTCTAGGCGACAGATGACCTCAGGAGTTAAGTCGCATAATGCTCAGAGACATTTGAATCATTTTGAACTATGGAGAAAGAAGGCCTATCTTCCATAACAAATAATTTCTGATATCGGTTTTTAAGCTATCACCTGTTGTTGAGGCTGTAGATAGCTTAGCTGCTCACTGTATGCTATAGCTATGACTACAGACTGTTCTGGTTTTTTTCATTTTAGCTTCTTTGTCAAACTAACAACTTGTTGCCATTCTTTCTGCTCCCCTCTCTTCCACTTATTTACATGCTTCATTTGCTTTGATTCCATGTTACTTTCCTGAAAATAATAAAAATAATATAAAGAAATACACACTATATGCAATATTTAAATGTAAGAAATTGGGAAATTATTGCAGCAAGTTCTGAAGAAATATGAAATTTCTGTCACTGTGTGGGTGCCATGGGGGGCAAGCACGTGGCTATAAAAGATTTCCGTGGAATTGATCCAAATGTTATAATTACAAACAATTTTTCATTGGTATTTTATTTGCAATATTTAGTGCTGATCATGAATTTGTGCATGTACATATTGGGAAAAATTGTGGTGTTTCCCATGGTTCTGTACTGCACAAGACAAATTTCTATCAGAAACTGGTATTAGGAACATTGAACATAGCAACTTCATCTCAACTTTTTAATTTTATCGTATGGCTAGCGCCCCCCTCCCCCCCCCCCCCCCCCTCCCAGGCAGACCGTTCCCTGGCTGCCAGTCTTTTAATTCGACGCCACTTCGGCGAAGTGCAGTCGATGAGGATGATAGGATAATGATGAGGACAGCACAACACTCAGTCCCTGGGCGGAGAAAATTCCCCGACCCAGCAGGGAATCAAACGCGGGCCTAGAGGATTGACAATCCGTCATGCTGACCATTCAGCTACCGGGGACGGACTTCATCTCCACGGCCAAACAGAGATATAAATGCTCTATATGTATTTTTAGGGGACAGTGCATTTGCATTAAACAGACATATCATGAAGCCATTTCCACCAAAAAATATTACAAAGGACAAACGAATTCTTAATTACAGGCCTTCTCGAGCAAAAAGAGTTGTTAGAATTGCTTTTAGCATACTTGCATCAAACAATGACTGTGAATTTGGAAGCTGTACATGACATTCTTATTGCATGTTCTATTTTAAGCAGTATGATTTAAAGAAAAACCAAAACGTATACACAGTTCAGTCACATTAATGTGACCCCTGTGTGTGTGTGTTTTTAACCTCTTCACATGCTGCCATGGTTAAAGTACACTGTGGATGGCAAAATGGTGCTATCCAAAACCAGCGCCTAGGCAACTGTGGTATATCACTGGCCATAGATGACAATGGTGAATGGCAGCTGTGGAAATTTATATGGGCGGATAGACGTGCACCTGTTGAGCAACTGACTGATCAACTGAACTGAGAGACTACCAACAGTATCTCCTCAATGACCAATTAATGAACGGTGCTGCCTATGGGCCTCCACAGCAGGCACATGGTTCATGCACCCACACTAAGTGCTGTTCATCAGCGACTAAGACTGGAATTTGCACTTCAGTACCGGAACCTGACGTCCACCAAGCAGCGACAGGTGGCCTTTTTAGATGAAACACGTTTTATACTCCATCGGACAGATGGCCATTGGTGTGTGAAATGTGAAATGTCTGGAAGCAAACACCTTACAACAATCGCCGGAGTGGTAAAGGTTGGAGGAGGGAGCGTTATGGTCTGAGTAATTTTTTCATGGGTTACCTCATCATTCTGGAAGGCACAACAGGTCAACACAAGTATGCATCTGTTCTTGGGGACCATATCTAACCACACATGGATAACATCTATCAGCAAGGTAACATCTATCAGCAGGACAATGCAACCTGTCACAGCTATCAGTGAACATGAGTGGTTCGTAGAGCACCAGGATGAGTTTACTGTAGTCCCCTGACTACCAAACTCTCTGGATATAAACTCAATAGACAATCTGTGGGACTGTCTCGATCGGGTTGTTCACGCCATGGATCCTCAGCTGAGATACTGTATTTACAGCAACTGATCACAGTAGGAGAGTCGGCATGGTTCTACATCCTTGTTGGTACCTTCATGAACAACACTGACTCTTAATACAAGTCTCGTAGAGGTCTGCACTGCAAAAGTTGATTATACTGTCCTTTGACAGGTTGTCACATTAATGTTACTGGTGTGTGAGAAAAGGAATAAGACCGACAACACTGTGAACGATCTGGCAACACTGTTCCTCCCTTCAAGCTACTCAGTCTGAGTTTCAGCTCCACACAGCCGTCACATGATTTTTGACAGCGTCACCAGTCAAGTTGTGTATTGTTGTGTGTTACGAAAATGAAACAGCGAAATTTAGAGCAACATTATGCAATCAAGTTTTGTGTTAAACATGGGAAATCCGTGGGTACCACCTTTGAAAAATTGAAACAGGCCTATGACGAACATTCCTTATCAAGAAAACAAGTTTTTCGTTGGCAGAGAAGATGTTGAAGGTGCAACTCGCTCAGAGAGACCTTAAGGTTCAAGAACCAACGAAAACGTCTAACATGTGTGTGTTCTTGTGAGATCAGATCAACGTTTAACAATAAGGATGACGGGTTGCCTATTAAACTTTAACACATCAAACATCAGATTTTGAGTGAAGATTTGCACATGTGAAATGTTTGTGCCAAAATTATATTGGAAAACCTCACAACTGAGCAGAAGCACAAAAGAAAAAACGTGCTCTTCACAGGATTTCCAATGACCACCAGTGATTGAGCCGTGTGTTCACAGGTGATGAATCATGGAATTTTGAGTAGCCTACGATCCTGAGATAATGTGGCATAGTGAGTAGTGGCACACTGAGACATCTCCTCGGCCGAAAAAAGCTCGAATGAGCAAATCGAAGATCAAAACAATGCTGATATCCTTTTTTGACAGGAGGTGTATCGTGCGTAACGAATTTGTTCCTCCAGGACAAACTGCCAACCAAGCGTTTTACAAAGACGTCCTTCAAAGGCTCAGGAAAAGGGTGAATAGAGTCAGACCGGACATTGCAGAAACTCGATCTTGCATTACAACAACGCCCCATGAACACAGCCAATTCTGTCACGGAATATTTGACCTCAAAATGCATTCCTGTTGTTCCACAGTCACCGTATTCACCTGATCTCAGTCGGTAGTTTTTTTTCCCGAAATTGAAAACTGTCTTAAAAGGACGTCATTTTCGGACTCTGGAGAACATCAAAAGAATATGACCGCAATGTTAAAGGCCCCACCAGTTGAAGCCTTTCAGCGCTGCTACCAATACTGGAAACAACGTTTCCACCGATGTACAGCTGCCTAAGGGAACTATTTTGAAGGTGCAATATTGTCGGTTGAAAAAAAATAAAAACTTTTCGTATTTAAAAAATGAGTCTCATTACTTTTGTCACCCACCTCGCAGGCTCAGGATGTCGTGAATTCTGTATTTGTGCCAGCTGACTAGCGTTTGTTACAGTCTCTTGCAAGTTTGGCACAAAGTACGACAAAGGAACAAAATGAAGAGGGAAACAAAATCTGGGAAGTTTTATGAATTACAGCAACAGGGGGCGAGTAGGCCTATAAATTCAAGAAGCAGTGCTAATGAATGTCACCAAATAATAACTGAAGTAAATCTTGAAATGATATAAATGAGTGAAATAAATACGTAAATGATTTTGTAAATGAAAAAATTGATTTTTCGTATATTATTAGCAACTTCTTCCTTCCCCTGTATTGCATCTATCCCATCCCACATGTGTGTCTTTTTTTCATCTAAGAAGGAAAGCACCACAGCTTAGTATTGTACATATTATCTGTTCCTGCTCCAGAAGACATTGATTCCCTCACCTAAACTCCCATGCAGTAGTCAAATTAGTGGACAATCTCAGGATAAAGTCATAAAATGTACCGTATCAAATAGTTTACACCATTTTTTGTGCTAATCATTATAGTCAGATTGCCCTATAAAGTTTCTGCTGCAGGAAAGTACTTGGCTTCCTAATTTTTCTATTTTCCTCCTCAAAGTATGTAAGACAAAAAAAGGCATATTACAAGGAAATTATCTGAATTGGCTGGAAATCGGTACATGTGTGTGTGTACATGTACAAGCAAATAAACGATAACAATTTCAGAAAAATTGTTTGATTTATTCCAGAGAAAGAGCTTTACAAATTGAACAAATCAATAATGCGCTAGTCCTTCTCTTGCTGTTACGCAGGCAGTCTTTCGGATTGGCACTTTTTGATAGAATTGTTGGACGTCCTCCTGGGGGATATCGTGCCAAAATTTGTCCAATTGGCGCGTTAGATCGTCAGAGTCCCGAGATGATTCGAGGGGCCCTGCTCATAATGTCCCAAACGTTCTCTGCTGGGGAGTGATTCGGCGATCTCGCTGGTTGGAAGAAGGGTTTGGCAAGCACGAAGACGAGCAGTAGAATATAATTTTAGCTACGTCTTTCACACTGCGCGCAGACAGCTCTCGAACGTCAGTCGAGAAGTTGGCACGACAGCGCTACACACGACACAATTTTTGTGCGATGTGGTGAAGGGATAGGCTGCCGAATGGTCATTCCCAACCAACCGCCTGACGAGAAAAACTGATCGGTCTGCTACTCACGTCCAGTTTGTCTGTCGGTCGGTCGGTTAGTGCGCCCGTGCATCATGTCGAAGGTTTCCATATTATTTGTATCGAAAATCAAATCCAATTTGAAAATATTGTATAATAAGCTAAGGACCACTGAGAAAAAAAATCAGGACCTAATTCAATTAAGTAGGCATAAGGTATATAGGATGTTCGAATTAAGTAGACAGAAGGTATATAGGGTTTACAAGTAATGGTGTAAACGCATACAGTTCGAAGTACACAATACCGGAAGCATAAATTTCTCAGTAAACATAGGTCTGCAAAGAAACCGTTTGCGAGGCAGTTGCAACTGTGCGGTTACCAACCACCACTAAACTTGATTCTATGTCAACGTCATCCCGGTAGGAAAAGGTAATAGTAATGTGCAACTTTAAGAAACGTTATTAGACGTACTTTGGTAAAAGTGCAGGTGTTTTGGATATACATGACAACAGTTAAATGACTGTAATCGTAACTAAAGAAGGTGTTCGATGTGCTGTTCTCGTACCCAGATGCAGGCCTGTACCCGTCGCCATAATGAACCCTTTGAAACACGACTGGACTGGATCACTTCGACATTATTGACAATCACTGACAAGTCTCTGCTCCAATACTTCAACCGTGTTAATGCGTGTGGTGTACACTACTCCTTTAAGGTGACCCCAAACACAGAAATCCATGGGATTAAGGTAAGGTGATCTTGGAGGCCACAGCACAGGTTTTTGTCCCCCAATACATTTCTGGCCATATTTGCTCGTCAGATGTCGTCTCACCATAGCAGCAAAATATGCTGGTGCTCCATCATCCACGCACAATATCCTCTGGGAACATCCACAAGCAATCCTGCAATATAATGCCACATAAACCGAAGGCAATTCCGTCCACTGAGTTTGTTTGGTAAAATGTACAGTCTAGTGAGACAATCACCTACTAATCCAACCACACGTTCAATGAGAAATGTCGCTGATGTTGACACTCATGTACATCATGTGGGTTGGGGCGAAGATGACTCCAAACGTGATAGTGGAACACACCGTCACGAATGAACCCCGCTTCATCTGTGAATAAAATGTTTTTCTTTAACGTAGGGATGCGTATAACTTGTATGCTGACAGATTGTTAGTCTAGGACAGGGATTCCTTAACTGTGCTCTGCGGAACACTGGAAGAGAGTAAATGATCTGCAAAAAACTACTAACAATGTGACGTTTGTTCTTTTCGATATTTTGACGATGTTAATTGCTTTGAAAATTTTATTATGATTCTTGCGTTATTAGTTACGATTTGAAATTGAAGTAATTACCGAATAAAATAAGTTTTTCTCATTTTTAGACATACCCTCCTGGAAATGGAAAAAAGAACACATTGACACCGGTGTGTCAGACCCACCATACTTGCTCCGGACACTGCGAGAGGGCTGTACAAGCAATGATCACACGCACGGCACAGCGGACACACCAGGAACCGCGGTGTTGGCCGTCGAATGGAGCTAGCTGCGCAGCATTTGTGCACCGCCGCCGTCAGTGTCAGCCAGTTTACCGTAGCATACGGAGCTCCATCGCAGGCTTTAACACTGGTAGCATGCCGCGACAGCGTGGACGTGAACCGTATGTACAGTTGACGGACTTTGAGCGAGGGCGTATAGTGGGCATGCGGGAGGCCGGGTGGACGTACCGCCGAATTGGTCAACACGTGGGGCGTGAGGTCTCCACAGTACATCGATGTTGTCGCCAGTGGTCGGCGGAAGGTGCACGTGCCCGTCGATCTGGGACCGGACCGCAGCGACGCACGGATGCACGCCAAGACCGTAGGATCCTACGCAGTGCCGTAGAGGGCCGCACCGCCACTTCCCAGCAAATTAGGGACACTGTTGCTCCTGGGGTATCGGCGACGACCATTCGCAACCGTCTCCATGAAGCTGGGCTACGTACGGTCCCGCACACCGTTAGGCCGTCTTCCGCTCACGCCCCAAATCGTGCAGCCCGCCTCCAGTGGTGTCGCGACAGGCGTGAATGGAGGGACGAATGGAGACGTGTCGTCTTCAGCGATGAGAGTCGCTTCTGCCTTGGTGCCAATGATGGTCGTATGCGTGTTTGACGCCGTGCAGGTGAGCGCCACAATCAGGACTGCATACGACCGAGGCACACAGGGCCAACACCCGGCATCATGGTGTGGGGAGCGATCTCCTACACTGGCCGTACACCTCTGGTGATCGTCGAGGGGACACTGAATAGTGCACGGTACATCCAAACCGTCATCGAATCCATCGTTCTACCATTCCTAGACCGGCAAGGGAACTAGCTGTTCCAACAGGACAATGCACGTCCGCATGTATCCCGTGCCACCCAACGTGCTCTAGAAGGTGTAAGTCAACTACCCTGGCCAGCAAGATCTCCGGATCTGTGCCCCATTGAGCATGTTTGGGACTGGATGAAGCGTCGTCTCACGCCGTCTGCACGTCCAGCACGAACGCTGGTCCAACTGAGGCGCCAGGTGGAAATGGCATGGCAAGCCGTTCCACAGGACTACATCCAGCATCTCTACGATCGTCTCCATGGGAGAATAGCAGCCTGCATTGCTGCGAAAGGTGGATATACACTGTACTAGTGCCGACGTTGTGCATGCTCTGTTGCCTGTGTCTATGTGCCTGTGGTTCTGTCAGTGTGATCATGTGATGTATCTGACCCCAGGAATGTGTCAATAAAGTTTCCCCTTCCTGGGACAATGAATTCACGGTGTTCTTATTTCAATTTCCAGGAGTGTATATTTACCTTCGAAATAAACAAGGTGTTCCACCAAAGTACCAGTATTCTCGAATGTTCTGTCAGGGCAAAACTTTGGGAATCCCTGGTCTAGGACCAAAGTCCGCCTTACAAAGCCGCAGCAGAGGTGGTATGGGTACACTGCATTGCGATGAATTATTCTCCAAACACTACTACGACTCATTCCAGGAACTTGTGTGACAAATCTCTATGTCGAGATTCCTGGGTGTGTTCGACTGTTTCCAGTACCACATCTTCAAGCACAGATGTAATTTGTGCAGTCTTATCCCAGCACAAAGGATGCGGAAAGCTGCCAGTCTCTGGGAGGCGTTGATGCACACTGGTAAACGTTTGACTCTCGTGGTGCCTTCAAGCAGGCTATGCTCCTTGGTGCACGCGTGCCGCGTCCCGTGCGTTGCCAATAGCTCTACCACACACGAAATACATGTCTGCATACTTATCGTTGCTGTAATGTTTCATGTTACCACTAACACACGTACAATACGACTGACTCTCCACAAATAACGGTCAAGAGTGGCACTCTTAACTCTGTACTGTACGGATGTATTCTGTACTGTACTGCCGTATCCATTCTGTTTGCAACTCAACGTCTCGAAAACGTAAACAAGGACCACACCACGGCTTCATGTGGTTTTTGCTCAGAATGACTTCGGTAGTGGCTGGTAATCACAAAGTCGCAGTTATCTCGCAAACGGTTCGCTTGGGGGTCTAGTGTACTGAGACTTTTTTTGCTTCTAGTATGCGTTTGAGCCAATAATTATGAAAAATACTGCATAATTTATCTGCACATACTAGGGAAAGCTATCATAACGTTATCTGGATAAACAACGAACAAAGGAGCGGATTCGAAATAGGTGTGACTGCTAGAATCGGCAATTACTGAATTCATCCAGTACTGGAATCATTCCTAAATTAAACTGTAACTTAAGACATAATACACACAGACAACAACACTGCTGATGCAGTTTAACACCGATGCCCCAACACATCACACTGTTGATGGAGCATCGGTATTGCATACAGAACTGATTAATTTTTCGAGAGAATGAAGCATAATCAGAACATTCCTAAATAACTGAAATAGAGCTAGGAAAATTTGTGTACAGCTCTTCAAAACACCTATTTGAAAAGGTGCCAGCACCACAATAATCGACAGATGTTATAATAATGGATGTACGTATGCTCCGCCTTTCCTCCTAAACCACTGGGCCAATTTTCAACCCAATTTGGCACACATATCACTTAGTATCTGGGAAGACTTCATGTGGGGTAAGAACCAACTACCTATCAAAGGGGTGGGGGTGGAAGAGAACTGTAGCCCACGATGTAACCTACCTAGATTTTATTCATCCAGTATTTGAGAATGAGAGTACCTAGCGTCTTGCAACATACATTACACATTATTTCAAACCTTAATGAAACTTTTTATCGCTGCCAACTCCCACAAAATGATTAAAGGAAAAAAAAAGTTTATCGCTTATTACATTTTCACGTTTAATGCAGAAGAACTGCCGCATCAGACATAACATTTTAACTTATTACTTCTTTACTACCAACTGTATTCCCGACTCATTTCGCAGACAATATTCACATATACCACTGAACGTACCTGCAAAAGTATATCATTTTAAGACAGGAGACATGGCGTTGAGCTGCGTGAAAACGAAACTGCAGGGCGGAATTCGCTAGAGATACAGGTCAACTATGTGTACAAACACACTATGTATTCAAAAGTATCCAGACACCCACAAAACATACGTTTTTCATATTAGTTGCATTGTGCTGCCACCTAATGCCAGGTACTCCATATCAGCGACCTCAGTAGTCATTAGACATAGTGAGGGAGCAGAATGGGGCGTTCCGCGGAACTCACGGACTTCGAAGTTGGTCAGGTGATTCAGTGCCACTTGTCTTATACGTCTATACGCGGGATTTCCACACTGCTAAACATAGGGCCACTGATTCCTCTGTGATAGTGAAATGGAAGCGTGAAGGGACACGTACCGCACAAAAGCGTACATACCTACCTCGTCTCTTGACTGACAAAGACCGCCGACAGTTGAAGAGGGTCATAATGTGTAATAGGCAGACAGACCATCACACAGGAATTCCAAACTGCATCAGGATCCATTGTAAGTGCCAGGCCACACAGACCGACATTGATAACTCTTTTCAGTGCAGCTGCCATTCTCCAAGAAACCTTACAGCACCTGACTGAACGTATGCATGTGGGTGTGGAAGCTGTCATCAAAGCTAAGGGTGGGTCAACACCATATTGAATTCCAGTATTACCGATGGAGGGCGTCACGAACTTGTATGTCATTTTCAACCAGGTGTCCAGATACTTTTGATCACATAGTTTATGTATGCACTGTGTTAAATATATGTGACATGTGCATATTCAGGCAAAGCTATGGGTAAAAAACTCATCCTAAACCCGTGGATTGCCGGCCGCAGTGGTCTCGCGGTTCTAGGCGCGCAGTCCGGAACCGTGCGACTGCTACGGTCGCAGGTTCGAATCCTCCCTCGGGCATGAATGTGTGTGGTGTCCTTAGGTTAATTAGGTTTAAGCAGTTCTAAGTTCTAGGGGACTGATGACCACAGCAGTTGAGTCCCATAGTGCTCAGAGCCATTTGAACCATTTTGAACCAACCCGTGGATCGATTTCAACCAAACTTCGTACACATATTACTCACTGCCCCGAAGGAAATACTGCAACGGTAACAACAAGCAATAGGTAGAGAATGGACACTCTGGAGTGTTTTTCTGGCGTGCTGACATCATCGATGAGTCATGGGAATACTCCCCTCTCCCACTTGTAAATAATGGTAAATTCCAATTATGGCTGTAAATTCAAATTATGGCAGCAAATTCAAAAATTATAGGAAATTTCGTTAGTGTGTTTCCCCCACACCAGTTCCTGTGGAAGTAGGGCTGTTGTCCTAACCATAAAATGGCGAGAAAAAAAGTCCAAGATGGCGCATTGTCATGGTGGCTGACGTAGAAATCCGGCACAGATCTATGACATCAGAAGCTGAGATCTGGGATACTAGCATTGCCTTAGTATGATGTCAGAATGCAGGATGACCAACCTGGAACACAATATGGCGATCCAACATGGCGTCCTGGACATACTGGCACAGATCTATGACATCAGAAACCGAGGCGATCGATCCGTGATAATTGTGCGGCCTTAGTATGACATCAGAAACCAAATGTTGAAATACACGTGCAGCTCTACTGTGACGTCAGAATCTGAGATGCTGGGACAAAAGGAAATAACTTGCCTATAGACACAGCAGACAGGTCACTATGTTATTCCATCCGATTTAAGCGAATTCCCCTTGCTTAAACAGTTGTTTATGTTTAGTCAGCACACAATATGATACTCCATCATGAGTTAAAGTCTAAACTGTACACTCTGTGGTATGAACAATTATTTCTTTATTTAACACCTCTCCAGGAAAGAGTAATATCTCTCTGGGCACGCCGCTACCCCTGTGTTGCCAACGATAGTTGACCTTGTCCGCTGACATTTTCTCAGTGCTGGCTGGGCCACAGCCGTAATGGGCTAGCTCCGTTTCTGTGGTTGCAAAGTTCTTGATCACCAGACCGTTTGAGAAGTCTGCAGTGACACGGTAAAATAATCTACAACCACACATACATTTCACTTGGGAACTGAAAAATTAAGTTGGCAGGTTAAACTTTATAAAGCACATCCGGTTCTGCAGCATTATAGCTGTCTCATTAGGTGCAAAAGAATCAAGTCATGTTCTGATCAATATGGTATAACGGGAGTGTTCTGTGTTGTTTTAAGCTGTTTTATAACTGACGCCCGCTACATGCCAAATAATTGCTGACTTTGAACGCTGGGTTCTCCTTTTGGATCAGAACATGATTTTATTGCACGTGATGATGCAGCTATAATGCTGCGAAACAGGTCTTGATTACAAATAAAGTACTTGCAGCAGAAGAGGTTTTATCTTAAAAATGGTAATCCAGGTTGCTGCTGCCAAAAAAAAATAGTAAGCAGGTACTATGTTTGTAAAATCCACCACAAAAATTTGTGTGTGGAATGTATGGTGGTAATTTCATGGACAGTAACGTAACAAGCCATGACAGAGCCACCCTTTGTTTCCCTTTGTTGTTATTTCATACCCCTGTAGGCACGAGTGGGCTGGCAGCTGCACAATTCGCCACTGTACAGACGAGAGACTACATAAAACAACACTGAAGAACGGTGCATACAGAAAATACGGAGGTAAAAGATTAAGTTTACACATGAGAAAGGGAAACAATGAGAGTTATAAAAGGGGTAGTTTCATGAGGAACGTTTACATAAAATCCACATATAATTAAAATGACAATCGACGATAACATAGCATGGAAACACTGGTGGCATGAAGAGAACAATTTAAAACGGCGTTCACAGTAATGAGAGCCACACAAGACGACGACACTGAACACATGCTACACTTACGTTGCATACAAGGCAAGCACTAAAACGCGGCAAAGTAACTGGATTAAAATTGGAAGGACCTGCCAAGGGAGGGGAGATCAGAGAAGATGGAGAGAGGAAAGATAGAAGGGCGGTCAGTTGGAAGAGGGGGACAGGAAGGGGTGGAAGGAGGGGGAGCCAGCAGTGCACCAAGGGGCAGGAGACAGGGAGAGGGAGCAGCCCTGGAGGGAGCACAAGGACTGGGAAAGGAGAAGTGAGAAGGACAGGGAGGTAGGAGGGAGGAAACAGAGAAGGGTGGGAGGGGGGAAAAAGAGTGAGCCCAAGAGGGGAAAGGAGAGTCAGAGTTGGAAGGAAGGACAAATATCAGGATGAAACATGTCATCTGGGATGGGGAGACTTTGGAAATTCCTTTGGGAGAGGAGGTGGGGGGGGGAGTTGGAGAGATGATGGGACACGTTGGTAAAGGCGCAGTAGCTGGGAGGAGGGGGGAGGAGAGGAAAGGAGACACCAGGATGTGAGGGGGACTGAGGTTGCGGTTGGTGTAGTGGATACAGATGGGTTCCAGGAAAAGGACAAGATGTGGGAAGGGAATGAGATCATAGAGTATCATCCTGGGGATGGGAGACTAATACAGAAAGTAAGGCGGAGATCCACACACATTTTAACAAATACTGGTGCTGTCTTTGATCCAATCATAGATCCGACTTAATATTCTTAATTTTGCTCAAGTGATGACATCTCAGGACTGTATTTAACACTGAGCAGAAGTCATGCAAGCTTTATGTCAGCATAATCGAAGTGAATTTTAATATACGTCCACCATAGACTGGCTCTCTCCATAATAATCCATACTGTAGCACAGAAGCTGCACAGGTTCACCACATTTTAAAGCTTGAAAGATACTTGGCTGAGAACACTTAAAGTATTGACAGGTTTGTGGGTCACTGTGGATTGGTAGGTGTAGTGCTACCAATTATAGAAGTAGTAGTAGAAGCAATGGTTGGTTCAACAGATTCAAACAGTAAGTCTTATGGCGAATTGAGATTGCAATGGGCTCCCACCTAGTCACCAAGGAGTCTGAGCCAGATGTACTGCAGTGTCCCACATGCTCTTTTGATGGGTGAGAGTATTATTATTTAACTAACACCAGTTTTCGCTGTAGGTATGCAATGGTGTGGTAGAAATTTGATATTGATGTAGAGAAAAGCAACTTAAGAACAGCGAAGATACACATCAACAACGATAATACTATAGAGTGCACTCACTTTCAGAAACCTGATGCATGTCATCAAAACCATCAGCATGTGATATCCTTATGTGTACAGATTTTATGAAATTGTCTGGAGAAATCTTATAGAGCTCACCCATCGGAAAGAACACTTCAGAGAAATTTCTGCTATGAATTTCTAGTACATTATTCATGTTTGACATTCCAACACAGTAAAGCACTGAGGAGAGTAATAGTATTCCTGTATCATCTCCCTACAGGTACTAATCCGCATGGTTCTAAATTTAGAATCTACAATGTCTTTGTTGATGGGAAAATCCAGAGTGGCTGACATGGGGATATGAGCAGAGTTCACACAGGTGTTCCAATCGCCTTGCCGCTGAGGTTGTCCACTCCACGCCACTCATCCTCAGCATTCAGGCTTATAACCATCAAGCGGCCCATCATTAAGCGTATAGTGAAAGGTTGATCGTCATCGTGAAGCACCATCATGGACCTACCACCTCCAGGCATAAGAAAGTGACTCACACACTTGATTGTAAATACTAAGCCATTCCTCCTCTCTTTCATTATTCGTCATGTGTGTAGGTGTATTGTGTGTTTTTCATGCTGATAATTTCAGCAGCAGCAGCAAACATCAAGTCAGCATGCAGACACACTTTGTGATGCAGCTCCCAACACGTTGGAATGGAAATCAAGAACGTTTGAGCAGCAGCAGAAGTAGAAGTCAAGTCAGCACCCAGACAAGCACCCTGGTGCAGATCGTGACACGCTGGACTGGAAATCAAGTCAGTGTGGAGAACTGTTTCCAGACTTTGAGTTTGCACTATATTCATCACTTCCACCCCCAATCAGCATGCAGACAAGACTTCTGATTCGGTGCCTGAGATATCAGAGCAGGACACAAAATTGTTTCCACACATTGATCTCCCACTGAGTCGAACAGCTGCACCACTCATCAAGCCTCAGCTAAGGTGTTAGACTGCTGTTGTTCAACACTACTTATCAACTGCCTGCCTCTGGATCTGAGTGTGTAAGTGTTGGTTTAGCACCTGACATCGAATCCGAAGGCATAGCGGAAACACAGAATGTTCAGCACGAAACAAAAGTGTAGTTGAGTGATATGGAATGGGATCAACTGTGCAGAAAGCTGAAACAGAAAGAGGATTGCATGACAGCTGTGTGCAGTCCATTGCGTCAAGACATCAGTGCTGCTGTGTCGTCCGAAAAAGAGGCAGCCAGGGCAAAAGCACCACAGGCACAAAGATGCGAACTGATGCCAGTGCCATAGACTCACCACTTGCGCGAGTCCCACCAGCCCAATGGGCGGTACTGAGGATGAAGATGTCGATTTTGCCTCGCAAATTGGCGGCCAAGCACAATCCGCCAATGACCGGACGACAACTGAGAGAAGCCCACAGGGAAGACAGAAGAGCAGCTCTCGCCCGCTTGGTTATAAATAATCGTCCAGGGTTGACTGAACAGGGAATGTCGGTCAGTAAACTCTTAGAATTCAAGAGACAGTTTTGTAATTTCGTTTGCTGTGAACTGTGAAGTTTATCTACTATTATTTGCGCTTAGCCATTGAGGGGCTTTTTGTGTTATATTAAATGCAGTGTCGCAGACTTAATCATTCAACAAGTCACGAAGATAAGTAACCATTTCTAACTCATTTGTGTGACTTTGTTACTAATTTGTTGGAGTGTTGTGGAACCATTGTTCTCCTATCCTGTCACCTGACCTTGGGGCATAGCTGTGTAACAGTGGAAGGGAGAAATTGTCTTAGCGGTGTAGCGCACCAGAAGCCACTTCACAAACCCCTAAGCTCGGCCTACAGTGACAACAGTAGCAATTCGGCCTCCACGGCAGTAGCGACGACGCCTTTGCATAACTGGCGACGGGGGCTTACAGTAATCAGTATCAGCAACAATACATCCATTGTCAACATGTTTGGGGATGATACAATGACGTTAACATCTCAATACCCAATGCAATGTTTATATTTAAAGCATCTATGTGTCAGGAATCTGTGTGACCCGTACAATGCAATATGGATAGCCACAGAAAGACTGAGTCTCTGGTGAAGATATATTAAACTACTCTTCAGTGATACTGCCAAGTGTCTATTGGAACATGAAGTTCACTATGAGGGTGAGCAGTTAAAAGTGAGTATAGGTGTGTATATGTGTGCTACAAAGAAGTCTGCAACCATTACTCCTGATGGTGATTTACTTCCCATAAGTACCAAATGTGTATTAACAATGTATAGAAGATGTATCAAAAGTACACTACTGGCCATTAAAATTGCTACACCACGAAATGACGTGCTACAGACGCAAAATTTAGCCGACAGGAAGAAGATGCTGTCATATGCAAATAATTAGCTTTTCAGAGCATTCACAGAAGGTTGGCGCCGGTGGCGACACCTACAACGTGCTGACATGAGGAAAGTTTCCAACCTATTTCTCATACACAAACAGCAGTTGACTGGCGTTTCCTGGTGAAACGTTGTTGTGATGCCTCGTGTAATGGGGAGAAATGCGTAACATCACGTTTCCGACTTGATAAAGGTCGGATTGTAGCCTATCGCGATTGCGGTTTATCATATCGCGACATTGCTGCTCGCGTTGGTCGAGATCCAATGACTGTTAGCAGAATACGATATCAATGTGTTCAGGAGGGTAATACGGAACGCCGTGCTGGATCCCAACGGTCTCGTATCACTAGCAGTCGAGATGACAGGCATCTTATCCGCATGGCTGTAACGGATCGCAGCAACGTCTCGACCCCTGAGTCAACAGATGGGGACGTTTGCAAGACAACAACCTTCTGCACGAACAGTTCGACGACGTTTGCAGCAGCATGGACTATCAGCTCGGAGACCATGGCTGCAATTACCCTTGACGCTGCATCACAGACAGGAGCGCCTGTGATGGTTTACTCAACGACGAACCTGGGGGCACGAATGGCAAAACGTCATTTTTTCGGATGAATCCAGGTTCTGTTTACAGCATCATGATAGTCGCATCCATGTTTGGCGACATCGCGGTGAACTCACATTGGAAGCGTGTATTCGTCATCGCCATACTGGCGTATCACCGAGCGTTATGGTATAGGGTGCCATTGGTTACACGTCTCGGTCACCTCTTGTTCGCATTGACGGCTCTTTGAACAGTGGACGTTACATTTAAGATGTGTTACGACCCGTGGCTCTACCCTTCATTGGATCCCTGCAAAACCCTACATTTCAGCAGGATAATGCACGACCGCATGTTGCAGGTCCTGTGCGGGCCTTTCTGGATACAGAAAATATTCGACTGCTGCCCTGGCCAGAAGATTCTCCAGATCTCTCACCAATTGAAAACGTCTGGTCAATGGTGGCCGAGAAGCTGGCTCGTCACATTACGCCAGTCACTACTCTTGATGAACTGTGGTATCGTGTTGAATCTGCATGGGCAGCTGTACCTGTGCACACCATCCAGGCTCTGTTTGACTCAATGCCCAGGCGTATCAAGTCCGTCATTACGGCCAGAGGTGGTTGTTCTGGGTACTGATTTCTCAGGATCTATGTACCCAAATTGCGTGAAAATGTAATAACATGTCAGTTCTAGTATAATATGTTTGCCCAATGAATACGTGCATTTCTTCTTGGTGTAGCAATTTTAATGGCCAGTAGTGTATGTATAATAATAAATAATATTTTTGTTTTACAGGTTGTAATATGTTTTATTCCATCATACACATATACTGTTGTTGTTGTTGTTGTCTTCAGTCCTGAGACTGGTTTGATGCAGCTCTCCATGCTACTCTATCCTGTGCAAGCTGCTTCATCTCCCAGTACCTATTGCAACCTACATCCTTCTGAATCTGCTTAGTGTACTCATCTCTCGGTCTCCCTCTACGATTTTTACCCTCCACGCTGCCCTCCAATGCTAAATTTGTGATCCCTTGGTGCCTCAAAACATGTCCTACCAACCGATCCCTTCTTCTAGTCAAGTTGTGCCACAAACTTCTCTTCTCCCCAATCCTAGTCAATACCTCCTCATTAGTTACGTGATCTATCCACCTTATCTTCAGTATTCTTCTGTAGCACCACATTTCGAAAGCTTCTATTCTCTTCTTGTCCAAACTAGTTATCGTCCATGTTTCACTTCCATACATGGCTACACTCCAAACAAATACTTTCAGAAACGACTTCCTGATACATAAATCTATATTCGATGTTAACAAATTTCTCTTCTTCAGAAACGCTTTCCTTGCCATTGCCAGTCTACATTTTATATCCTCTCTACTTCGACCATCATCAGTTATTTTACTTCCTAAATAGCAAAACTCTTTTACTACTTTAAGTGTCTCATTTAAAATCTAATTCCCTCAGCATCACCCGATTTAATTTGACTACATTCCATTATCCTCGTTTTGCTTTTGTTAATGTTCATCTTATATCCTCCTTTCAAGACACTGTCCATTCCGTTCAACTGCTCTTCCAAGTCCTTTGCCGTCTCTGACAGAATTACAATGTCATCGGCGAACCTCAAAGTTTTTACTTCGTCTCCATGAATTTTAATACCTACTCCAAATTTTTCTTTTGTTTCCTTTACTGCTTGCTCAATATACAGATTGAATAACATCGGGGAGAGGCTACAACCCTGTCTCACTCCTTTCCCAACCACTGCTTCCCTTTCATGCCCCTCGACTCTTATTACTGCCATCTGGTTTCTGTACAAATTATAAATAGCCTTTCGCTCCCTGTATTTTACCCCTGCCACCTTTAGAATTTGAAAAAGAGTATTCCAATCAACATTGTCAAAAGCTTTCTCTAAGTCTACAAATGCTAGAAACGTAGGTTTGCCTTTTCTTAATCTTTCTTCTAAGATAAGTCGTAAGGTCAGTATTGCCTCACGTGTTCCAACATTTCGACGGAATCCAAACTGATCCTCCCCGAGGTCTGCATCTACCAGTTTTTCCATTCGTCTGTAAAGAATTCGCGTTAGTATTTTGCAGCCGTGGCTTATTAAACTGATAGTTCGGTAATTTTCACATCTGTCAGCACCTGCTTTCTTTGGGATTGGAATTATTATATTCTTCTTGAAGTCTGAGGGTATTTCGCCTGTCTCATACATCTTGCTCACCAGCTGGTAGAGTTTTGTCATGACTGGCTCTCCCAAGGCCGTCAGTAGTTCTAATGGAATGTTGTCTACTCCGGGGGCCTTGTTTCGACTCAGGTCTTTCAGTGCTCTGTCAAACTCTTCACGCAGTATCGTATCTCCCATTTCGTCTTCATCTACATCCTCTTCTATTTCCATAATATTGTCCTCAAGTACATCGCCCTTGTATAAACCTTCTATATACTCCTTCCACCTTTCTGCCTTCCCTTCCTTGCTTAGAACTGGGCTGCCATCTGAGCTCTTGATATTCATACACGTGGTTCTCTTCTCTCCAAAGGTCTCTTTAATTTTCCTGTAGGCAGTATCTATCTTACCCCTAGTGAGATAAGCTTCTACATCCTTACATTTGTCCTCTAGCCATCCCTGTTTAGCCATTTTGCACTTCCTGTCGATCTCATTTTTGAGACGTTTGTATTCCTTTTTGCCTGCTTCATTTACTGCATTTTTATATTTTCTCCTTTCATCCATTACATTCAATATTTCTTCTGTTACCCAAGGATTTCTAGCAGCCCTCGTCTTTGTACCTACTTTATCCTCTGCTGCCTTCACTACTACATCCCTCAGAGCTACCCATTCTTCTTCTACTGTATTTCTTTCCCCTATTCCTGTCAATTGTTCCCTTATGCTCTCTCTGAAACTCTGTACAACCTCTGGTTCTTTCAGTTTATCCAGGTCCCATCTCCTTAATTTCCCACATTTTTGCAGTTTCTTCAGTTTTAATCTACAGGTCATAACCAATAGATTGTGGTCAGAGTCCACATCTGCCCCTGGAAATGTCTTACAACTTAAAACCTGGTTCCTAAATCTCTGTCTTACCATTATATAATCTATCTGATACCTTTAGTATCTCCAGGGTTCTTCCACGTATACAACCTTCTTTCATGATTCTTAAACCAAGTGTTAGCTATGATTAAGTTGTGCTCTGTGCAAAATTCTACTAGGCGGCTTCCTCTTTCATTTCTTAGCCCCAATCCATATTCACCTACTATGTTTCCTTCTCTCCCTTTTCCTACACTCGAATTCCAGTCACCCATTACTATTAAATTTTCGTCTCCCTTCACTATCTGAATAATTTCTTTTATTTCATCGTACATTTCTTCAATTTCATCATCATCTGCAAAGCTAGTTGGCATATAAACTTGTACTACTGTAGTAGGTGTGGGCTTCGTATCTATCTTGGCCACAATAATGCGTTCACTATGCTGTTTGTAGTAGCTTACCCGCATTCCTATTTTCCTATTCATTATTAAACCTACTCCTGCATTACCCCTATTTGATTTTGTGTTTATAACCCTGTAGTCACCTGACCAGAAGTCTTGTTCCTCCTGCCACCGAACTTCACTAATTCCCACTATATCTAACTTTAACCTATCCATTTCCCTTTTTAAATTTTCTAACCTACCTGCCCGATTAAGGGATCTGACATTCCACGCTCCGATCCGTAGAACGCCAGTTTTCTTTCTCCTGATAACGACATCCTCCTGAGTAGTCCCCGCCCGGAGATCCGAATGGGGGGCTATTTTACCTCCGGAATATTTTACCCAAGAGGATGCCATCATCATTTAATCATACAGTAAAGCTGCATGTCCTCGGGAAAAATTACGGCTGTAGTTTCCCCTTGCTTTCAGCCGTTCGCAGTACCAGCACAGCAAGGCCGTTTACTATGAGACTTAAAAGCTCAGATGCTGGAGAGAGAGCCTTAGTAATTCATATATTTGCAATGTCAAAGATAGTTTACAGTTCAGCTGTTGCTATATCAAAGAGTGTCAGCACATTTATACAAGAAATGTATTCGCAGTTACTTGTCCCATGTCTGCGGGTAAGTACGATATTAGAGTGTCTGTGTTATTCCGAATTACGATGGAATGTTCCTTCGGACATGCATACATGGATGAACAACACAGGTACTGCAATATCGTATTTATCCGCCAACACCAGGCAAGCGACTTTCAAGCAAAATGTCTTACCTGAACGAGAATATACATGGTGAACGTACGAGTATAGGTTATTGACGACATATGGTTTGGGTCTGGGCGTGAACTGTGCTCAGATAGCTTACATCTACATCTACATACATACTCCGCAATCCACCACACGATGCGTGGCGGAGGGTATCCCGTACCACAACTAGCATCTTCTCTCCCTGTTCCACTCCCAAACAGAACGACGGAAAAATGACTGCCTATATGCCTCTGTACGATCCCTAATCTCTCTTATCTTATCTTTGTGGTCTTTCCGCGAAATGTAAGTTGGCGGCAGTAAACTTGTACAACAGTCAGCCTCAAATGCTGGTTCTCTAAATTTCCTCAGTAGTGATTCACGAAAAGAACGCCTCGTTTCCTCTAGAGACTCCCACACGAGTTCCTGAAGCATTTCCCTAACACTCGCGCGATGATCAAACCTACCAGAAACAAATCTAGCAGCCCGCTTCTGATCCTCCCTCAATCCGACGTGATAGGGATCCCAAACGCTCGAGCAACCACTCGTCATAAGCAGGAAATCCTAATTCGAGTCCCGGTCCGACACAGATTTTCATTGTAGTCATTCCATTTGTGTACAGCAATGTTTTTCGATATTTGCAATTGTGAATACATGTCTTGTATGTTATAACAGCTGTAGTCGCCGCAGTGCCTGTTCATTCGGGCTTGCGTGCATGTTCCAAGAAACTTTGCATCGTAATGCGGAAAATATTAGCTGCATCCCTATCTGTCCGAATAATTATAAAATATTTTTCCAACATACAGTATCTATGAAAAACCGTTATCATGAAATTTACTCAATATACACTGACGGAAAAACAATCGCAGCACCATGCAGGAGTTGTGCGACTTAAAAAAAAAAGCTGGTAGACGTGTTTCTACTTCTACAAGATTATGTCAATTCATATTATGCATCAGTCGCATAAGAGTTATGCTAGTATAGCCATTCTGAGGATTCAAACCAGGTTTCTTTCAATACACACTGTAACGGTCGCGAGCGTTAGTTAGCTTTGAGTTTGGACGTGGTGAGTTGAAATTAGTCAAGAATGCCTTTAAGGCGACAAAGACACCATTATCAGCATCGCATTGAGTTTGAACGAGGTCGTGTAATAGAAACAAGGCTACGACAAGCTGTATGTCCCTTCTGCGATGTTGAGAAAGGACGTGGCAGGAATCAAGTCACTAGACATGACTGCTGGCAGCGGTGGTCACGAGAATGTACAATCGCAAGAAGACCAGCTCCGAATGATCACGTGACACTACCGAAAGGGAAGACCATCGTGTTCGGGGTTTGGATTTTGCACATTTTACTGAACTGCTGCAGCAGTTTGAGCAGACCTTTTCGCCACAGAGACACAACGAACTGTTACAGATCGTTTACTTCAAGGACAGCTCCGTGCCAGACGCCCTGTAGCGTGCATTTCACCGACCCCAAACCATCGCTATTTGTGACTTCCGTGGTGACAAGCTATAGCTCGTTGGAGAGCAGGGTGGAGATCTGTTATTTTTGCTGATGAAAGCTGTTTCTGCCTCGATTCCACTGACGGCCGTATGTTGGGTAGAAGGAAGCCAGTTGAGGCCTTGCAACCAACCTGTCGGCGTGCTACACACAGTGACCTACACCTGGAGTTATGGTCTCTGGTGCGATTTCGTATGACAGCAGGAGCACTCTCGTGGTTATATCTCGGACCCTGACCGTAAAATTGAACATCAGTCTCGTGATTCAACCGGTCGTGCTGCCTTTCGTGAAAAACATTCCTGTGTGTGTGTTTTCCAACAGGGTAACGCTCGCCCACATACCGCTGTCGTAACCCAACATGCTCTACACAGTGTCGACATGGTGCCTTGACCTGCTAGATCACCAGATCTGTCTCCAGTCGAGACTTCAACTCCAGCGTCAGCCACAAACAACATTAACCATCCCTGTGTTGATCGGCCAAGTATAAAAGGCATGGAACTCCGTCTCACAAACTGACATCCGGCACATCTACAAAACAGTGCGTGCTCGTTCGCATGCTTGCATTCAACAGCTTGACAGTTACGCCGGTTATTAATATACCAGCATTTCACATTTCCAATCCCTTACCTCATGGTTACATTAACCTATGAGCTTGCAATGTTAATCAATTAAATATGTTACCTAGAGAAATGTATTCCCGAAATTTTATTATTCTATGACTACTGCGGCATTCGTCCAGAACAGGTGTCAAATTCTTGGGTAGACCTTCCGTACATCTGTGGCTCTTGATTCATTACTGTATCTGTTGATTCATTCCTGGTATAAAATTCATTCTATAAATGTCTTCCAGTTGTTTACAGTCTATCAAAAAGGGCTTTACACCTTTTAAAAGTCATACCGATTTATTCATTTAACTTTCAAAATGGCTGTAGCACTATGGGACTTAACATATGAGGTCATCAGACCCCTAGAACTTAGAACTACTTAAACCTAACTAACCTAAGGACACCACACACAGCCACACCCGAGGCAGGATTCGAACCTGCGACCGTAGCGGTAGCGTGGTTCCAGACCGTAGCGCCTAGAACCGCTCGGCCACCCCGGCCCGCTGGCGCACCTCGGTCTTTTACTTACATGGGAAACAGATATTTAGCAAACCTCGTACGTCTTATCAAAAACTTGTTTTATTTTCCTTCAACATGATACCAAAACTGAGTCTGTAAGCTGCATGAGTAAGTTTGTACAAATTTTCAAAGCTGTAAAGTACTTTTTAATACATATTATATTTACAAAATATTAAGTGCCTCCCATACCTGACTAATGAAATGCTAGTATAATTACCACAGAAACTGTGCATGTAGAATCCAAAAACTTGTGTACCTGCTTTGGCAGAAAAGTGCAATTTGTTGCCAACCATATGCTTCAATCAGTTTAAAAAACTAACGTTGTCATACAAGTCTAGTACTTTACATATATTTGCTAATGAATGTACGAAACTACTTATACCAGCGCATCAAACTTATTCCTGAGAGAGAGCACTTATATAACTTCGTATATTACAGAACATAATTTTATTAAAGTAATAGTAAGGTCACAGAATCTGTTACAAACTCGAAGGTATATAAAATAAATATTTGAATGTACCAGGACGCAAACCTGCTCCTATTGACTTCATAAGTGCACACATCTATACACTACGCTACAATGTACTCACATAACTTCCGATTTTATGTTAGTTGAATAATGATAACAAAACCAACAGCTGTATACGAATCCAGCGTCGTTTATTCTTTTTAACACGAGCTACCAGTTTTGACACTAAATGGGTCATCTTCAGGCCCCTGCATATGGAAAAAGACGTAATATGACAGAGGAGTAAGAGAACAAAAACAACATAAATCATAGTTTATGACTAGAAAGTAGGATAAATCATACAATAAAATTACGTAATAGAAATATATTGTTATTAACCATACAAAACAAAGCTCAGCATCTAATTTACATTGCCAATTTTTTCAAATCCAATGGAAACATACACTAATGACGTAACAGACTTGAGGGGAACCCACATGTACAATGAGTTATACCAGCAAAGCAGTAAAAGTCACTTATATCCCTCACCGGAACACTCCAAATATGAGATATAACAATAATAAAAAATAAACAAACTAACAACATCATACCAAATGGTTGGAGTGGACAAATGTAACACAAACCTAATGAACAAACATTCACTTAAAAATTCTACCCCTCCGACATAATAACATATACTCTAATGACCTCAGAAATAAACAATGTAAAATACGATCTGAAACCTGGTATACAAATACAAACGAGCGCCACTGATATTATTCTACAGCAACCCAGTCATATCACTCAGGTCCACGACATTTGCTTAGCAAATGTGTAACCTGCGTATGCAAAAGTCCCTGGATGCAATATTTCCGAAGAAACAAGGAAGGATGCCACCGAAAGTTCCAGGTAATTCCAAGAAATCTACTGGATGTAAAACAATGTTGCCAACATTAGTAACATCCGCCGTCAAGAGGCCTCCACAATTTTAAAAGTAGCATACATGTTGACAAGTTATTGCCGAAGAACATCTCGTGTGACAAGTCCGCTATTTACATGTAATAATAGGCTGTAAAGAGTCACCTAGTAAAAGCCAATCAGTAAAACCAGCGGCCACAAATGTGCAACTACACATACGGGACGAAGAGCTTCGAAACGTCACTATGGAAATCCAGCAAAAGAAAACCAAGAGCACGCACGTATTGACACACAAGAACAAGAGAATGAACTCTGACGATTCCGTAAGAATGGGAACCCAGGTATACTCACGTATAGTTGGAAAACGTCGAGCGCATCCATATACGTCCTAGACGAAACGCATAATTCATATTCTTAAAACTGCACGCCTGAACTACTCCGCGATAGCAGTACACCAGTGTAAAACCAAACTATGTGCCCAACGGACGTTTCGTGGAGAGAAAATCAACATTGAGGCCACTCACAGTTACTAATGAACCGGAAACAACCATTATTTTGAATGAATAACTCATTGTACGTGTGGGTTCCCCTGAAGTCCATTACGTAATCGGTGTATGTTTCCATCGGATGAAAAACAAAACTGGCAATAGAAGTTAGATGCTGAGTTTTGTTTTGTATGCTTAAGAATAATATATTTTTATCATGTAGTTTTATAATGTGATTCATCCTCCCTCTTTGTCCGCCGCTCGTGGTCGCGCGGTAGCGTTCTCGCTTCCCGCGCCCGGGGTTCCCGGGTTCGATTCCCGGCGGGGTCAGGGATTTTCTCTGCCTCGTGATGACTGGGTGTTGTGTGATGTCCTTAGGTTAGCTAGGTTTAAGTAGTTCTAAGTTATAGGGAACTGATGACTATAGATGTTAAGTTCCATAGTGCTCAGAGCCATTTGAACCATCCCCCTTTTTAATCATAAACTATGATTTATGTTGTTCGTGTTCTAATGCTCTTCTATCATGTTATGTGTACTTCCATATGCAGTGACCTGAAGATGACACCAGTTGGGTTGACACCAGCTGGGCCGAAACTAGTAGCAAGTGTTGAAAAGGATAAACGACGCTGGACTCCTATACACTGTGGGTTTTATCATTATTCAAGTACTTCAAGTACGGCTGTGGTCCCACTTTCCTTGATAGATTACCAGAGATTTATCTTAGGCTTTCATCTTACGCTTTTATCTTAGGAACCACCAAAGGCTTTAAAACCGATATGTCCTTAACCATCAATTAATTATAATAAATTTTATTAAGACGGACATGTTTGTGACAGCATACGCTGATAGGACGAAATCCAATATGGCATCACTAAATTCTTAATTTGTCACCTGCTATCGAGTTTCATTTTCACATCGGGTGTTGTGGAAGAAATGTTATTTTGATGTCGAAACCGACCCTTGACATGACAAAGATATAGTTTGTTGTATGTGCTGAGGCCACTGTGTTATACTTCGCATGCGCTTCAGTAAAATCTGAGACAATCAATTCTACAAATAAGTGAGAATTTTGAATTAATAAAAAGTGCACCATAAGTTCCCGGAGGGAGCAGGTTACCCCTTTGCCCCAAATCCCAATCCCCACCTCCACCCTATCTTGCGGACGCCAATGATATCTACTTTGATGCTGAGAGCTGAAATTCCTAATCTTGGAAAATTAAGCAGAAGCATATTAACGACATTTTATTGCACTAGAATGTGATTCAAGGAGAAAATTTACTTCCCGTCTTCAGCTTTTATGGTAGGTCGGGATCGGATATTTTTATACGGGAGTGTCCTACTGAACGTGTGGGGAAATGTGAAGAAGGGTCAAAAACTAACATTTTGTGACTTTATATAGCATAAGGTTAAAATATTAAAAAACATCTATTTATGGTGAAATATTTAAAAAAACGCTGTCCAACGACAAAATCTGGATATTTTTTACATACGTAGGGGAGAAGGAGAAAGAATCTGTAATTACATAAAAATCTGTGGTTTCGCCTACTCTTCTCCCCTCGATGAAGTCATCGCTCGCTTACTCTCTTGTGAGATTCCAGGGTTCCTAAGTGTGTTCATTCTGATAATCTAACCATGTGGTAGACTATTTTATTGTGCTGTTATGTGTTCCTCATGTCGTTGGATGTATGCCGGTCAGACTTTGGCATGATATGGTTTTCACGCTTGTTTTGGCGAATGCTGGGCCGGCCACTCAATCTCCGATTCTGAAAATACAATACAGAAACTGTTAAAATACGATAGCAAACTACATTAAAATCCGTTTACACGATACACAGACAAATGGCGTCACGTCTTCCATGATGACTGTAGCGACCACAAAGTCACAGTACATTAATGTTCCATATGACTCTGTACGATGACATAAACGCCAGGGAAGTGAGAAATCCACGTTTGCCTATCTTTCTGCTTTTATGACTTTAATAAAGATTCTTCTTTGTTTATTTGTAACGTTTCTGGTCCGTACTGTTCCTAAGTTGTTGACATCAGACGTATCCCCTTTTTTATGCAGTGGTATAACAATGGCATACTTCAGTCTATCTGGGAAAATAGCCTGATTCAGAGAGCTATTACATATGTGGCTAAGAATCCCACTTATTTCTTGGGAACAAGCTTTTATTATCCTGCTGAAAATGCCATCAATCCCATGTGAGCTTTTGTTCTTCCTAAGTTCAGATGGAGAGGTGGGTGGATTTTCAATTGTATCAAATGGTGTGGGTAAGGCCTCTTCCATTAACTGCCTTGCTTCTTCTGATGAACATTTAGATCCTATTTTCTCTACAACATTTAAAAAAATGATTATTCAAAATGTTTTCGACTTCCAGCTTGTTGTTTATCAAGTTTCCATTCGCTTTGATGGTGATGCCGTCATCCTGTGCTCTTAGTTGTCCTGTCTCCCTTTTAATAATATTCCAAATTGTTTTGATTTTGTTATCAGAGGTATTAATCTCAGATATGATGCACATGCTTCTGGACTTTTTAATAACCTTTCTTAATGTAGTACAGTAGTTTTTATAATATTTGGCTGTTTCTGGGTCATTACTCTTTCTTGTTGTTAGAGACATTTCCCTTTTGCGGTTACAAGATTTTTTATTCCAGTAGTAAGCCAAGGTTTTTGGTTAGTTTCTTATAATTAGATTTAACTACTTTCTTGGGGAAACAGTTTTCAAATTCTCTTGCCAAGTGTATCAAGAAATAAGTTATATTTTAAATTAACATCAGGTTCCTTGTACACCTCATCCCAGTCTAACTGCTGAAGACTTTCTCTGAAATTTCTAATTGTTAAGTCATTAATTGAATGCACAACTTTGGAGGGTAGTTTTGAATTACTGAATGGAGCTATGTCATATACTGTATTTAACTAAGCATCATGATCAGAATGCCCATTCTCAACAGGACAAGAATTTATGTATTTAAACCTATCTTGGTCTATGAAAGTGTTATCTATGAATGTGTTACTGTCCTTTACTACCCGAGTAGGAAAAATTAATGACAGACGTCAAATTGAAAGAACCGAGCAAGACTTCCAGATCATTCTTCCTATTACGCTCTTTCAATGAATCAACATTGAAGTCCCCACAAATAATAATTTGCTTTCCCCTATCTGACAGATAGCACAACAAGGCATCCAAGTTTTCCAGGAATAAATGAAAGTTTCCTGAAGGGGACCTATATACTGTTACAATTATAAAAGAGCCCTCCTTCAGTTTAAGTTGACAGGCACAGGCTTCTATACGTTTCTCTAAACAAAACTTTTTTGTATCTAAGCTTTCTACACAGTGATAACTTTTGACATATGTGGCAACTCCTCCTCCCACCTTATTCTCTCTACTCATATGTGCAGCTAGTTTATAACCACTGATATTTACCTTTTACATATAAGACACAATGTGATGCTCAGACAGGCATAGTATATCTATTACATTATTAGATTCAATGTCATCTAAACAAACCAGAAGCTCATCTACTTTATTCTTCAATTCCAGAATATTTTGGTGAAAAATGGTAACATTATTTTTTACTTTACTTTTCTGAGAGTCTACTTTTTTCTTTAATCCACCAATATCTTGGTTAAATATGGTAAAATTATTATTTACTTTCCTGTTGTGAGAATTATGTGAGGTTTGGACCTCTTTAGCACCTGCCTGCCTGAACTTCTTATTGGAGACTGATATTAGCCTAAAAAAGGGGTACATCCATGAGTACTAGTGTCCCCCTTATAGATTTCCCTAACAACACTGCCAGTTTACCCTTCCCTTTCCTATTGAGACGTAGGCCATGCCTTGTGAAATCTCTCCTATCAATAGCCTCGACAGGAACCAATCCAATGTCTGGCAGAGTGGCCGCCCTACGCAACTGATCCAACTCCATATTTACCCTCCTGACAGAGCGGTTCAATTGGGGATGATCATACCGCACGAAAGCAGGTACCAGCCCAACATTGGAAGGTGTGTGAACATTTGAATACTGCAAAGCACCCGCACCCAAGGCTTACCACAGCAGGAGTATATAAAATTCTTTGCTTAGCTGTTAAGTGTACAAAGGAACGACTAAAAGATGCAGCAACATCTGAGTTAAATAACACAAAAGCAACTGTCGTCTGGGCGACAATGATGAAGATGAAGTAGCAGCAGCAGTTCTTCTGTTGTTCGTGTGTGTAGACTGTTAAGAATATAGTTTTATCAAGATCGAATCAATCATTACTGTGATAAGGTGCGGAGAGGGCCATGGAAATTCAAAAATCCCAATAGCAACTTCAACATAAAACGAGGAGGACATCCCACTTTTTTTTTTTTAGGATTAGCACCCATATTATGTAATATAATACATCGTGTCAAGCAAAGTAACGTGATAATATTGTCATGCCATATAACATGACACATGCCATCATGTTATTCATCATGGCATTTGTCATCTCGTGTCTCATGTCTAGGATGCGTGCAGTCCCACTCTGGGATACTTTGTATTATACACACATCAAAAAAATTTTGCTTCACCTCGGTTCCGATAGTTCCGCAACCTGTTCATAAAACTGGAATAGAGATCAACATAAACATCATTTCTGCCCTTTTTATTGCTCATGAAAACGACTCATTGCCTTTTGTACCACCATACAGCGAGACCTACAGAGGTGGTGGTCGAGATTGCTGTACACTCCGGTACCTCTAATACCCAGTCGCATGTTCTCTTGCATTGATGAATGCCTGTATTCGTCGTGGCATACTATCCACATGTTCATCAAGGTACTGTTGGTCCAGTGTGTCCCTCTCGTCAACGGCGATTCGGCGTAGATCCCTCAGAGTGGTTGGTGGGTCACGTCGGCCATGAACAGTCCTTTTCAATCTACCCCAGGCATTTACGGTAGGGTTCATGTCTGGAGAACATCCTGGCCACTGTAGTCGAGTGATATTGTTATCCTGAAAGAAATCCTTGACAAGATGTGCACGATGAAGGCGCGAATTGTCGTCCATGGAAGACGAATGCCTCGCCAATATGCTGACGATGGTTGCACTATCGGTCGGAGGATGGCATTCATGTGTCGTACAGCCGTTACGGAGCCTTCCATGACCACCAGTGGCATACGTCGGCCCGACATAATGCCACCCCAAAACAGCAGGCAACCTCATCCTTGTTGCACCTGCTGGATAGTGTGTCTAAGGCGTTCAGCATGACCGGGTTGCCTTCAAACACGTCTCCGACGATTGTCTGGCTGAAGGCATATGCGACACTCATCGGCGAAAAGAACGTGATGCCATTCCTGAGCAGTCAATTCGGCACATTGTTGGGCCTCTCTGTACCGCGCTGTATGGTGTTATCCCTGCAAAGATGGACCTCACCATGGACGTCAGGAGTGAAGTTGCGCATCTTGTAGCCTATTGCGCACAGTTTGAGTCGCAACACGATGTCCTGTGGCTGCACCAAAAGCATTATTCAACATGGTGGCGTTGCTGTCAGGTTTCCTCCGGGCCATAATCCGTAGGTAGCAGTCATCCCCTTGGGTGGCCTGAGCGAGGCATGTCATCGACAGTTCCTTTGTATGTCCTCCATGTCCGAACAACATCTCTTTGGTTCACTTCGAGACGCTTCCCTTGTTGAGAGCCCTTTCTGTCACAAAGTAACACTGCGGACGCGATCGGACTGCGGTATTGAGTTTCTAGGCATGGTTGAACTACAGACAACACGAACCGTGTACTTCCTTCCTGATGGAATGACTGGAACTGATCGGCTGTCGGACCCCCTCCGTCTAAAAGGCGCTGCTCATGCATGGTTGTTTACATCTTTGGGCGGGCTTAGTGACATCTCTGAACAGTCAAAGGGACTGCGTCTGTGATACAATAACACCAGTCAACGCCTATCTTACTAGTTCTGGGAACCGGGGTGATGCAAAACTTTTTTTGTAGATGCATCCTACTTGCTAGAAGCACATTTACACCCCTTGCCACACAAGTAACAGGGGAGTGTCTAGGAGAGCTCACTGCGTTGGGGAAGTAGGGTTACTAGTAAAAAAGCGTGAATATGTTATGATGTTTTGATTTAAATATCTTTGAAGCTGCCAGATAAGTCGAAAAACTAGTTCTCCACTTTTACATCCCTTACTCTGTCCAGCACCTTGTTTGTGCTATAGTAGGAGCATTTTAACTCTGGTTCCCCACATTTACTCTACCATAATTTTGACATTATACCATCAGTAGCTTGGCAATCAATACAGATTCTTGTTGACACAGGGGCGACTGATCTGCTATAGGTTTCTTTTATTGTCTGTCGAACCATGCCGCTTATATCGTGACAAAGGACAAAGCTTTCGTAAAACAACAGGACGACCATTAATTACATGTATTTTTCTACCTTCACACAAGTTTGAAATATAGAAGCGGCGGGCGTAAAAAAAAAAAAATAAAATAAAAATAAAAAAAATAAAAAACTCACAGTAAACGTGTTTTTTGCACATACAATCAGAATGAAAGTAGACTTTTGAGAGTGCGTTTTCAATTTTATCGTTAGAATGCATTGTCTATTTTTATTTGATTCACTTTAAACCGTTTCCATGTATTTAGTTCACGTTAGAACGGATTTTACCTACTACATTTAGCTCGGCTTTTAACAGTCGTATCTCGACAACGGATATAGTTTATCGGATACAAAAGTTTCGTTTTGACTTAATCCATTTATCTATCTTCGTGCAATGTCTGAATCGAATAGCACAAATTTAAAGCACAGAAGTGCTACGCTTCAAGAACATCCCAAAAAACCGTGTTTTCGCTTGTAAAATCCAAATGAAGCAAGATTTTTCAAACGGTTAAAAGTTATCAAGGTTCGATACATCGGTGGACCAAATTTGAACGATTAGTCTCGCCCCAGTTCGGAATTATTTAAGGATGACTGTTTCTGCATGTAAAACCCGAACAACGGTTGCTATTTGGTCTGCTACTACCACTGCTCGAATACGACACAGCAGAGACGATTTCCTTTTCCAAATTGCAGTGTTTGTATACACTAATTTCTATGTTCCACAGCTCCTGTCGTATATGTATATCCACTTCTACATTGCTGTAGACAAAGCTGGGCAGAACACCGTTAATCCATCAACCGTTAATTAAGAAAGTTAACTTTACGAGTAACGGATTAACTTTTAAGTTAATTTTGAAAAACGTTAACGGATTCTTTAACTTCTGCTAACTTTCTGTGAATCCGTTAATCGATAAGTAGGTCCCTATTATTTATGACAAAAAAATTACACCACGCCATCCGCGGAAATTATGTTCTGACAAGTTCAGGTCATATAGGAGTGTGTCTACGCCGGCCTGCGCGCGATTGATGTAAACAGTCTAGTGGGATCGAGAATAACCATAGTATTAGGCTGTTATTATTTTTTGTTTCTTGAGTTCGTTAAGTACAATTTTTTGTTAGTCCATTGACTGTGGAAATCGTCCCATAGTGCTCAGAGCCATTTGACTGTGGAAATGAAATCATGGAACATGATTCTAGCTCTGCAAGTAATGAAAATCCGTGGAGCATTTAACCGATTACGTTAATTTTGTATCCAGATCGGGAGAATAAATACTTTTTCGATTGTAAAATGTACTTAAGTAAAAAAATCAACAGTTAGGATTCTCACTTCGAGCCCTAACATGAATCGCTGTATGTACAGAGTGAAGAAACAATGAATGCAGTGCCGGTCGAGGAAAGCCGGAAAGAAAACTCAGTTGCGAGTGTTTAGAAATCGACAGCGGTTAGAAAGAGACGACAGAGAAAGCATCGGAGTCTTTTGCGGTTGCAACAATTGCTGCGGTGTGCCTCGAGCTAGTGTGTTCCAATGCATAGTAAACTTGGTTGCTAGGAACATGATTCTTTACATGTCGTCGAATAGTAGCCATTTGAGAAACTGCAAAAACGTTACACCCCAGCAAATATTCAATATCGAGGAGAATATTGGGCAGACGCATCTTTGGAGAGCATTTTCGAATAAAACAACGCCTTATTAAGGAAAATAAGCACCGAGAATCAGATACTGTCTTAGTCTCCTATATTTTTATTCTCCCGTGATTTAATAGTGGTAACTAATAACAATTATGGGATTAAATGATTAAACGATTAAACTTTTCTTTATTTATCTTCAGTGTCCTACCTTAACTCCCCCAACCAAAATTGTTTTATTTCACCAACGGCAAAGCGTTTGACTCACTTGTTCATTTCACTTCGCCCACAACATGAAGTTTACTATTACGAATTAACGATTAACTTTAACTTCCGATAATTCTCCTTTAGAATAACGCTTTAACGTTTAACGAAGTGACATTTTTAGTAACGGGCTAACGGTTATCGAGGATAGCCTTTTGATTAACGTTCCCACCTATGGCTATAGGCATAAGCGCGCTCCTTTCGAACTGATGCGAAATAATAATATTATTTTTCGCTCCCTCAGACTGTGTGATTTGGTACTGCAGCGCTGTCGGCAAGAGAAACAGGGAAAGGGTACAATGAGAGGGATGCATTTATAGGCAGGGATAAAGGCAACCATTTCCACTCCAGGTAGGCAATGCACCGACCATCTCGGTCATATCGCGGCAACTCTCCACGAATATTCCACAACAATACTGACGGTAACACTATAGTGCCGAAAGTTGAGCCCGTGCCTTTACAGTCACAGGATCAGAATTTCAGTAAACATTAAAACTGTTGTCAACTGTTGCGCTGAATAAAAGCCAACACGCCTGAGTAACGTCACAAGCTTGTGTGCAACCCACTACCTCCCGCAAGTGAAAGAGAAACTTAACTGCATCCGTTTGTTCTCTTAGTTAGTGCCTACTTATAAGCTACATTTAGCGTACACGAGTTTGCGGAGACTGCCATTCCCTTACCATATTGCTGCATGTTACACGGAACTGGAGGCAAATCTAAACCCGTGCGTGAAAGCGCATACGGCGCCACACGAATGTTGCCGACAAAAAGCCGAAGCGCTCATACGCGTTTGCTTTCAAACGAATGATGTAGTCGACAGCTGTGCACTCCGCGGTACTGCGTCGTGTGGTCTATAATAGGAAGAAACGTGATGCTGCATTAGGGGAAATATGTTGGATGTTACAAGTGTTTAGGTCTAAGACAACAGTAGAGGAAATTAAAAAGAAAATAATAACTCTGCGTTCTCAGTACAACCGAGAAAAAAATTGCTATTGAGGCCTCAAAGAGAAGTGGTGCTGGTAGTGAAGCTGTTTATACTCCAAAAATATGTTTTGTTTAAAAGATTTCGTTTTCTGGATGCCTACTTGGCAGATAAGACCAGCTTGTCTGACACACAGGTAGATGAAATTTCTGAATAAATGCCACAGATGACTTATGAAGGTAAAAGGCTATTCACTTACAACTAATGACGTTTGGTATTTTTATTAAAACAGTTCAGTGATACTCCAGATGCACAAAGTTCTGTAAGTCATGCTGGAGAAGAGGAGAACACTGTGCCGCACAGCATAGGAAAGAAGATGTAAGTACATGCTCTTACTCTAACTTTTTGACTGAAATCAGGTGCTACTGAATCTCTGAGACTGCCAGCATCTGAACTCTGTTTATTGTATTTTCTTAGCCCTGCGGGATTAGCCGAGCGGTCTTAGGCGCTGCAGTCACGGACTGTGCGGCTAGTCCCGGCGGGAGTTCGAGTCCTCCCTCAGGCATGGGTGTGTGTTTGTCGTTAGGATAATTTAGGTTAAGTAGAGTGTAAGCTTAGGGACTGATGACCTTAGCAGTTAAGTCCCATAAGATTTCACACACATTGGAACATTTTGTATTTTCTTAGTTTATTAATTTTACAGATCTCTACTACATTACAGCAATGAGGGAGTATTTGTGAAGAAAGAAATGTAGTACACATGTCACTAATACTAAATTTTCAACAGTTCTTAATCTTAAATTGTCGTTAGTAAAACTCGAAATCTGGTTGCCAAAATTCCAAATGCATGATAGACAGATCTTCGCGCCACGCTCAATCTGTAATTTAAAATACGTTTCTTCATGTCTTTGGAATGATGTTGGTATGGCTTAATCAAGTTTACAATGGTGGAAAGGCGTCATCTCCGGTTATGACATGAGGTAGTTTTCTGTCATTTCCAATAGTTTTATAAGGTAGAAAGTACCGTTTAGCATAATTCAGAATACGAGTCAAATCGTTCCTTCTAAGTACACCTGTATCGCTAATTCTGTCATTACATTAGAATATTAAGAGTAGCTTCGCATTTTTTAAATTTTTTTTCATATAAAATTTGTTATCAGCTGTCTATCTGAGTTTTGAGAGTAACAGAGGTATGAACAGGTACAACATTAGAAGGAAAGTCCTTTGTCCGTTTACCCATGGAAGTAAAGTATTTCACAGACAGCAGAAGGAAACACCAAAAACACAACACATTACGACGCCTAATACAGTGTAGGAAAACCGTTGGCATTCAGAACACCTTCCACTCGTCTCGGAATGCATAATTACAGATTATGTACGGTTTATAAAGTAATCTTATACCAATCATCCTGCATAATAATGGAAAGTTCAGGTTCCTATGTTGAACTTAGACAGTGATCTTGCACTCTTCTTTACAAAGTAGACCACAAAGGCTCAATAATGTTAAGATCTGGTAACTGTGGTGATCAGAGGAGATGCGACAGTTCATTCTCGTACTCACAAAACCAGTCCTGGACGATATGAGCTGTGTGAAGAGTGACCTAGTCGTCTTGAATCACATTCTCGCCAAATGGGAACAAATATTTTACCATGGGATGGACCTGATCTACCTCATGGACTGTGGTGCTGGTCCCGGCGGAGGTTCGAGTCCTCACTCGGTCATTGGTGTGTCTGTGTTTGTCCTCACGATAATTTAGGTTAAGTAGTGTGTAAGCTTAGGGACTGACGACCTTAGCAGTTAAGCCCCTTAAGATTTCACATACACACACCTGATCTACCAAAATGACAGTAATGCGGCCCATGGAATTCCATGGCTGTCCGGCCCAAATCATCATAGAACCCCCACCATGTTTCACTCTTGGGACGTAAATTCCACCAAAAATTGTAAACGATGTGAAACAAGACTCATCCGAACAAATGTCTTTCTTCCATTGTTCTATAGTTCGGGTTTTATGGCTTCGTCATGACGTCTCCCTGTTACGGGTATTTGCAAGTTTCGCAATTGCAGCTCGCCAAGGGATTCCCAACTCATGGAGCTCTCTTCATGTTGTTTAGTTGCTGACAGGGTACGCGAGTGCGACATTCAGTGCTGCAGGATTTCTGCAGTTGTTGCCCTCTTATTTTTAGTAACAGTCCTTTTCAATGAATGTCTGTCACGATCACTCAAGGTACACTTTCGTCCGCGTCGTGACTTCTGGATGACGTTTTTCCGCTTTCTCCATGTACGGTGAAATCTTGAAACACCAAACATGGCTACCTTGACTGGGGAAGCAGCCATCAAACTGACACCAACGATCTGCACACGTTCGAAATCACTTATCTCCGACACAATGCATTCAATCACAACTGCGCAAATACTGTTCTGACCGCGACTGACACTTGCAACGTATTGAGGAGTTTGCACAGGTGCTTGTTCGCGGTCTAATAAAACAGTGCAGCCTGTAGGTCTGGCCAGCATCTGCATTTATGCATAGGTATGCATTTTTCGCGGTATTTCCATATTTTATGCAACCCCTGTGTGTGTGTGTGTGTGTGTGTGTGTGTGTGTGTGTGTGTGTGTGCGTGCGTGTGTGTGTGTATCCCTTTTCTTAAAAAAAAGTTTGTCCCCTGTGTTTCTTCAATTGACAAGCTTCAGATAACGTAACTAGCAGCCTACGTCAGTATACAGAAATCTATAGCCTGTGTAAACCAAGACTAATAAAACTATTCTTTTCGTCTGTTTGTAGTTATTATAAATCTGAAATGTTTATCAAAAATGGCTCTAAGCACTATGGGACTTAACATCTGAGGTCATCAGTCCCTAGACTTAGAACTACTTAAACCAACTAACCTAAGGACATCACACACATCCATGGCCGAGGCAGGATTCGAACCTGCGACTGTAGCAGCAGTGCGGTTCCAGACTGAAGCGACTGGAACCGTTCGGTCACAGCGGCTAGCTCGTCCTTACACACTGGGGACGTGAAACAATGTTATTTTATTAATATAACAATAAGCATAGAAGTTAAGGCTTAGCAGTATGCGCTTTTGTTAACAGGCACAATCTCGAAAATAGGAGAAACAGGACGACGAATCTTTGCTCGATGAAGCACGAAGCGCAAAGCACTGCATAGTACCAGTGAGACTGCTGAGGACGTATTTGGCAAATTTGTGGCGTCCGAATTGAAGCAAATGTGCTGCGAAATACGCAGAGAAACAAAGGACAGTATTATGATGATGATAATGGAGGGGATAAAGAAGCAGTCAGCTCTGAGCTCATCACAAATCAGTAGCCAACTTTCACCCTCTACTTTTTCCTTAGCCAATTCTCTATCTACAGTTCAAGTTTCGCCTGTATCCATAACACCCGAAGAAGAAACTGACTTCTCTGAATCATCACAAAACACTGTAAACATGGCATTTTCCAATGTACTGGAATAAACTTTGTAATTCTGTGGCCAAATTATTACATAACATAAATTATTATTACTTTAGTACAATGTCTGTAGTTTTATTTCACTTAACTTCCAATAATGCGTTCTAAGGACTTCTGTAATTGTATCATAAAATTCAGGTATCACTTGGCATAAGGCTGCTTTTGATAACACTGGTTGACAATGGTATCTTTTATAAAAGGTAAAGAGTTTTGACAGCGTATTTTTGGGTGTTGATTTCGGTGAAGTACTTGAAGCGCTCGTTCACATGCAGTTTTGACACAAATTTAGAATTTCTGTGAGGTATGAAACATGTGCAGCTGAAATCAAGGGGAAACTACAGCCGAGATTTTTCCTGAGGCCATGCAGCTCTACTTTGTGGTTAAATGATAATGGCATCCTCTTGGGTCAAATATTGTGAATGCATTATCATACACAAGAGAAACATGAAACCCACACGTAGCACAGTAGTACAAGTTAATACGACAGCTAGCTCAACATATGATGAAGAAGTTGAAGAAGTGTATGATGAGATAAAAGAAATTATACAGGGGGATAGGAATTCGATAGTAGGAAAAGGACGACCAGGAAAAATTGTAGGTGAATATGTACTGGGGGAACGGAATGAAAGAGAAAGCCGACTGGTAGAATTTTGCACAGAGCATAATTTAATCATAAACTTGGTTTAAGAATCATGAAAGAAGGTTGTATACATGGAAGAACCCTGGAGATACTAAAAGGTATCAGATAGATTATATAATGGTAAGACAGAGATTTAGGAACCAGGTTTTAAATTGTAAGACTTTTCCAGGGGCGGATGTGGATACTGACCACGATTTATTGGTTATGACTTGTAAATTAAAACTAAAGAAACTGCAAAAAGGTAGGAATTTAAGGAAATGGGACCTGGACAAACTGAATCAAACAGTGGTTGTGCAGGGGGTTACAGAGGGAGCATTAGGGGTCGATTGGCAAAAATATGGGTAAAGAGTATTGTAGAAGAAGAATGGGTAGCTTTGAGAGATGAAATAGTGAAGACAGCAAAGCATCGAGTAGGTAAAAAGACGATGGCTGGTAGAAGTTCTTGGGTGACACAAAAAATATTGAATTTAATTGATGAAAGGAGAAAATATAAAAAGGCAGTAAATGAAGCAGGTGAGAGGGGATACAGACGTATAAAAATGAGACTGACAAAAAGTGCAAAATGGCTAAGCAGGAATGGCTAGAGGACAAATGTAAGGATTTAAAAGTACATATCACTAGGGGAAAGATAGATGCCGCCTACAGAAAAAGAAAAGAGACATTTGGAAAAAAGATAACCGCCTGTATGAGTATCAAGAGCTCAGATGGAAAACCAGTTCTAAGCACCTACTCGTATATAGAGGGTCTATACAAGAGCGATGTACTTAAGGGCAATACTATGGAAAAGGAAGAGAACTTAGATGAACATGAGATGGGAGACATAATACTGCGTGGAGTATTTGACAGAGCACTGAAAGACCTACGTCAGAACAAGGCTCCAGGAGCAGACAGCATTCCATCATAACTACTGCTAGCCTTGGGAGAGCCAGCCATGACATAACTCTTCCATCTGGTGAGGAAGATGTATGAGACAGGCGAATACCCTCAGACTTCAAGAAGAATATAATAATTCCAATTCCAAAGAAAGCAGGTCCTGACAGGTATGAAAATTACCAAACTATCAGTTTAGTAAATCACAGTTGCAAAATACTAACACGAATTGTTAACAGAAGAATGGAAAAACTGGTACAAGCCGACCCTGGGAGGACCAGTTTGGATTCTGAAGAAATGTAGAAATACATAAGGCAATACTGACTCTGCGATTTCTCATAGAACATAGGTTAAGGAAAGGCATCTACGTTTACAGCATTTTGAGACTTACAGAAAGCCGTTCACAATGTTGACTGGAACACTCTTTCAAATTCTAAAGGTGGCAGAGGTAGAAGAGGTAAAAGAAGTTGTAAAATACAGGGAGAGAAAGACTATTAGCAATTTGTACATTAACCAGATAGCAGATATAAGAGTCGATGGGGATGAAAGAGAAGAAGTGGCTGAGAAGGGATTGAGACAGGGTTGTGTTATTCAATATATATTCGGAGCAAACAGTAAAGAAAAAAAATAAAAACTTGAAGTAGAAATTCCAGTCCAGGGAGAAGAAATAAAAACATTGAGGTTTTCCGATGACATCGTAGTTCTGTCAGAGACAGCAAAGGACTTGGAAGAGCAGTTGAACGGAATGGACAGTGTCTTGAAAGGAGGATATAAGAGGCACATCAATAAAACCAAAACGAGGGAATGTACTCGAATTAAATCAGATGACGCTGAGGGAATTACATTAGGATATGAGACACTTGAAGTAGTAGACGAGTTTTGTTATTGCGCAGCAAAATAGCTGTTGATGGTCGAAGTACAGAGGATATAAAATGTAGACAGGGAATGGCAAGAAGAGCGTTCCTGAACAAGAGAAATCTGTTAACATCGAGTATGGATTTAAATTTCAGGAAGTCTTTTCTGAAAATATTTGTATGGAGTGTAGCCATCTATCGAAGTGAAAGATGGAGCACAATGGGACTTAACATCTGTGGTCATCAGTCCCCTAGAACTTAGAACTACTTAAACCTAACTAACCTAAGGACATCACACACATCCATGCCCGAGGCAGGCTTCGAACCTGCGACCGTAGCGGTCACGCGGTTCCAGACTGAAGCGGCTGGAACCGCACGGCCACACCGGCCGGCAAACGGTTTAGACAAGGAGGGAATAGTAGCTTAAGAGATGTGGTGCTACAGAAGAGTGCCAAAGATTAGATGTGTAGATCAAGAAATTAATGAGGAGGTACTGAACAGAATTGGGGAGAAAAGAAATTCATGACACAACCTGACTAGAAGAAGGGATCGATTGATAGGACATATTCCGAGACATGAAGGGATCACCAATTTAGTTTGGTGGGAAACGTGTGGGAGGGGGGGGGGGGGGGGGTAAAAGTCGTAGAGGAAGACCAAGAGATGGATACATTAAGCAGATTCAGAAGGATGTGAGTTGCAGTAGTTACTTGGAGATGAAGAGGCCTGCACAGGATAGGGTAGCGGGGAGAGCTGCATCAAACAAGTCTTCATAGTGAAGACCACAACAACAATCAACAAGTAGCTGTTTGATCGTTATCAAAAGGCCAGTACTGTTTTGTGAAGGTTCGAAATGTAACCTGCTACAAAAATTGTTTAACCTTACATTAAAAAATAGCTATATGTTTCGGTTAATTTGCAATGTTGGGGCCTATATATTTGTTTTACTTATCATTTTTCATACAAACTTCACTAACGAGTGATAAAATTATCTCGCGCATGCTTTTGCGAATTTCATGACTTGAAGAGGTTATACTGACTCTCCCGGACACTTCTGGTACATCAGTCGCAGATTTGTGGTGAAAAAACAGCAACAGTCAATCTGAGTCTCTTGACGTAAAGGCTGGAGGTCAGAGCAAGTCGTGAGCACCACAGTGAGTGTGTTTCAAGTTGTGAGGATGGACCCCTGGGACAGTCGTGCAAAAGACAGTCCGTGCACTGGTCTCAAAGTTCTGGCCAATCAGAACGCCAAATTTAGTGAGAAAAACGCACCATTCGATTCAAAGATGGGCCCACAACAAATTTCTGCCTCCACTTCACCTAAAACATGGCATTATGAAACAATTCATGAATGTCTTACGAAAAGACGGTGACATGTTCAATACAGTATGTCACAATGATGAGTATCAGAAGCTAAGATGAATGAAGGGGTATTGTTAAAACAGACATTTGGAAAATACTGAAATACAAAACATTTGGGGACAAAAGGAACTAAATTTAAATATCAACTTTGTTATCCTTTAAATAAGTTGTGAATAAGTTTCTTGACAACAGCAGAGTCCTTGGTTACGAGAATTAGTAAGGAACTTCGAAGTGTCGGATGCCTGAATGAGCTTGAAGCTGTACTTTCTAGTCTCCCGTGTCATCTGTTTTCTAGAAAATCTAGGCACTGTGAGCGAGGAATAGGAAGAAAGGTTTCATCGAAACAATAAACGTATGCAACAGGGGCGCCGAAAGAAATGGGATGTCAGCATGATAGCTGACTACTGATGGATGCTGCACAGGGGATGTCCTCAGTCACTGCAAGGAAGAAAACGCAACGGAGATTTGGGAGGAAAAGAAGAAACATTAATATTTATGCCTTTGTCTTAGAAATGAAGAACATAATACTTCATTACAATGCTAGGAGTGTCGTATTTTATCATGTTTTTGTAAAGTTTTTGTAATACCCAAAGTAAACGGCCAAGTCTTGTTAGTTCGAAACATGGCAAATGGGAAGTAACGAGCAAGAGATACTGGTCGCCTGTGCAAGACAACAACCAAATCTTAGAGTGTGGTTACATTAACTGTTACAGGTTCCTAAACACATCGGAAAAAATTCTGACCAATGGAGTCAGTGTTGCGATGGTCGTGCATGGCGATAACACTATAAGCTGTAAGAAGAGTGGTATAACTGCGGGCAAGGAGCAATGGTGAGAGAGGCATAAACGGGAAGCCTATGGCAGACCTAAGACAGGATTTAACGACAGACGCCTCCCTCCCTCCACTCAGACTCCGGAGAATAGAGCACAATTAGAACAGATGAGATAGTGAGGGCTCTTCGAAAATACGGCATTTTATTTAACTATTTTTTTTTCCGAAGAGCCCTCACTATCTCATCTGTTCTACACTCCTGGAAATGGAAAAAAGAACACATTGACACCGATGTGTCAGACCCACCATACTTGCTCTGGACACTGCGAGAGGGCTGTACAAGCAATGATCACACGCACGGCACAGCGGACACACCAGGAACCGCGGAGTTGGCAGTCGAATGGCGCTAGCTGCGCAGCATTTGTGCACCGCCGCCGTCAGTGTCAGCCAGTTTACCGTGGCATACGGAGCTCCATCGCAGTCTTTAACACTGGTAGCATGCCGCGACAGCGTGGACGTGAACCGTATGTGAAGTTGACGGACTTTGAGCGAGGGCGTATAGTGGGCATGCGGGAGGCCGGGTGGACGTAAGGCCGAATTGCTCAACACGTGGGGCGTGAGGTCTCCACAGTACATCGATGTTGTCGCCAGTGGTCGGCGGAAGGTGTACGTGCCCGTCGACCTGGGACCGGACCGCAACGACGCGCGGATGCACGCCAAGACCGTAGGATCCTACGCAGTGCCGTAGGGGACCACACCGCCACTTCCCAGCAAATTAGGGACACTGTTGCTCCTGGGGTATCGGCGAGAACCATTCGCTACCGTCTCCATGAAGCTGGGCTACGGTCCCGCACACCGTTAGGCCGTCTTCCGCTCACGCCCCAACATCGTGCAGCCCGCCTCCAGTGGTGTCGCGACAGGCGTGAATGGAGGGACGAATGGAGATGTGTCGTCTTCAGCGATGAGAGTCGCTTCTGCCTTGGTGCCAATGATGGTCGTATGAGTGTTTGGCGCCGTGCAGTTGAGCGCCACAATCAGGACTGCATACGACCGAGGCACACAGGGCCCAACACCCGGCATCATGGTGTGGTGAGCGATCTCCTACACTGGCCGTACACCTCTGGTGATCGTCGAGGGGACACTGAATAGTGCACGGTACATCCAAACCGTCATCGAACCCATCGTTCTACCATTCCTAGATCGGGAAGGGAACTTGCTGTTCCAACAGCACAATGCACGTCCGCATGTATCCCGTGCCACCCAACGTGCTCTAAAAGGTGTAAGTCAACTACCCTGGCCAGCAGGATCTCCGGATCTGTCCCCCATTGAGCATGTTTGGGACTGGATGAAGCGTCGTCTCACGCGGTCTGCACGTCCAGCACGAACGCTGGTCCAACTGAGGTGCCAGGTGGAAATGACATGGCAAGCCGTTCCACAGGACTACATCCAGCATCTCTACGATCGTCTCCATGGGAGAATAGCAGCCTGCATTGCTGCGAAAGGTGGATATACACTGTACTAGTGCCGACATTGTGCATGCTCCCTTGCCTGTGTCTATGTACCTGTGGTTCTGTCAGTGTGATCATGTGATGTATCTGACCCCAGGAATGTGTCAATAAAGTTTCCCCTTCCTGGGACAATGAATTCACGGTGTTCTTATTTCAATTTCCAGGAGTGTAATTGTGCTCTATTCTCCGGAGTTTGAGTGGAGGGAGGGAGGCGTCTGTCGTTAAATCCTGTCTTAGGTCTGCCATAGGCTTCCCGTTTATGCCTCTCTCACCATTGCTTCTTGCCCGCAGTTATACCACTCTTCTTACAGCTTATAGTGTTATCGCCATGCACGACCATCGCAACACTGACTCCGTTGGTCAGAATTTTTTCCGATGCGTTTAGGAACGTGTAACAGTTAATGTAACCGCCCTCTTAGATCTGGTTGTTGTCTTGCACAGGCGACCAGTATCTCTTGCTCGTTACTTCCCATTTGCCATGTTTCGAACTGACAAGACTTGGCCGTTTACTTTGGGTATTACAAAAACACATACAATCAAAAAACTTTACAAAAACACGATAAAATATGACACTCCTAGCATTGTAATGAAGTATTATGTTCTTCATTTCCAAGACAAAGGCATTTTTATTTAACTAGGGAATGCTGAAGGTTAGATAGGTAGATCACATAACTAATGAGGAAATACTGAATAGGATTGGGGAGAAGAGAAGTTTGTGGCACAACTTGATCAGAAGAAGGGATCGGTTGGTAGGACATGTTCTGAGGCATCAAGGGATCACCAATTTAGTATTGGAGGGGAGCGTGGAGGGTAAAAATCGTAGAGGGAGACCAAGAGATGAATACACTAAGCAGATTCAGAAGGATGTAGGCTGCAGTAGGTACTGGGAGATGAAGAAGCTTGCACAGGATAGAGTAGCATGGAGAGCTGCATCAAACCAGTCTCAGGACTGAAGACCACAACAACAACAACATTTAACTAGGGACTTCTGCGTGTCGTGTCGTGAGTGAGGCTTTAGTTAGTACCGATAGTTCTATTTTAAGTCGACGGAACGATGCTAGTTAGTCACTCTCTCTGTTTAAAGACTTGGTTTCTTGGTGGCTACTGTTCCTTGGAGCAAGTGTATCAGAAGTGATTCTGTTATAAAGACAGAAGTTGTAAAATACTCATAGTGTTTGTCATTTCAGTAGTCATCCCAAGCCTCACCTTTTGTAATGAGAGAATTTTAACAACAAAGTCAGGTCAAGACACTTTCCAAGTTAGGCCAACCGACCATTTCCCTTCGTCCAGAATACTGTCGCCCAGCCCTAAGAGACTCTCACTTTTGGGATGCGACATTTTCCATGAATTTTCTCGACTTTCGTCATTACTTCTTAAAAAAAACCTTATGTGATAGAAGAAAAACGCTTCTTATTTCCGTACTTAGCGTATTAGATAGCATTAGAACCTCCAAAAATTATTAAGAAAAAAACTGCGAAGTGTAAATTTGTAGACCTGTATAATCAGATTTGGTAGGATTCACCAGTGGCAAGACATGTTTTAGTAGCCCGTAACTTTTGGAACTTTAATTGTTTCTCTCGTTGCATTGTCCTGCTTCATTAATTTCTTTCGCATAAGATCCAGTAGGAATCTGTAATGATACATGTTGTCTTCTTCATTTTTCGGCCTCTTTTCTTCACGGTTGCAAATAATTTCGAAACGAAATTCGTTCTTTAACAGAAGTTCTACTCGATGAAATGTCATGCTTCCCTCTCCTCCCGACTGCGTATCATTTTTTTTTCACCCCTGATGAGCAGTTTCTTCTTTCATATTGTTAAATCCAACGGCTGTAATGGCTGTAGTGAAAGCACTCGACCCCATAATGGTTTGATCTCTGCGTGTCTGTAGTGATGTGCACTTTGTCCATAGTCGACATTCCTCGTTGGCTTCAGCGCGCTGTAGAGTCGTGTAAATGGGCACGTGACAGCCACAGTATTGCCGGCCGCAGTTCGCAAACTGCAGTCAGGTACAAGACGCAACGTGCGCTGCAGTGCACATCTCATCTACGGCTTGAAAACTCCTGAAGTTTCACGTAACCTAATCTAGTGTGTAAGACAAACTAAAGCAGCAAGAGCTATTTTTCCATAGTATAAGCAATTATATGTACACCTGCCAGGATAGTCGAGAGAGCAAAGGCGCTGCTTCCAGGCGTCGCGTAGGCGCACCAGTCCCGGATCGAATCTGCCAGGCGGATTAACGAGGACCGGCGTGGCGGCCAGCCTGGATGTGATTTTTATGCGGTTTTCCACATCCCGCTAGGTGAATAACGGGCTGGTCCCCACGATCCGCCTCTGTTACATGGCATGCAGACATCTGAACACATTCACACTATTTTACGGATTACTGTAGACGCAGACAGTTGAGCTACACTAATTCCTTCCCGGGGGATACGGGGTGACGACAGGAAGGGCATCCAGCCACCCCTTAAAAATTAACATGCCCCATCCGATTAACCAGCACACCCAACAGGTCGGGATAAATGCTCGAAAAGAGAGATAAGCAGCCATATGTACGAGACTTGAAACTTACATCATAGCACAGAACTTGTATGGCGTGTGGTGGAGGGTACTTTGTTTACCCCTGTCACTTCCCGATGAGCTAGAGACTTTAAACTTTCGACTTAGCTCAGAACTTGATGGCAATAGTAACCTGCTTTCATGTATGGTGTGTGGTCGAGGGTACTTTGTGTACCACTGCTATTTCCACCGTTTTCTGTTTGAGTTACGAATGTTTCGTGGTAAGAATGGTTGCTGTATTCTCCGAGTGAGCCAGATTCTCTTTAATTTTTATCTTCGACATATTTTCGTGAGATAATTGTAGGAGGAAGCACTGTGTTGTTAAATCAGGTGAGGAGAAATTGAAATAATCCTGACATTTACCACATGTTTTAAATCGATTGAAAAACTTGCCACACAGAAGTCTAAAAAGTAAAAAAATAATTATTTAAATAAACAACTTTTATATATAATACACTTTTAAAAGGGACTACAAAGCAAAAAATAATTTCTCCTAGCCCCACACAGATATGCAACACCATACAAATAGTCATGAAAATTTGTGTTTGTGAATTTGTAATAGCTATGAAAATACTACTAGAATTTAAAACGAAAAATGGGGTGGGAGGAGGGGCATTTTAGGATACTTGTTGCGACTGGATAATGTTGTAAAAGCTGTTTCCTGTTTATCTTCTTTGCATGCTTCAGTCTGGTGATATCTACTCCTTATACCTTTCGTAGAAAAGAATCTAGACTCTCCCAGGTTATCCATAGTTTCAGCTACATTTGGAATCGAATATGGTTACTGTATGTTCAGTTAACAAATCATAATCACAGCAGAATCTATACTGTCTTGTTCCGTCATGTGACTTTTTCAGCATAATTATATAGTTGCTAACAAAAAGTATCGCCGTGCTGTTCTATTAACGGCTGGAGATGTTTTTGTAACTTATACTACTCACGGTGCACTGGTGCCTGGCTACCTATTGGCATATGATGCTGTGTTATTGGTGTGTCTGGCAAACGCGTTCCTGAATTAAGCAAATCTCTGTTCCGAACTAACAGTGACTCCATGACTGATCGATCATTACCTTTTAAATGATTAACCTAGTTATGTAACGCAGATGTGACAACGGTTTGCTTGAGATTGTACTCTATTTCTGGTCCATCGATGTCTTCTTCATCGAGGACCTGTAGTGTAACTACAACCAGTTCCTTCGGAAGATTTTAGTCGTTCATTCCGAAACAAGCCAGACTTACCAGTATCATAACCTGGCCATCTAGTTTCCTAGAATGAGCCAAATTTCTTCATATAAAGCAATACTGTTCGTGCAAGATGTCATTACTTGACAGAGGTTCTATTAAACATAAAGCTAGTTGTGGAACATCGATATCTATTGCACCCAAATTACCTTTCCTGGACCTGCTGGTACTCTATCATACGAAACCACTTTTACTGTACGGGGAACTCGGGGCAGAACGGGATTGTGCTATTTTTTAGACTGGACTGTACTGCAGCCTAGGGTAATGAGATGAAGGTATGTCTATGAATGGAAGGGAAGCTGCGAGAGCTGTTTTGTAGGAAGTCTTTTATGTTTCCAGTTGCGTTTTTATAACTTTTGAAGAATTTCAATGCAAAATAAACTGATAATTGTTAATTGTTCGCTTTTAAATGGCATGTAAACTCAGAGTGAATGCCATTCGCTGTATGATAATTGCGTACGTCTGAATCCGTTAGTTATTACTCCCCATAAAAGTCGTTAACTTGAAATGTGCTCCTGGGGCGGACTGAGGCGGGGCAGAATGGGATAGTGTCCCCTTCCGCCCAACCATTTTTAGCGCAAGTAGATTTTACACTATACATGTCTTTCTTTCTCTTCCTTTTCCAGATGGTATGAACTTACATTACAAAAACTTATAGACGCAGTTAGATACTAAATCAACCGAAATATCAGTTTCAGCTGTTTTATCTCCTGGAGTTGGCGTTTCAAAAGGATCTAAGGTGGTTCACGTACTCAAATCAACGATGGAAAGATACGTTCGTAAGGCTAAGAATAATCTCAGCTACAGAGTTGGCAAATCGAAAGGGAAATTAAAAAAAAATGTGTTCACCGCACAAGAAGAAGACGAGCTGGTAGTATATCTGAAGTCAATGGAGAGCAGACCCTTAAATCCAACGATGAAACATCTCTTCGTCAGATCATTTGCCTAGCACCAGGAAATGGCCAACCGCAGAGATTTGACAAATAACTTGTCTGGTTGGGCACGATTGGACTATAGGTTTTATTACTAGACATCCTACATTGTCTTTTCTCAAGTCAGAAAATCATTTGATGCACGAATGATGGAATTCAATTTAGTCACAGTGACAGTAATTTGGTATTAAGCATTAAAATAAACTTATATTTTTCATAATGACATTCCAATATTTTCTTAATGCTAACGATTTTTTGAAGACTCCATATTCATTAGCCTAAATTTTTCAGTTGGTTAAAACTAAGGCATAAAAATGTTTACTGAAAACTTTAGAGTAAGTAATATGGAGTCTTCAAAAAATCGTTAGCAGTAAGAAAATATTGCAATGTCATTTTGAAAAAAATATAAATTTGATATTCCTAATAATTTCATCTTTCATGCAATGATTTCACAAAAATTGCTGTATCCCAATTTGTCTCGTACTAGGGCAGAAAGGGAAATATGCCAACATTTCTTTGAAAAAATGTAAAAAAATAGATAACATACAGATTTAAGCAATTTTTAAGTGAGATACGTTAAGTTATACTACAAGGCGAGTTTTTATACCTTTAAGAAGTATTTTCTTGTGCTCCTTTATTTTGCAAAAATTGGTAAACATTAAGCATTCCTTTCTGCGTTGAGGTGATTGATACCACCTTAGCAATGGGTCTACCTTCGGACACAGAAGCATCTGCACTGTTGCACTCATAGGAAATGAATCCATGTTGAGTTCAACTGTTTGTTGAGAAAGGTCGATTTTAATATGATGCTTCGCCAGAAAGTCTAATCCGAATATCGCCGAAATCCCTGCCTCATATTTGGCTTGAGTTACATTTGCTCCTGAAACAATATGTTTCCTATTCTAAACGTGAGCTGAATTGTCCCTACTCAATCTATTTTGTTATCTCCTGTTGTGCGCTATCTTTATCTTGGAGTTATCACTCTCCTCTTGTTCACGAATTCCAGACTCACAGCCATTACGTATGCCCCAGTGTCTACTATCTTATTTACCCAAGATATCAAGCAAGATCCAGTCTCTGCGTTAAGTTTTTACAGTACTTCGATTTACTAGGAACACTTCCCAAAGGAAGGAACATTTCCATTTGCGTTCAAATATTTCTTTTTCGCTTTGTATTTGCCATGTTTCCTAGATTCACAATCCAGAGCCTTATGTCTGTACTGTTGACAATTTTAAAATTGTGGTTGGCGACATTTTGTCTTTAAATGTGAAACGTCCCCTTAGAAAAATTATACAAGACTGTGCTTAAACTGACACAAAATATTATTTTTTTTAGCACAACGCAATCTGACTTTAAGAAATCCCTACAAAAGAATGCCCCTGACTAACATTTACCTATATGTATCACAAATCACTTACCTCACAAAAATCTTCGTTACTCGAACTACTGCAATACAGCGAGCGCCACTGCTGCCAGCTAACTAAAAGATTCAAACTACGGAAGGCACTAACTACTGATAGGCATAGTTAGCAAATGAAAGATTTTGATAGAGAACAAACAACGTATTTATCTCAATAGTGATCAAAAGTCATAATGTATATCCAGTCTTACAGATTTCAAAACTCCGCCATCTCTCTCCCTACATCCACCACTGCTGGCGGCTCACCTCCAAATGTGCAACGCTACGGGCCACTAACAGCTAACTGCCCGACGCTACAATGACGAGTATTACAACAATGCCAACCAGCCACAGACTGACTGCACACAGCACAGCCAGTGATTTTCATACAGAGATGGTGTTACAAATAAAAAAACCTAAACAGCCTACTTACATAGCCCCCACACTCCCCACAAAAAATTTTACAAATTGTTTTGGGCACTGGCCAATACAGACTTGAAAATTTTTTTCATAATTATAATTACAATAACAAAGAAATCAAATGCACACACTTATTGATACAATGTTAGTCAAAACCTAAAATGTTCTCACAGTCCATAAAGACAGTCGTGATTGTTCATCACAGTAAAATAGCAGCGTTTTTGCTCAATGTCTGAGCAGTGAAAGAAAATGTACACGGAAGTAGTGGATTTCCATGTAATCTTGAAGAACTAGTGTTGTTCTTCCAACAGAAAGACAGTGCTGACTCTTGACGTGCTGACAGGTAATGGGCCACAACAGAGCAAACCCACAGCAGAGTCAGTCGAAGTTTTGAAGAATATTGGTAGGTAGGTCATCACAGAGCAGACTCACTGTAGTCCTGGTAGAGATTATGGTATTGGTGGGCCATCAGAGGTGCAGACTCACTGCAGTCCTTGTAGAGACGGCCAGCAGCCATCTGTTGCGACTGTGCAGGTGCACAATCACCATTGAAGAGTCTTGCAGAGAATATAGCAAGTCCATAAATCACCACTAGTGCACTCACAAAGTTTGTGATACTGTCCTTAGAACCAGCAATGCTGTTATCCAGTCCATTGCTGAATTATTAACACACGTGCAAACACTAACAGTCCCAGCTTCTCATATATTGTGGATTACTATGACCAACAGTGCAGTGAAATGTAACTTAATTTGAAGAACTGGTGTGTATACAATTATAAATTTACAACCCAAGAACATAAGAATACAATTGCAAAGGTACAAAATACATCATTAAAGAACACAACAATACAGATAACATTTGCAGTAATACGGGCTTTACAAAAGAATATAATAGACATATACGTCAGTGTTACAGGAATTATGATATAAGTACATACATAAAAGATCAGAATAACTTTTGAAACATCAACTTCACACATGAGCATTAAAACAAAACAATATAAATAATGTCTATACATCTTTACAAAGTATAGAACATATTACCAGAAAAAATCTACAACGTAAATCTTATAGCTAAACACATAAAGACAGGAAAATCTCAAATCAACATAGCGTAATAACACAAAAGTACAGGACAGGGTTTGTTTTCAGTGTGACATTTGGTACTGCAGTCCAACCTAAAACTTCATTCTGTAGACCTTTCCTCTTGTTTCCACAAAAAAAAAAGAAAAAAAGTCCTAACCAAGTATGTTTTCTGTATTTTGTTCACATCCTCTTTCAAAAATAGTTTTTTTTCCCACTGTACACTACTTTTTTGGCCAGACCATGTTCTTATAGCTTCTCAATGCATTTCTTCCAATTCATCATAACTCGTTCTCTTATATAGCGTACCCCATCTTAAGCTAACTAAAATCTACTGAGCCCAGATATACATACTAAGGGACGAGGCAATGCAGCAGTACAAAACAATTAACCCAAACAACAATGACAAAAAACGCAGATATGCAAAGCAAGCAGCAGTATATCTAAATTAGCAAAGCAAATGCAATATTACAACTAATATAAGGCAATGAACAGCAAACAAGAAAAATAAATCAGTAGTAAAACTGGCTTAACAGAATAATACAAAGTGAAATTCAGTAGCACTATGCCTGGCACACAGCAACAGCAAATGCAATAACGTATACCTAAACATGACAAAGCTCAAGCAGCAAAAATATTACAGTAAAGGTAGGAAACGTGTAATAACTATGTCATATCTTAACACTAGAGTGATGCATCACCTTCACTTACTCTAGCAGACAAGTTACCAAGTCATTGATACAAATTATGTATGCAATTCCTGTGAAGTAGAAATGTCGTTTTGTGCTCCCTCGTTTTTTTGGAAGTAGATCATAAAATTATTATTTACTGGATCTGTGGCATAAAATGTCTATATAAGTACATCGCTTAAATTTTGTTTTAACCAATGCTGCAGTGCAACTAGAAACTAGATATTAAATGAGCGAATATATACAAAGCAATGTGTGAAACGTCATTCACTAGGCAAATGACGTCTCCAAAGGCAGTAAAAAAATTCTCTCAACTAGAAAGACAATAGATGTAAAAATGTTTCTCATCATTTCATTAAACATTTTAGTAAATATCACGACTTAAGATTTCCACAGTGTAATCATATGTTTTCAAGTTTGAGCTTGTCGTATTTGCGATGCTTTCTACAAAGAAATGTCAATAGCAAGGATAATGGCCTCTTTTTTTTCTACATAATAGCTTTCTTTTTTCAGGCGGCTGGCACAGCTGGCCACTTACAACGCTACAACGCATTACGTCAAGGTCACTTGGCTTTCTTACCGAAATATTTACATCACCACTTTGCACTACAGTGACAGTCTCATATAAAAAACTTCACAGGTCGAGAATTTGCGTTACAAATGTGTAGAAACGAAATCCTATAAATATAACAGTGTCCAAAAAATTTTCGCCGTCATTGTGATACATTCACGCATATACACACATTTCGTAATTCTTAAAGTACAATTCTTGGTTTCCAACATCCTTTTCCACAAATCAGATTTCTTAACCTCTACTCATTAGTGCTTACCTTATTAAACATACAAATATTCGTTGACACTTCTTTAATATTTCATGATAATAAATACATAGCATAATCAAACTCTTCATATAGCATCAGCTTATTGATCATAAGCATACCGCAACAGCGTAATACACATCGTCATCAAAACATTATAAAACCTCAGCCAAATCTCAAAATTGTCGTAGCTTCCTCCAATAATTTCAAAACCTAAAAAATTCTCTGCTCATTTCAATAGTGTCATCTACCTCAAACGTACTTTAAAACTCATGATCTCATACCAAATACATCATTCAAAGCTCTCATAGTATCATAATGGTTCCGAAAAAATATGAACATTTCACAAAGTACAGACAAAATACAATTTCATAAGTGTGAAGTTATCCAACCGTGTAATTACATAAAGATCTGTCACTGATGTAGTAAAATAAATATTTGTCTCTCTCAGTTAAATGATCAGATAGCTGTGTAATTCTGTGTTAGAGAAATATGGTACGATGTGTAAAGTTACATAAGCAAATACCATATTAGCTAGGGCTCCTTGTGCTTGCCATACAAATGGTACACAAAGTAAGTGTGCACCCCCCTGAGGATTAATGTAATTATACCCTCAGGTGTTACAGATTACAAAAATGGAATGAAATGTATCACGGAAAACTTTCTTTGTAGCCTAATTCAAAAATCTTGAAAAATAAATGGTTCAAGTACAAAATTAATCACTCAAATGTGTGTCCTGTAGCGCTAAATGTGCGTCTTGCTGTAAGATAATTCTGTGGAAGTGTCGTAGTTATCATCCTCCGAAAGCTACGTTCTGCAAAAGTCAATGTACTTACCTCATGATAAACAAAAGTGAAATGCTATGCGTATAGATATCGTAGTTATTACGTACATTACCGAGATCAAGAAAGTACTATACTGTAACGTATTGTTGTAGTACAAAAAGACTGTCTCATTGTAGCTATACCACAAAAGTTACTGCTAAAACATGTTTTACTTTCCAGAATTTTTTGATAGAGAATAAACAATGTATTTACCTCAATAGTGATCAAAAGTCATAATGTATATCCAGTCTTACAGATTTCAAAACTCCGCCATCTCTCTCCCTACATCCACCACTGCTAGCGGCTCACCTCCAACTGCGCAACGCTACGCGCCGCTAACAGACCCAACGCTACAATGGCGAGTACTACAACAATGCCAACCAGCCACAGACTGCACACAGCACAGCCAGTGATATTCATACAGAGGTGGTGTTACAAATAAAAAAACCTAAACAGCCTACTTGCAAATGCCCCTGCTGACCACAGTGGTAACATTCTTTACTAGATCTTAATATTTTCTGTCCTAGTTGCGCTGTCCACTTCTTGTAAATGCATAGCAGTATTAATTACCGTGTCTAGATCTCTAGGATTTCTGTTCTTATCCGCTGTCAAAGATTTTGGCGGATCCCTCTGAGAAACACATCCAACTCTCTGCTTCCCTCTTCTTTGAATATGATTGTGTCTGTGTCCTGCTTGTGTGTCAGCTCAAAGGTCTATGTATTAATTTTGAGCATTCTTTGAGAAAATGATTCCACTGTTTCATTCTCCCTAAAATACCATGTAGTGTTCTGTTTTCTGTACCTCTGACACACCCCCTCCAGTAACTTACTCTGTGTGGGTCGCCGTAATAGGTAACTTGGCCACCCACAAGCTACTTAACGAGGCTGTGACTAAAACATCGTCTATATGCAAAGTAACGTCTTTTGTTGTTTTCCGGGTGAAGGGAGTCATTAGATTTGAGGCTGAAGGATCAGTGGATGATGGAGGAGCGCTTACTACTGTTTTAGTCACAAAACACCTGGTTCAGGCTGTTTGCTTTGCCAATAAGGCTGTACTTCTTGAGTCAGCTGTTCGTTAAGTGTTTGCTGCTGTTCATTATCCTCCAAAAATTCATTGCCTTACTCTATAAGAGCACCTGTCTCCTTGTTAGTATAGGCTGCCCATGTTTGTACCATGTCTGTGCAGTTTACCTTTCCCTCTTTTACATGAATCAGCTGATATTACCTCTGGCAATAACTCAATAGTCACAGCTGCAAAATAAAAGAATTACCATCAAACTACAGATCAATTTCAATTTTGCCAATATTCTCAAAAATTTTACAAAAAGTAATGTACAGGCAGCTTTTCAACCATCTGACCACAAATAACATACACTCCTGCAAATGGAAAAAACAACACATTGACACCGCTGTGTCAAATCCACCATACTTGCTCCGGACACTGCGAGAGGGCTGTACAAGCAATGATCACACGCACGACACAGCGGACACACCAGGAACCGCGGTGTTGGCCGTCGAATGGCGCTAGCTGCGCAGCATTTGTGCACCGCCGCCGTCAGTGTCAGCCAGTTTGCCGTTGCATACGGAGCTCCATCGCAGTCTTTAACACTGGTAGCATGCCGCGACAGCGTGGACGTGAACCGTATGTGCAGTTGACGGACTTTGAGCGAGGGCGTATAGTGGGCATGCGGGAGGCCGGGTGGACGTACCGCCGAATTGCTCAACACGTGGGGCGTGAGGTCTCCACAGTACATCGATGTTGTCGCCAGTGGTCGGCGGAAGGTGCACGTGCCCGTCGACCTGGGACCGGACCGCAGCGACGCACGGATGCACGCCAAGACCGTAGGATCCTACGCAGTGCCATAGGGGACCGCACCGCCACTTCCCAGCAAATTAGGGACACTGTTGCTCCTGGGGTATCGGCGAGGACCATTCGCAACCGTCTCCATGAAGCTGGGCTACGGTCCCGCACACCGTTAGGCCGTCTTCCGCTCACGCCCCAACATCGTGCAGCCCGCCTCCAGTGGTGTCGCGACAGGCGTGAATGGAGGGACGAATGGAGACGTGTCGTCTTCAGCGATGAGAGTCGCTTCTGCCTTGGTGCCAATGATGGTCATATGAGTGTTTGGCGCCGTGCAGGTGAGCGCCACAATCAGGACTGCATACGACCGAGGCACACAGGGCCAACACCCGGCATCATGGTGTGGGGAGCAATCTCCTACACTGGCCGTACACCTCTGGTGATCGTCGAGAGGACAATGAATAGTGCACGGTACATCCAAACCGTCATCGAACCCATCGTTCTACCATCCCTAGACCGGCAAGGGAACTTGCTGTTCCTACAGGACAACGCACGTCCGCATGTATCCCGTGCCACCCAACGTGCTCTAGAAGGTGTAAGTCAACTACCCTGGCCAGCAAGATCTCCGGATCTGTCCCCCATTGAGCATGTTTGGGACTGGATGAAGCGTCGTCTCACACGGTCTGCACGTCCAGCACGAACGCTGGTCCAACTGAGGCGCCAGGTGGAAATGGCATGGCAAGCCATTCCACAGGACTACATCCAGCATCTCTACGATCGTCTCCATGGGAGAATAGCAGCCTGCATTGCTGTGAAAGGTGGATATACACTGTACTAGTGCCGACATTGTGCATGCTCTGTTGCCTGTGTCTATGTGCCTGTGGTTCTGTCAGTGTGATCATGTGATGCATCTGACCCCAGGAATGTGTCAATAAAGTTTCCCCTTCCTGGGACAATGAATTCACGGTGTTCTTATTTCAATTTCCAGGAGTGTATTATCAAGAACACAGTTTGGATTCCTGAAGGGTTTTGATATCGAAAAGGCTATTTACACCTACAGTGAAACTGTACTTAATTCATTAAATAACAAGACACAAGCTGCAGGTATTTTCTGTGATTTGTCAAAGGCATTCGATTGTGTAAACCACAACATCCTTTTAAATAAACTAGAATTCTATGGTGTCACGGGCAGTGCTGCAAATTGGTTCAAGTCATACCTCGCTAACAGGAAACAAAGGGTGTCAGTGCAAGGGACTAGTGAATTAAGTCATCAGTCATCATCAGAATGAGAAGAAATTACATGTGGTGTTCCACAAGGATCCATCTTAGAGCCATTGCTTTTTCTTGTGTACATTAATGATCTCTCATCAGTTACACTGCCAGAGGCAGAGTTCGTTTTGTTTGCACATGACACAAGTATTGCAATAAATAGTATGTCAAGTGTAGTTGTAGAAAGATCTGCTAATGATATTTTCATGGATATTAATAAGTGGTTTAAAGCCAACTCACTAACATTAAACTTTGAAAAGACTCACTATATGTAATTCAGAACCTGTAAGAGGTTTCCACCCAGCATACGCATAAAGTATGAAGAAGAGCAGATATAAGAGGTTGACAGTGTTAAATTCCTGGGATTACAACTTGATAATAAATTCAGTTGGGAGGAGCACACCACAGAACTGCAGAAACGCCTTAACAAATCTGTATTTGCAATTCGAGTGTTACCAGACATAGGCGACATAAATATGAAAAAGCTTGCATACTTTGCCTACTTTCATTCCATAATGTCATATGGTATAATATTTTGGGGTAACTCTTCAAGTCAAACAAAAGTTTTCAAGAGTCCAAAAGCGTGTAATACGTATTAATTGTAGAGTAAATTCACGGACGTCCTGGTGAAACCTCTTCAAAGAACTGGGTATACTGACTACAGCCTCTCAGTATATTTACTCCTTAATGAAACTTGTCCAAAATATTATATCTCTTTTTCCAACAAACAGCTCAGTTCATACAAAAATGATCTGCACAAGGACTTAAAAGCACTTACTTTAGTTCAAAAAGAGGTCCACTACTCAGTAACACTCAACTTCAGTAATTGCTAGCAAACATAAAAAAATAGTTATAAATAAAGATCAGTTTAAAAGGAGCCTGAAAGACTTACTAGTGGCCAACTCCTACTCCATTGACGAATTTTTTAATAGAAACAAATGATGTATTGTACATATTCATACTATTGGTATTGTTATTTCAGCTTTGAAAAAATGATGTATTGTATATACTCATACTATTAGTATTGACATGTTCCGCATCCATGAGGATCTCGTCAGCACGGATCTATGGAATGAAAAATAATGTAATCTAATCTAATCTAGCCGGCCGGGGTGGCCGAACGGTTCTAAGCACTACAGTCTGGAACTGCGCGACCGCTGCGGTCGCAGGTTCGAATCCTGCCTCGAGCATGGTTGTGTGTGATGTCTTTAGGTTAGTTAGGTTTAAGTAGTTCTAAGTTCCACAGGACTGGTGACCTCAGAAGTTAAGTCTCATAGTGCTCAGAGCCATTTAATCTAACCTAACCATTTAATTCCTACACCCAATCACTAACCAACGACACTCTGAACAATCGTCTGTCATGTGACCGTATTTTCTACAAGTAGTATATGTTCCTGGTATTTTTTTTTTTTTTTTGAGAAACAAATAACAAAGTCATCTCTTTGGCTTACACTCTGCGAATGTGCTGATGCTGATGTGCCGGATAGTTGGAGGGCGTGAAAAATAACCGACGCTGGGTTGGAGCACTTCTGTACACCAATTTGTAGCGGTCGCCCTCTGCCGGACTGGAAACCTCTACTAATTTTTGAGGATACAGGGAGATGATCTGTCAACGTTTTTAAACGCAATAAAAAAATTCAAACTTTTTCCTTTTATTACTGAAAATGCTAGTCGCTGCTGCTTCTTCTGCGTCGACTGGCGACTACGTAAACCGGAAAAGAATCCAGTGACTCCTATAGTGGACCCACAGCCGCAGAGGTCACTGCAACAGCTCGGATCAGAAGTCGATGACACCCTGATGTGGCGGTTTTGCGGCCTACTGTCGACGTAGGTGCGCCCGTCGGTAGCTCGGCTTGGAGATAGCGGTCACCACGACGTATGTGTTTTGATTCACATGCTATTTTCAAGAGTATTCAGTCCGTCGCAGATCACTGTCCGTGTTGTTGCCTCAGATGGACCGCGATGTCGGATGCCGTGCGGAATACTGAACCTGACACGCTGGTAGGGTAGGCCTTCAGATCCGTGCGACGATGGAGTTCAGAGGAGCATCTGCCCTGGGCCGATGTCGGACTACTCATCAGCGTTGGCTACTGTGCTTACGTATGCAGGATTCCATCAATCATGTTTTCGGTTCGCTGAGCATCTCGTAGGGCAGCAAGTGCAAGACTGACACTTGAACACTCTCACACACAAGATGTTACCATACCATTACCAGAGTATCGAGTGCGTCCGATACAAACGGCATCGGTCCTATTGACAAAGTGCCAAAAGCTAGTGAGCTAGTGGGGTTAGGGTATTTATGCCACCGATAAAGGCTTTGCTTATGACGCAATTCTTAGTGACTGAGCTGATTCTACTCTTCACGAGTCGTCAGTGGTGTACAGTTCTGCCACTGCTTAACGGATTTGTTATTGGGTATATACTGCTTAGCCATATTCCAGCTAGTCACTATTATGTCCTATCTAGTGTTTCGTATCTAATGTTACAGGAATACAAAAAGCCGTTCGGTCTTCACTGTTCTAACAATTTTCCACTGAGGTGCTCACAGTCTCTCTTAATACACTCCTGGAAATGGAAAAAAGAACATATTGACACCGCTGTGTCAGACCCACCATACTTGCTCCGGACACTGCGAGAGGGCTGTACAAGCAATGATCACACGCACGGCACAGCGGACACACCAGGAACCGCGGTGTTGGCCGTCGAATAGCGCTAGCTGCGCAACATTTGTGCACCGCCGCCGTCAGTGTCAGCCAGTCTGCCGTGGCATACGGAGCTCCATCGCAGTCTTTAACACTGGTAGCATGCCGCGACAGCGTGGACGTGAACCGTATGTGCAGCTGACGGACTTTGAGCGAGGGCGTATAGTGGGCATGCGGGAGGCCGGGTGGACGTACCGCCGAATTGCTCAACACGTGGGGTGTGAGGTCTCCACAGTACATCGATGATGCCGCCAGTGGTCGGCGGAAGGTGCACGTGCCCGTCGACCTGGGACCGGACCGCAGCGACGCACGGATGCACGCCAATACCGTAGGTGCCGTAGGGGACCGCACCGCCACTTCCCAGCAAATTAGGGACACTGTTGCTCCTGGGGTATCGGCGAGGACCATTCGCAACCGTCTCCATGAAGCTGGGCTACGGTCCCGCACACCGTTAGGCCGTCTTCCGCTCACGCCCCAACATCGTGCAGCCCGCCTCCAGTGGTGTCGCGACAGGCGTGAATGGAGGGACGAATGGAGACGTGTCGTCTTCAGCGATGAGAGTCGCTTCTGCCTTGGTGCCAATGATGGTCGTATGCGTGTTTGGCGCCGTGCAGGTGAGCGCCACAATCAGGACTGCATACGACTGAGGCACACAGGTCCAACACCCGGCATCATGGTGTGGGGAGCGATCTCCTACACTGGCCGTACACTTCTGGTGATCGTCGAGGGGACACTGAATAGTGCACGGTACATCCAAACCGTCATCGAACCCATCGTTCTACCATTCCTAGACCGGCAAGGGAACTTGCTGTTCCAACAGGACAATGTACGTCCGCATGTATCCCGTGCCACCCAACGTGCTCTAGAAGGTGTAAGTCAACTACCCTGGCCAGCAAGATCTCCGGATCTGTCCCCCATTGAGCATGTTTGGGACTGGATGAAGCGTCGTCTCACGCGGTCTGCACGTCCAGCACGAACGCTTGTCCAACTGAGGCGCCAGGTGGAAATGGCATGGCAAGCCGTTCCACAAGACTACATCCAGCATCTCTACGATCGTCTCCATGGGAGAATAGCAACCTGCATTGCTCCGAAAGGTGAATATACACTGTACTAGTGCCGACATTGTGCATGCTCTGTGGCCTGTGTCTATGTGCCTGTGGTTCTGTCAGTGTGATCATGTGATGCATCTGACCCCAGGAATGTGTCAATAAAGTTTCCCCTTCCTGGGACAATGAATTCACGGTGTTCTTATTTCAATTTCCAAGAGTGTAGTTTTGAGGTAAGTCTCTGGTGGCTGACGTCACTTCCGCTTGACCGAGTAACGTGGGCTGTTGGTACTTAAAAAATATTTTATTGACACGTTTCCTTACTAATTGTGCCACGTATCAATGCCTCCTATTTGGTTAGGCTTGTTTGTTGCTAAGAGCTCAAATATGTTATCGCATTAATTTACATTTTGAGTGGACTCCTGAAAAACTGCTCATTATCATTTTCGGAGAGACCATTTAGCACAATTTTTGATCTAGTTTTATATCTAACACCGGCTTTGAACATGTACTTTTCCCAACATATCCAGGATAGATTGAAGTCACCACCAACTACAGCTGCATGAGTAAGCTACCTATCTGAGATGATACGTTTTATTTGAACTGTTCAGTAACTGAATCATCTGAGCCGGGACGTGGGTAAAAGGAACCAATTATTAATTTATTCTGGTTGTCAAATATAACCTCTACCCATACCAACACACAGGAACTATCTAGTTCAATTTTGCCACGAGAAAAACTATTTCTAACAACTACAAACACTTAGCCATCAACTGTATTTGATCTATCCTCTGTAAAAATGTCGGCTGAGCTTATCTCAGGCTTAAGACAGCATTCAGTACCATAACGATTTGAGATTCAGTGCTTTCTATGAGCGCTTGGAGCACTGATTATTTACCAACACAGCTACGACAAATGACAACAAAATACTGATCGTTGCTCAGTTTACCGTCTTGCTGTGTTCGTCTTGCTCGCTTTGAGACGGAAGCCCTTTTTGTACTTTCCTGACATCCACTAACCTAAGAAACTGCCCAGCCCATTCCACGCAGCCCTTGCTACCCATTTAGTCACCTCCTGTGTATAGCGAATCCCTGACCTTTTAAGCTGAAAACGAAACACCGCCATCCTATGGCATACGTCGAGAAAGCCGCAACCTACACGGTCACAGAACCGACTGAGCCCCTGATTCAGACCTTCCACTCAGTTTTGCACCAAACATCCGCAGTCGGTCCTGTCGACAATGGTATAGATAGCAAGGAAGATTGGCAGTCTTTACACTTCAGCTAGCCACCCGAAACCAGACAGAAATATCTTCCAATCCAAAGCCAGACACGTCGTTAGTACCGACAAGAGCCAACATATACAGTTGGCTGCATCCTGTGCTCTTTATGTCATCTGGAAGCACTCGTCCCACATCTGCGATGGCCCCTACTCGTAAGAACACAGAGTGCACAATGGATTTCTTTCCTTCTTGGAAGACATATCGCTAAGAGGCCCATTTTCACTCCTGACATTGGGGCTCCCAACAGCAGCAAAGTCTCGATTATCCGATCTAAACCGGCCGCGGCAAGGTCGGGTAAGCGGGAAGATCGGATAACACGGAAAATAATACAAAAGACACAAAAATTAAACTAAAGTAGGCCAAATGAGTAAAACATTAAATACAGTACAAATCAAATTAAACTGAATATATATTTACTGTGTGAAGAAGTTAGTAATTGAGACTTCCTGGCAGATTAAAACTGTGAGAACGACCGAGACTCGAACTAGGGACCTTTGAATTTCGCGGGCAAGTGCTCTACCATCTGAGCTACCGAAGCACGACTCACGCCCGGTACTCACAGCTTTACTTCTGCCACTATCCGTCTCCGACCTTCCAAACTTTACAGAAGCTCTCCTGCGAACCTTGCAGAACTAGCACTCCTGAAAGAAAGGATATTGCGGAGACATGGCTTAGCCACAGCCTGGGGGATGTTTCCAGAATGAGATTTTACCTCTGCAGCGGAGTGTGCGCTGATATGAAACTTCCTGGCAGATTAAAACTGTGTGCCTGACCGAGACTCGAACTCGGGACCTTTGACTTTCGCGGGCAAGTGCTCTACCATCTGAGCTACCGAAGCATGACTCACGGCTGGTAATCACAGCTTTACTTCTGCCTGTATCCGTCTCCTACCTTCCAAACTTTACAGAAGCTCTCCTGCGAACCTTGCAGAACTAGCACTCCTGAAAGAAAGGATATTGCGGAGACATGACTTAGCCAAAGCCTGGGGGATGTTTCCAGAATGAGATTTTCCCTCTGCAGCGGAGTGTGCGCTGATATGAAACTTCCTGGCAGATTAAAACTGTGTGCCTGACCGAGACTCAAACTCGGCACCTTTGCCTTTCGCGGGCAAGTGCTCTACCATCTGAACTACCGAAGCACGACTCACGCCCGGTACTCACAGCTTTACTTCTGCCAGTATCCGCAGTATCCGCAATATCATTTCTTTCAGGAGTGCTAGTTCTGCAAGGTTCGCAGGAGAGCTTCTGTAAAGTTTGGAAGGTAGGAGATGCATACTGGCAGAAGTAAAGCTGTGAGTACCGGGCGTGAGTCGTGCTTCGGTAGCTCAGATGGTAGAGCAATGGCCCGCGAAAGGCAAAGGTCCCGAGTTTGAGTCTCGGTCAGGCACACAGTTTTAATCTGCCAGGAAGTTTCATATCAGCGCACACTCCGCTGCAGAGGGAAAATCTCATTCTGGAAACATCCCCCAGGCTGTGGCTAAGCCATGTCTCCGCAATATCCTTTCTTTCAGGAGTGCTAGTTCTGCAAGGTTCGCAGGAGAGCTTCTGTAAAGTTTGGAAGGCAGGAGACGGATACTGGCAGAAGTAAAGCTGTGAGTACGGGGCGTGAGTCGTACTTCGGTAGCTCAGATGGTAGAGCACTTGCCCTCGAAAGGCAAATGTCCCGTGTTCGAGTCTCGGTCGGGCACACAGTTTTAATCTGCCAGGAAGTTTCATATCAGCGCACACTCCGGTGCAGAGGGAAAATCTCATTCTGGAAACATCCCCCAGGCTGTGGCTAAGCCATTTCTCCGCAATATCCTTTCTTTCAGGAGTGCTAGTTCTGCACGGTTCTCAGGAGAGCTTCTGTAAAGTTTGGAAGGTCGGAGACGGATACTGCCAGAAGTAAAGCTGTGAGTACCGGGCGTGAGTCGTGCTTCGGTAGCTCAGATGGTAGAGCACTTGCCTGCGAAAGGTGAAGGTCCCGAGTTCGAGTCTCGGTCGGGCGCACAGTTTTAATCTGCCAGGAAGTTTCATATCAGCGCACACTCCGGTGCAGAGTGAAAATCTCATTCTGGAAACATCCCCCAGGCTGTGACTAAGCCATGTCTCCGCAATATCCTTTCTTTCAGGAGTGCTAGTTCTGCTAGGTTCGCAGGAGAGCTTCTGTAAAGTTTGGAAGGCAGGAGACGGATACTGCCAGAAGTAAAGCTGCGAGTACGGGGCGTGAGTCGTGCTTCGGTAGATGAGATGGTGGAGCACTTGCCCGCGAAAGGCAAAGGTCCCGAGTTCGAGTCTCGGTCGGGCACACAGTTTTAATCTGCCAGGAAGTTTCATATCAGCGCACACTCCGCTGCAGAGTGAAAATATCATTCTGGAAACATCCCCCAGGCTGTGCCTAAGCCATGTCTCCGCAATATCCTTTCTTTCAGGAGTGCTAGTTCTGCAAGTTTCGCAGGAGAGCTTCTGTAAAGTTTGGAAGGTAGGAGATGGATACTGGCAGAAGTAAAGCTGTGAGTACCGGGCGTGAGTCGTGCTTCGGTAGCTAAGATGGTAGAGCACATGCCCGCGAAGGGCAAAGGTCCCGAGTTCGAGTCTCGGTCGGGCACACAGTTTTAATCTGCCAGGAAGTTTCATATCAGCGCACACTCCGCTGCAGAGGGGAAATCTCATTCTGGAAAGATCCCCCAGACTGTGACTAAGCCATGTCTCCGCAATATCCTTTCTTTCAGGAGTGCTAGTTCTGTAAGGTTCGCAGGAGAGCTTCTGTAAAGTTTGGAAGGTAGGAGACGGATACTGGCAGAAGTAAAGCTGTGAGTACCGGGCGTGAGTCGTGCTTCGGTACCTCAGATGGTAGAGCGCTTGCCCGCGAAAGGCAAAGGTCCCGAGTTCGATTCTCGGTCGGGTACACAGTTTTAATCTCCCAGAAAATCTCATATCAGCGCACACTCCGCTGCAGAGTGAAAATCTCATTCTGGAAGTTAGTAATTGTCTTTTGTGTACCTGCTGTTTGCCGTTTTTTTACCGCTAAATAGCGTAGTCTCTTATGAGGTAAAACCTCGGTAGACGATGTTTCCTGCAGTTGCTCTACATACTTTAAAGCAGTTTATAAGGCCCTGTGCACTTCGTTGTGGGAAATCTTAGGCATACTTTCCTTCACTACATCCGCTTCTTAGTCTTCTTTTTCGTTCACCATGTTGACTATTTCTTCATCTGTCACTTCAAATTCTTCATCTTGAGCAATCCCTTCATTTATGCTTTTTTTGTGGCGTCAGCGCATCATGGAACTTTTCGTAACAATGAAAGCAGGGTAGTATTTTCTGGTTCGGTCTGCTGCTGTAGATTTTCATCATCTGGAGAATTTTCTTGATTTTCCTGTAGCAAAATTTTCCAGTGTTTTACAGTATCTTTGCTCCAACACTCTCCCAAGATTAGGCCACGTCATAAGCGACGTCTTTCAAATTAATACGGCGCATGTGCCCTAGCATGTCTTCTCCTTTGTCCATAGCATTAATTAAAGAGGAAAGCAAGTTTCTGCGGTAGTTTCTCTTAAGTGTCTCTAAGTTTCTTTGGTCCATAGGCTGACATAAGGATGTGACATTTGGAGGCAAAAACATGGTCTTTATATCTTGATCCTGAAGTTATTCTTCATTACGATGACAAGTGGAATTGTTTAGAAACAATAGTACTTTGCGGGGCAAGTTGTTGGCTTTCAAACAATTTTCAGTTTGAGGCACGAACTAGTTAAAAAAACATTCTTTAAAAACGTCTGAGCTTATCCAAGCAATTTTTTGGTTGTAATATTTCACCGGTAAAGCATTTCTAGATACATTTTAAACGCTCTCGGTTTTTTTGGCTTATCTATCACAGACAGTTTCATTTTTACATTTGCTATGGCGTTACTGCATGAAAGAATTGTCAATCTTTATTTGCTACGTTTGTAGCCTGGCGCTGCCTTTTCGGCCTTTGACGCTGTTTTTTTCGGTAACTGTTTGTAATTGAGACCAGTCTCGTCGCAGTTAAAAATTTGATCGCCTGTTAAGTTTTTCATTGTCCAATACCTTGTGAAGTTTATTCCTAAATAATTGAACAGCTTCAAATATTGCTGGAAGCTTTTCACCACAGACATTAAGTTGCCGAATTCCGTATCTTTTCCTCCATCTATCGACCCAGCCTACTCTATCTGTGAAACCCGGTTCACCTTCGTTTAGTTCGTTACGAAACTTTAAGGCATTTTCCTGGAAAATAGGTCCCGACATGGGTACACCTTTATCTCTATGTTGAGTAAACCATAGGAACAAAGCTTCACTTGCTTTTTCATAATCACATTTTTTCATGGTTTTCCGATCTTCCAAAACTGCCGAGGTTGCTCGCTGAGAACACCACCTCTCAATTTCATTGCGGTTCCTTCCCAGTCTCCAACTGTTGTTTTCCCGACGTTATAATGTTGTGCCACTTTTAATAAAGTTTCACCATTGTCTATTCTTTTTAAAGCTTTCAGTTTTTCTTCCATTGAAACGACTACCTTTTCCCTTTTTGAAGCCATCACCACAAATTTTTACAATAAACAATGTGCAAAACGTCCACTCCACTACAGATGTAAGTTAGCACTGAGGAGTAAGGAGTAGCAGACGGTGACAATGAAATGAGTATCAACAAACAACAGTTACTCAATGACCTGTCGTCGGCTGGCCCACGGCCGGCTCGGTGAAAGGGTCGGATAACACAGAAGATCGGATAACCGAGACTCCACTGTACCATAATCCAACCCTCTGTGAATGCTTGCATCATAAGGCCCAAGAGGGTTCCTATAGAACAGGCTGAGTGACTTCATCTAGCTCTGGATCTTTGTCAGCCAGAGATAGCGCTAAAAACAAGTTTTTCACACTAATCAAGAAGGCCCTACGAACAACCTCCTAGAAAGTTCTTTGCTGCCTGCCACACCTTGAAACGACCTCCAACCCGACAATGGGTGAGGGGTTAGCCTCAATGCGAGCAGTAACTGGGGCGATCACATTAGTGGACCGATCGGGGGACACGAGGGATTTGCTGGAAACACCCTGCATCAATACTTTCAGCCCCCACCCCCACAGCAATGTCCAATGGCAATAGCCTCAAGCTGCGTAACCGAAACCAGAACCGCTTGGCGCTGTGAACAAAGGACGATCAACTCAGCTCACATCTAAACACAGCAATTGCAGTCTGCATACATACTAAAGACTGCGGAAATATACACAACACAGCTATAAAAACGCGGAACTGTAGTTGCTACACACACATATACACTATAAAGTTAAGAATTCTGCGTAAAATGCACATAACAAATACAAAATAAGTCTTTTCTTTTTATTAGAAGCTCGTTACAACTCACAGGCGAAGTACTTTGCTCTGATTTGCTGCTGCCTAGAGAGACGGTAGCTGCTGTCTTAACTGACGAGTTCTACGGCTGCAACTGATTGCTCACACGAAAACAAACGCCTGCTGCGATACAAAATATCAGTGATGGATCATACAAAATTTTATCATTGTACAACAATGTAGTGACCTACGGCCTTTTAACTTACAAGAGTAAAATCATAACTAAATTGAATATATTTATTTCATGTATATAATTGATCTATTTAAATATACTTAAAATTTATAAACATTCGTTTAACGTTGCGAGAAATAAAAGAAATTGAAAAAAAGGTAGCAGTGTAAATCAAACCGAAAATGGTTCAAATGGCTCTGAGCACTATGAGACTTAACAGCTGAGGTCATCAGTCCCCTAGAACTTAGAACTACTTAAACCTAACTAACCTAAGGACATCACACACATCCATGCCCGAGGCAGGATTCGAACCTGCCACCGTAGCAGTCGCGCGGTTCCAGACGCCTAGATCCGCTCGCTCATAATCTACCTGTAAATCTTTAGGCAGAGCTTTTCCTTCTCCTAAGGCCTATTCTTGCGAACTATTCTAGGAACTTGAAAGGAACATCTGCCAGCGTCTACTCACATAGTCTGAGCGAAACTAGTGTCATCCCACGCCCTCTTGTTCTTAGATTTACGTTTGGAGTGATCTACCTAAATCTTTAAATCCCACTTTCTCCTTCAAAGATCTACTGGAAATGCGCCTCTTCAGAAAGTAATTTACCGAAAACATTTCGAAGTAAATTTAGTCATATACTCGGTTTTTTAACCACTATCAATGGGCTTTTTAATTACAAACATTGTAATCGTAACTAAATTGAATACATGGTGAGTCAATAGGGACTTAACAAACTCGGAATGATATGGAAATTAGTTGAGATAACTTACAGAGTCAGTAGGTGTAGCAAACAACCTCAAGTTCGATTCACATAGTGCTTCAGTACCCCATTCTCCCACCAGCAGCGCCAGCGTAGTGCACAAATAAGACTGCTACTTCCACTGGTGCTGAGAGCGCTCACTATGTGTTTTGGTTTCATGAAACGAACTCTGCAACAACTGTTCGGCGTCAGTGTCCCACCGAATACGCTAAAGAATCTCCAAGCTGGTCCTACAATTTACTCTTGTCACAAAAAATTTATGGCTTTAAATCTGAAATTAAACCACGCTTCAAATTTTCGAAGTTTTCATGATCCAAGTTCTCGTGCCGTAAAAGAGCTATGTCAAACGATGCACACATTCCTTGTTCAATACCATCCATAGAAAACAACATTTTGCAGCACTGATTTTCAGATTTTGTAGCAACTGCCACTCGTCTCTCACCTGTCCTGTGTACCTAGGTTTACCATCTGTCCCGATATATTTGTCCTGTTACCGTAATGGACCTTCTTGTCCCGACAAGACCCAGTTTTGTCCCGATTTTACAAAATACTCTTATGAACTTGGCGCAGGTACTGAAGTAATGCCATCTGCTAGCGCAACATTTAAACGGAGCCTCGGTTAGTTTTATTTATGTCAAAACGTTTATGTTGACAATGTCGTCTCGCAAATGACGTTGCATATGCGTGTCCTTTATCGGTGATGCAAGCATCTTCTAGATCTAGCGCCGTCATTCGAGAAAATACAAGACTTCTCCAGTAGTATAGGGCTGCAACTATTTAAGCAGTGGCACCCAAAAGAATCAGGAAGTACCCATTTGCATAGCGATCTGATGAGACTATTCTGTCGAAACGTAAGACGAACAAGGAATGCAAGTTAGTCATGTTCGAAGTCTTCACTGCGGATGTACAGGCTGTGAAGTGTATAATGACGCGTACTTCTATGACTAAAGTGTTATTGTCGACTTTTTATCCTCTAATAAACTTATCATGGTTTACGAAAATGCCTAAGGATGGGAAGAGAAAGTATCACTTCTCGACTTATTACACAAAAGCGCCGAACTCCCCTGATTGGGGCCTCCCGGCCATCAATGCCATCCGATCATTTCCATTTGTTTTATACAAAAGCGTGGTCTTTTGTAAAAAAAAAAAGAACAGGAGCCGGCCGTTGTGGCCGAGCGGTTCTAGGCGCTCAAATTAGGAACCGCGCTGCTGCTACGGTCGCAGATTCGAATCCTGCCTCGGGCATGGATGTGTGTGATGTCCTTAGGTTAGTTAGGTTTAATTAGTTCTAAGTTCTAGGGGACTGATGACCTGACCTCAGATGTTAAGTCCCATAGTGCTCAGAGCCATTTGAACCATTTTTTGTAAAGAAAGGACGTATGGATAAGGGAGCATTGTGTGAGATTTGTAGCTGTTTTATCACAGTAACTCAAGGAGGTAAGGCAGATGTGAAGAATCGCATTTCTACGAAGAATCATACAAACAGTTTCGCGGTATCATCGGCACCGAAACCTATTTCTACACACATGATTAAAGAACGAACAACAGATTATAAAGGTGTCAAACATGACGAATCCTTATCTTGATTGTACCGTAAAACAGAATGCCGCAGTGTACCCTGACTCCGAAGTCATAGCCTACAGCTAGGATCAAAACTACAGCGATTGTTAAAAATATTCTCACATCACACTCCGTATCCAAATGCAATTGCAAGAACTTCCGTTTTACCGCGTAGACACCAACGCATCGAACCACAAGGCGGAAAAGAAGTTTTCTTCTTCACTGAAACTAACGGAATGCAACAGAAGAGGTTGAAATTTGACTCTCTGGATAACGAATCATCGGAGAAAAGCGCAAAGGTTTGTCTAGACACTTTCAGACAGCTAAAAATTCCGTTAGATAAATTAATCGCTTTTTGTGGAGAAGTACCGATACCACCTTCGAAGGTCTTCATAGACGCGGTCAGCGGAATGCGTTACACTAAATTAAAGAAGAACTAGGAAAAAATGTAGAAGGAATTGGATGCCCTGCCCATATTCTCCTCAATACTATAGAAGGCGCTGCTGGATTCTTAACTGTCGACGTTGGCATAATTGTCATGAAAATATTCAGTTTTTTATATATATAAAGTGTGGAGAAGAATAAAGTTTCCATAACTGAAATAAGAAATGTATTAATGGACTCTCAAAGATTCCTGAGTGAAAGGAAGACTGCCAATTTTATTTGCATGCAAACCAAGTTGAAACTGAACAAATTACAGAATGAGAACCCTAGCCAAGAAATAATTAATTTGATTTCGAAATTTGAGGAAAAGACTATACCACAGCAATTGATTACTTAGAGAAATCGGCTGTTTCTTTTAATAATCAAGTATTTGACTGGATGACGCTATCTGAAATCCTGAATTGGGTGATGATTGAAAACACTTTTATATACCTGACTAAAACCAGTGTGAAGATTTCAGGCGACAATTGTTTTCTGATTTTTAGAAACTAAGCGTGACTCGGAAGTCTAAACACACCGTGGAAGAAGGAAACCGAAAATCCTGAACGCAAATGCCAACTGCTAAAATTATGCGAGGACTTGTTTTCTATTCCCGCACACAACACCACTGTGGAAAGAGTATTTTCGCTGATGTCGGCCCAGTGGATTGAAGAAAGAAATCGACTGCTCCCAGGGACTGTGGAATCAGTCTTACAGACTTGCTCAAAAAGGCGAAAACTTCTTAAAAATGTGGTGTACCAACTGCCTCTGCAGTAATAGTATTGTAAATAAAAAGTAATTATATGAAATAAAATGTTTACTTCATTTCTACACCCCTGTCAAGGTGTCCCTGCTAGATATAATAACCCCATGCGAACCTCGGTCTTGTTGTTGAACACAATTTTTAAACCTTTACAGGCGATTGCTCTCACTGGAAAACGTATTCCTTCAAATTAAGTACATATAATGAATCTTTCAGTATGTGGGTTTCCCATACACCATTTACAAGTGCATTTCACTTAACTGGTTTCGATCTTCAGCGTAAACAACTGAATTATCTCCTGTATGGGCAGGAATGTCGAACTTCTCTAGTGTTTCAATGTTGAACACCATTCCTTGTGTGAAGCCATGTGTTTTGATATTGCATTGTCAGCAAGCTAAACATTATCACAATCAGTAGCCAAAATGTTTCTAATTTCTGCACTCGGAGCATGATATTCAGGTTCATAACTTTCTCTTGACGATTAAAACTATCTCTTGTGCACTAGGCCTTAGAATCATCTTTCTTATTGTAATAATAGCACCCAAAATTATTCTTGTGGACAGACTTTTTGCTGGAATTGCTTTGCGAACATTGTTTTTTTTTATTCTTTTTTGCTTAACCTTAACAGCATGCCAAAACTCTAGACAGCTTCAAACACACATATGTAAACCTATTTAATAAACTACCAGAGTCAGTTAAGAGTCTGGAGCTGAAGAAATTTAAGATATTTGCAAGAACTTTATTAATTCAAAATTGTTTTTATACAATGGAAGATTTCTGTGAGCATAATTTCTAACATAAATTAATTATTTGTGTACTTATTGTCATTGTTGTTTGTGCATTTATTGACGTTGCTTATACAAGCTTTACATCTCTGTAAATGTTTTGTTTTTGGGCAATAAAAATCAATCAATCAGTCAATCAATCATCGAATACAATTTCTACAATCTGGGACGAAAGTTGTTCTTCTTTCAATGATCTTGCTGTTAAGTGATCGAAAGACTGCCTGCTTTCGAGACAGGAGTCTCAAGCAGTAGCAAACGAACTATGCAGGGTGTTAAAAACAGTGTCAAGTATTTTGGGAGATGATAGACCTATCAAAGGAAGAAAAAAGTGCAATAAACGTGGACTCTTAAACGCATACCCTAACGAGCTATATTCGCTTGTTCATCATAGTAACTTTGCTACATACCTATTCTACTACAAGCTCTCTGATTTCCATATTGTGGGAGGAGGTAGTATAGACCAAAACCAAGTAAAACTGTGCAGTAAACATAAGCTGTAAAACTCATACCTTAAGAGCTATGAACACGTGTTCAATAGAAAAGGTGTCCTTCACAGTAGCGAAGACGAACAACTGCTCAAAGCTCTTGCAGTATCAGTGTGCGTTTTAGAGCCCGTGTTTATTGTACTTTTTTTCTTGTTTTGGTGGGTACTACCACCTCTCAAAATATACGGCACTTTTGAAACACCCTGTATTTTGCCGGAGGTCCACCTAAAACTTCGGAAATCTTGTCAGTATCTCCCACTGGTTCACGAACATCTGCACCTGTACTAATCATCCAACTTCGGTAATATGTTGCGCGATAGCATCACATTGTTACATTTTATACTTGAGAATTGTTGTTTCAATGTAAGTTTATTTGTTGCAGATCGTTGTTCACGAAATATCACATTATGGCATTTTATACTTGAAAACTGTTATTTGTTAAAGATCGTTGTTCATGAATTATCTTCAGATGATTCCACACACTATGCAACAGGTCAAATTCCGTACCAGGCGAGTATAAAGCATTACTTTTACATTAAGCTCATCCCATAAATTACTTGCTTTCAGCTGGCCTTACTTTACTTCCATTAATAACGTACAGCAATTTCTCAGCACGAAAGATAATTTCCATACGACGTTTCTAGAACTGAAAATAACTCCGTCTTCTTTGTATATACTGAAAACCTTCATGCAATCCATCTTTTACCTTTGCACTTTCTAAGTGAAAGCACTCAGTATAACTGAATTCTCTTCAGAGACTTGACTGACGCGAAGAAAATAAAACGTTACACAAGTTAATCAACACCGTTTACTGGACCCGTAACGTGCTGGACAAATTGTTAAGTTATCACAGTTTCCAATGAATAAGTTTTATTGCTTGAATAAACAGGAGGGCACTTTAAACACGAGACACAGAACAGAATTCCATTATTGTAACAATGAGAATAAGATAAATTAGTTCGCGAAGAAATAAAAGATCACGTCATTAGGAAATGTCAGATATTAAAAAAAAAACGTACGTACTATTGTCGGAGGTCACAAGATGATCAGCAAAACAAGCCATAGTATATAACAGAATGTGAAATTCAAATTGTCTTGTAGGCCTCTCGTTGTTATGCCTAAATAAAGAAAATAAAGCGGGAAGAAAGCCTGGAACATTTTATTTTAATAATCGTTTTATCATGATCTTCCGAAGTTTCAAAGTCGCACGCTTTACGCAGCAAACGCTAATTCGAGATAGGAAAAGTCGTTCATACTCTAAATCACAGTTCACACACTTTAACACGTGGCTTAAAATCGTTTGAACTTTTCCAGGTCTGCAATATTCGTAAACATTACACATTTCACACTCCGAAAGTTATTAACGTATTTAGTAAAAAACTGGTATCACAATGGTTTTCCCAATAGTGTCGTAATGGAGTCTCTTTCACTTTTACTCTTTGACCGATTTGGCACGAAACGTAATAATGAAACCAAATAAAGAACCACGCATTATATACGTACAATTAATAAATTCAAATGACAAATGGCGTCTGAGAACCATGGACATGAGAACTTGCTCATAAATTCAGCGTTTGTTACTAAGCGTCAGATAGTTAAGGATCAATTTCACGTCTTTAAGAACTTGTTTAGAATTGACAGTACACTTAGATATAGTTCAGCGGAGAATCTCTGGGTGAGGTTAAAGCGAAGGACTACCGTACTTGATACTGCGTTGTTGATGCCGAAGTAGCATTGTTGTGGCCTATACGTTAGTTGTTTTTAGGATGAAGTATAGATAAACCGTATGTGGAAGCAGTATACTGTAATTCGGACACTCAGCGGAGGTATACAGCAATCAGTTAATCTGCTGAGGCCTGCGACATGGCGCGCAGTATATAAGCTGGCTCGAGATAAACTGTGCTCAGTCCAGCATGCTGTGGGCAGTGGTGTGCATCGTTGGCCTTGTGGCTACAGGCAGTGTTCGCTGCCAAGGTAAGGTCATCTACACTGAGTTTCACCTCTTTGCTCCTTAAGTCATTTATAGTGGAGTGCACAGAGCACTTCAAAAAAATACCTTCAGCTCTGTGGCCGATTGCATTGGCGAAATAGCCATTTCTTTAGACGTTAGTATTCATTTTTGCTACAGCTGAATTTTTCAGCTATACAGGTCTCGTGAGCAGAGCAGAGGGTTCTTCATACCAGTGTTAGTTAATTTTGTCCTATTCCATTGACGTATAAGAGCGGGTGAAAAATTACTATCTTTATGTCTCAGTACGCGCCTAAGCTTCTTCATCTTATTCCCATGCTTCCTACGCGAGATAATATAGCAGGAATATCTCTGAAATGAACATAGCGAACTGTGCATGTCGCTAACAAAAAATATAAATAGTGGCACATTCGCACTAATATCAAAACTTTAATATCGAACGTATTTGCTCTGTTGTCGCGCATCTATTTATCAGTAACAGCAAACGTTGAATTGCAAATAGAAATTCGTAAAGCGAGGAAAAGTTACATTTCATAAGTAAGTACTACAAAGTTCTAATTAGGCGCTTTACGGTGGCCGTGATTCTTGAGCTGCACGATACTGTTGGCAATTCGTTGTCGTTCGTCATAGCCAATTGGGCAGTAATCAAGGTGATGGTGTACGCTACGCAGTGAGAATCGCTCAGTCTTATAATCTTGGTTGTCACAAATATTTGACTGTTTTTTTTTCTTTCAAAAAGTCACAATTTTCGAGGTTGTCGCTAGGTTTGGACATAATAGCACAGCTTAAAAAGATTTCTGCAATCATAATGGTTTCTCTGCTTTCCGAGATATGGTTATGGTGGAACATGAGAGCCCAGTTTAAATAATTGCGAGTGATACACTTTACCAACTAAATTTACGAAGTAGAGGAATTAACGAACGCGCAATGTGTAGTGGGTAATAAAAAAGAAAAAAAAGAAGAAAAGAAAAGGTTGAAAATGTGGGAAGAAATGGTGAATAAAAAAAGGGTTTTAAAATCGTTAATGACCTTGGAAAAGGGAAAGAATGAAATGCAAATCGGACTTCGCATTACAGAAAAGTTATCGGACTTCGTGATTCGGAAAAGCTATTGTTGGGGTGGTCCTTGTGGCGTTTCTGAGCAAAAGCCAAACCAATTTCCACTACAAAAATTATTTGAAAGAGAACAGAGAATAACAAAATGTGATTAATAGGGGGAAATAGAGTAGATAAGAGTTCATTCTTCACCATGTTAACATGTCTTCTCTCGTGCGGCGTCCAGGTCTTGTTCTCCAAAAATCTCCTGCTTCATTTCTCCGTGAAAAGTCGTAGCTGCTCCGAAATCTTGCAATAAATTTCATTGTCCAGGAATTACTAATGTATACAAATTAAAACCATCTTGATATTGAATGCAATGTATTTTACGTTGCTGCTTCCATCCTCCATATTTCAACACGAACTTCCACAATACGTCTGCACATCAATGAGTTTTTTCGTCTTACTCCGACCAAGACTAGCTAATAAGTTAGTTAAGCTTCGCTCTCAAGAGACAAGAGCGGGTAGAAAACAAAAAGAGCTAAAATTTTTGTACCTTCATTTTCTTATATATTTTCTCTGCCGTCGAGCGCTCATACAGCTGCGACGGTATAATTTATATCTGAGGGAACGAGTGTAGCTCGGCGAAATTCAAAGTCCCGCTACAAATGTCATCGTGTGTCATATACGACTCATAATTCGTCGTGTTCACTTAAATGATTCATCACGCGAACCGTTAACAACACCAACGCACAACGGTAAAGCTGCAGTCACCGCAAGTGCGCTTCTACTGTCTACACTATAGAACAAAACAAAAAAATGTTTTTCAGGATAAAACATGGTGGACCTAACTAATTTGGACTAGCAGATTCCTAAAATGGAGTTTGACTTTCGCCATCACCCTCCAATTTTTTGTTAAGGATGTTTTTAAATGCCTATATCTGAAAACAAAGAGTAGGGTGATCTACACTAAATTTAGACAATATATAACATACTTAATGCCATAAAACTATCTCACTGTACTGACCTGGGCCTAATGAACATTTTTACAAGAAAAACTGCAACATTCATTTGCTCAATGATGATGCTGGTGGTGGAGGGTTGAGTCTTTTTGATGACAACTTCCTTCTGTGGGATATGTATCCTTCACGCTTCTAAAGTAAAAAAAAAGTAGTCACTTAGCGTTGAAGGGTTAATCTACCTTTATAGTGGCTTTCCATTAGCAAAATGTTCTGTATCCGGATCGTCACTAACTGGTCCCAAATTGGTAGGGAAGAAATCTAACTGAGAATGAAGGAAGTGCATTTCTAGTAACATTCTGCATCCAAGATTTTTATAGTTCTCTAAAAGAGTTCCCATTAATATGTCTGGTCTCTGTTCTTGTATCACCTAAGAAAACTTCAACGACATCCTTAAAAGAACGCCGGGCTGCAAGTTCTAACTGCCTTAATTTTTCTTCGAAGTTCTTATCATGCATTAAATTTTTAATTTTTGGCCCAATAAGAATCCCCTCTTTCAATTTGGAGTCACTTAACTCAGGGTATACTTCACGTAGATAAATGAAACCATTAGCATTTTTGTCCATTCCCTTGACAAAATTCTTTATAAGGTCGAACTTAATACGCAGAGGGGGAAGGAGAACATATTGAGAATCCACCACAGATACATAGTTCACAGTTTCTCTCCCTAGAGACAATTTCTCTCGTGGTGGCAACTGCTTAACTGTATAATGTTTATCTGTTGCACGGCTGTCTCAAAGACAAAGGAAACCGCAATACCTCGTGAAACCACTTTGGAGACCAGTTAGTAAATCAGTCACCTTAAGACCATCACATATTTTCGAATTTTCTTCCTTATGCTTAATAGCTTCAAGTGTCTCTGAAAAATTTACGTTGTTCTCTTTCATAATCGCAGAGTACCTTACGGGTACTGATGGAAACGTATTACCATTATGCGATAGTTCAGCCTTCAGACTTGTCTTGGAAGCGTCAATAAACAAGCGTCACACAGCAGCATCGTATGGTATGTTTAACTGTTTCATTAAACCTACTCCATCAGTACAAGCAGAAACCTTGCCCACCATACGGTAATAAGTCATCAGATCTTTATTACGTTGCCTCAAGTGAATACCGTAATTCTTGTTTCTTCATGAAGTGAGTTCAATTCCTTAAGACGTGAAGATAAAATTTCTGCATGCTCCTTGGATAAGTATAAATCACAAACTAGGTCATTCAAGTCTGCTTGTGTAATTAAATGTGGTCTTTGTTCTAGTAAGTGTTCCTTTCCACTTGATTGACATTGTGCTTCCTAAGCGATTGTAGATTCGTGATCAGAATTATGAATTTCTTCCCACACTAGTGGAGTAGTTAGAACTGGTACGTCTTCACCGTGGGGAACAGGTCTAATTGCTGAGGGCAGGTTAGGGTACTTAATATTCTTCTTATTCTTTGATGAAAAGCCAGTTACACTAGTCAAACAGAAGTAGCAATCATCAACATTATTTTAAGGCACTCACCAAATCATTGGTATGCCAAATGGAAAGTGCTCTTTTTCTCCTTTCATCCATTGTATTAGTTTAAAATTGCACCTAGTGCAAGTTATGTGAGGTGCCCAATCTTTATCCTGATCTCCCAGTTGGCATTTGAAGTATAAATGATATAAATAAATTGGTCGTCTTTGTTTCCTTGTCGTTAATTCAACACATACATAACAAAATGAATCGGCATCGTTTGTACACCCATATTTTGATTTCTTCATGTTGTATTTTCAATGCCTATATAACACTTTTCTGTCGAATGAACTTAGCCAGATCAATTTTTGAAAAAGAAAATAAAAATTCAACAACTTGAGATAATATAGAAGGAAGAGTAAGAAAATGTATGTGACTGGAGGCTTTGAATACACAATGTAAAACATACTAATGTTACATATTACATTTAAAGTTGAGAACAAAAAGATCACTGCACTAACTTTTATCACGCTCCTTTCAAACACAAAGCACTTAAAAATTATACAGTTAATTCAACCATGTTATATAACTTGTTGGTCATATCTTTTAATCCTGATGTAATGGACAATTTTTGATTTCACATTTTTATGTCACTTTACGATATAGAATTAAGTTTTATATATTTTTTATCTGTACCAAAATCACTGTTGTCATGTTAGTAAGAGGTGCTTTATGTTGAAACACAATGGAGGTAGCTTACTAAACACTCGTTCGACGAATATTTTAATACTATTCGTCTGGAATTCGTACCAGAGAAAGAGATAGACATGTAGAGAAAATAAGATAGAAAGAAGATCAGTGCGTTTTGTTACAGGGTAATTTAGTACGCACGAAAGAGTCGTAGAGAAAATAAGATAGAAAGAAGATCAGTGCGTTTTGTTACAAGTTGATTTAGTACGCACGAAAGAGTCTTAGAGATGCTCAGCCAGCTCCAGTGAAGGGGCTGCAAGAGGGGCATTATGCGTTACCGCCTGTTTGCTGTTGAAGTTTCGAGAGCAGAGCTCGTAGAAAGAGTCGAACAATATATGGCTTCCTCTACGTACATCTCACCAATAGACCATGAAGATAAAATTAGAGATTCGAGTCCACATTGAGGTTTACTGACAATCGTTCTTCCCGCGGACATTCCCATCAGGACAGGAAAAGCGGACTGTGACACTGACACACAAGCCCCCTCCGCCACACACCGAAAGTTGGCTTGCGGGCTATAGACATAGATGTAGGTGTAACATAGGCATAAAACCTTAGGGCTAATTTACGTGGCTGTACGGTCACGTACTTATGAGGCAAGTGTTCCATTTTTTTTTTTTTTTTTATTTACACATTTCGAGCAACGTTCACCCAGAGATAAGATGTATATTTTATAAGCTGAATCATTTCCTTCGTATTAATCACTTTTCCGAAACGTTGTGCTTATTTGACAATAGTCACTAAGTTCCTATGAGGCGGGAAATGATTATGTGCGATTAATATTTTAATTTCCCCTAATAATGCACCAAGATTTTGCCAGAAAGGAAAAACGGAAGAATTTTCTTTAAAAAATCAGATCGTGATAAATGATAATTTTTTGCATCTCATAGCTCTAAATTCGAAAGTTTTCGTGACACCGTTACTTTGGCGCAGTAGGAACCCATTTCACAATACCGTCGCAGCATAATTTATTGAAACAGAAACTTGCCAACACAATAAAGCGCAGTATAAAATCTAGAAAATGGCGGCTGCTATCCCCTCTCGTAGAGTAGGTAAAAAGGAAAAAAAAAATCCCGACGTCTTAAATGTGGCACTTGTCGCAAATAAGGGTAATTCCCTTGCCTTTATCTCTTTAAACCTTTGTAAGTCAACTTCATTCCAGGTACTAGTAGTTAGTTCTATTGATCGCAGAGATAAGCGGACAAGTGCTCTGGCCACCTTTTAGTCTAGCAGCCGTTTGTATACCTATCGTAAGAACGGGTACACTGTTAGTATCCAACAGTACAGGGTCAAAATTTAAACACTGCACACTTCTCAGACAAATTGAGCAAGTCGGTTGGTTGTTTTGCATTAAGTGTGGTCTAGTGTGGACCTTAAGCAGCGTATAAACGCACTATTTGTTCATGGGTGATTCAGAAGAAAAAAAAGTGATATTGGGCTTGAAAAGTACCAGTTATGGGGATGACAACGTCCCTAACTTCTGTTCACGGTAGTTGTTGTGGTCTTCAGTCCTGAGACTGGTTTGATGCAGCTCTCCATGCTACTCTATCCTGTGCAAGCTTCTTCATCTCCCAGAACCTACTGCACCTACATCCTTCTGAATCTGCTTAGTGTATACATCTCTTGGTCTCCCGCTGCCCTGCAATACTAAATTGGGAGGGGGCTGGATCTGAGTATGGGGTATTCACGGTATACCATCGAAAGTTTTACGATATGTTCGTAAGATGATGTTCTCAGGAAACTGTGAAGCTTTACTGGATATCATTACACTTCGCAGATATCCAGAGGTTGTACCTATAAACTTACTTATGTACTTGCCGTACTTACAAATGTAATTTTCGGTCTGAGGTGTAAAAGTAATTTACACTGATACAATGAACACATGGCAAGGCTTCTAGACTCATCGCAAGGGTTCTGAGATCACCAAACTATATTTTTAGTCAGTACATTTTCAACAATAAAGCTTCATGACGCACTGTCTCTGTAGAATGGACACTTCAAACCTATACAAATATGCCCAGAGTACTGCAGTGACAAAACACGGCCTAATAGGGTCTCAACATGCCTGAAAAGAACTTAAAATGCTGCCAAAAAATTATGTAAAGCTGTAAAGATGGCAAATATAGTAAAATGTTTCTAGTAACATTTTTTCTCTTCTCAGACATAAATCACAAGCCGGACATTTTCGATGAATTGCGATCAATGAGCAAAGACTTAAAGCAAACTATTTTTTGTTAATCGTATATTATGCATATTTATTTGTTGTTTATATGTGTCAAAGTATATATAAATGTATCGCAGCATCTAAATAAACTGTCAAAACTAAAAATGTTTCTGTCAGAGCAAAAAAAGGCGAGTATGTTTCTCTTCAAAGGACTGACAGAAAAGTGGGGAACCAACTGTATCCGTCCTCATTGCGGCTTCTCACCAAAAATTGTGGCGATTGAACATATTCGCCCTTTGACGGTCTGAAAAAGACCATCAGAGTGGCAGAGCCTGTGGAAGCGAAAGGAGACAGTACAAATGGGACAGAGAGAGAGGGAAGGCAGCAATGGCAGGAGAGAAAAAGTGTCAATGAAATAATTTGGTATGGATGAAGACAATAGCGGTGCAAGCCAGAGAGAGACGAGATATTGATGCTCAGTGAGAGACAGTGGCAATAAAAGAGAGAGATGGATGGAGATAGGAGCAGTGGAAGCAAAAGAGATAGGCGACAGTGGAACTGAAAAAGATATGAGTGGAGATCATCGATAGGCTCGGGGGCAACAGCGCTGTTACTACGGTTTGGGAGGTGAGCTGGATCTGGGTATGGGGTACTTTTAATATTTTGGAAGACGAAATGGCGACGTTTAAGTACCAAGGACCAATATGCATTCGATACCTGGAATGAACTTGGCTTTTTAGCTGTGAAGAGATAGGCAAGAGAATTACGCTTGTTTGCGACAAGTGCCAAATTTCAGACGTCTTTATTATTATTTTTTAACAATACGAAGAGAATGGGCGACTGTTTCTTAGTTTTGTAATGCACTTTATTGTGTTGCCAAGTATCTGTTTCAATAAATTATGGTGTGGTGGCATTGTGAAATAATTATTTATTGCACCAAAGTGAAAGTGTCACTAAAACCTTCGAATTTGGAGCTATGAAATGCAGCAAATTATCGATTTAGCTGAAATATCTTTTTTGAATAAAATTCTTCCGTGCCTCCTTTACAATACAGTCTTAGTTCATTCTTAGGGAAACTAAAATATTAATCGCACACAATGATTTCACACAGCATAGGAATTTAGAGACGGATAAACAAAATGTTTTGGAAAACGGTAATACAGAGGAAATGATTCAGCTGATGAAATAGATATCTTATCTGTGGGTGAACATTGCTTGAAATGCGGGATTGAATGTTAAAAGCCTGTGTAATACAGACTTTTAAATGATTTTCTTGACAGAAAAACGCCTGACTACATTAGGTATAGGGGAGGGCACATTTTTGACCAATATTTTAAACATGATTTTCTGACACCAATTGACTTTGTAACCTCTACGAGGTAGTCAATCATGTTTTGCAGTTGAGGAAATATTTGCGTACTATTTGAGGTTAACCCATACATTGTAGAATCGTGTAATGAGAAGAACAACAAGTTACTTATACACACATGTAAAGCAGACTGTAGTTTTCGTAAGAACTCTAAATGAATAAAGACACTTTTTATCGACAACAAATCCTCCCTCCGTCGGAGGTTCGAGTACTCCCTCGGGAATGGGTGTGTGTGTTCTGCTTAGCGTAAGTTAGTTTAAGTTAGATTAAATAGTGTGTATGCCTAAGGACCGATGACCTCAGCAGAGTGGTCGCATAGGAACTTACCACCAACGACAAACAGTACGTTCTGCTTATAGGTGCACTTTCATAACGAGGATATTTATCGAAGAAAAGCCAGAGTTGATCAAAAACGGTTAAAAAAACATCTCTAAGCTACGTCTGTTAATACTAGATTTATGAAACCCCTAAAGTGTACATAAATTATTTAATCACTGCCTTTATTTCAGTAAGACAAACTGTAATGTAATTATTTAGAATTACATACAGCACAGAAGCAAAAATACATCAGATGTTTCTAGTTATTCTTGCACTGTGACATGTTCCTTTCTTTGTATCTTCCGCCTGCTGTATGAGAAATTAAAGTTAACCGCGATGCATTTTGCCAAAACTCTAAAGGTAACACAGTTATATCAGTTTATCCTCGCTGGTTACAAGTCCTTTGCACTCGCCGCTATATTGCTATTCTCAACTGCTGGCTTCAGTGACACCATTGATACTGTATACGGTATTGCCAATCTAGTAACGTATGTATTTGATTGCTATATACCGTAAGTAAATAGGAGAAAAATGAGACAGTGAGAGAGACACTTATAAGGCTATAGACAGTGACAGTGATATTTTGAAAACTTAATTACAAAAAGAGACTGGGTAAAAGGATTTATAATGTTCGCCCCACTCTTCTGTCAGTCTTTTGAACGGGATGGGTCTGTACTAACGATGTAATGGCATCTATAGTACTAAGACGGTCTCCCGGAACCCAGTATCAGTTGCAGGTTGCCTATCTTACCAGTTCCAGGGGCACAAAAAATTTGATTTTCAGTATTTCGTATACTTATCGATTGATTTCAAATGCAGTCATAATCTATTAAGTGGCATAATCGCACGTTAAAAGTTTGACGAGCAGTATTACGGTTAGAAACTGTGGTTGGCTTGAGGCAGAGTAAGTGATGGCACGCAAATACCCAGACTATATTTATCCGGCATTTGAGAAAGAGAGCACTTTGCGACTTCCAGCTAACTTTGCACATAACTTCAAACGTTTAAGAAACTGTCTCGCTTGCTACTTTTCCGCTGTCCGTGCAGACAAGCTTCAGCATTAGGCGATACGATTTAACTTGTTACTTTCTTTCTATAGATTGTTCATAATACACTGTACATGCAAAATTATATCATTGCACGACGCACAGTTCTGGCGATATGACATCTTAAACACTGAGATGCGTGGAATAGTAGTCTTTGCTTAAAACGGAGAGCTAGTTACCCAGGCTGCATTCATGTTTTGTTTTACAATGAGAGCGTTTAGCAACTCTACACTTTTTCTCGCTTACACGGTTACAGTCAAATATTTAACCCATTAAATCAGTTGGCTAGTTGTCAGCCTTTTGAAGTTGTTTTATACATAGGAGTTCGATTCATTATAGAATCAAGGTTTACTGGTTGAAAATGTGCAAGCCGCTAAATAATAATGGAGAGAAAACCAGTGGCAGCAAAAAATCTTAGATAAACCTTACGCCGAACCATTGTCACCTGATTTTTGGAGTAATATGCGTCGACGACAGAAATTGTGTTCTATGCATGTGGATGCTCACTCCATAGATATTCCTACACTATGGGTCAGGTATAACATGGTGGTGGCAGAATAGTCTCAGTATTTCTCGAATACTAGCTCTAAATTACTCAATAGCGTTTTGCAAAATCAAGTATCATGAATTCTCATTTTAAGTTCCTCGAGCATCTCTGTGAAGGCAGCTGTGAGGGATGTGGTGGGGAATGGGGAAACAGCCCTGCCTCCCTCTCTCACCTACCGCGCAGCTAAAGATCTGTGCCGAAAAATATAGCCTTACTCTTATGGACTTCATCGCCAAAATTGGATTTCATTGTTCAGTGGTTACGCCCTCTGTGTTTCTTTTATTTTTTATTTAAAACACCTGTCCAAAGCGGAAAAGCTCCAGTGAGAAGTGCATGCAGAAAGCAATATACTGACGGAAAAAACTATCATTAGCGATGTTTTACCTGGATAAAATGAAGTACGTATCGCGACAAAAAAACATTTCAGTAGCTGCATGTATACTGCATATCACCAGCATTAATACCAAGTATTCACAAATGGAGAATTTGACGGATTTTATTGCAGGAAATACTAGCACACTGAAGAAACTAGACAATTTTATATTTACACGGCTCGAACCACATCACGTCAGTCACAGTTACCAACTTGACTCAACTGCATTCATGAATATATTTTTAGAACAGCGCGTGTTATTCTGTCCAGACCACGTCATTCGGTCGCATATCGCATTCCTGCGGCGGACAACTTCTCAGTTGCAGAGAGTAGTATTTTCGTATGGGCTACATCGATCTATTACGATCTTAGTATATTATCTTTGTATTCGTTCGACTTCTGCTGTGATGCTTACTATATAAAGCTTTTAAATCCCGCAGAAATCCTGTAGAGTTCGTACCACTAACATTTTGGTTTCGATTTTCTTTACAGATCTACGTACCACTCTCTCTCTCTCTCTCTCTCTCTCTCTCTCTCTCTCTCTCTCTCTCTCTCTCTTACTCTCTCCTCTCTTAAGGAGTTCCTGCAGCTGTCACCACATCTCATATATCTGGCTCCATCGGTTCCTATCTTCCTATGCTTCCTAGTCTTCTGTTTCTCTTTTTCTTATGGCCCCTTTTATCCCGCCTAAGACAGATTTGGGTCTTCCTCTTCTCCTTCTTCCCTGAGAATGATGCATCAAGATCTTCTTTGGCTACCAGTCATCTGCCATTCGCGCTATGTATCCATCGCAGGTGAACTGCCGTTCCTCTGTTCTATGTGTGATACTTTCTCGAGTCAGGGTCATTTCTTTAATCTTTGTATTTTTACGTGATCTTGCCGAGATATTACAGGTCTCGATCAGTTTTTATTTTTTCCAGTAAGCTCCAGCACTCACATCCAAAGATCTTTACAGGCTCCACGATACTTTTTAGATTCATCTTCTTTACTTTCCAGCTTGTCTTAGAAGACCATAACAGAAGATTTAGTTTATGGATTGCTGCTTTCCCATGGACTACTCCTTGCTGTGTTTTCCAGTCGATTGTTCCGTCTTACGACAGGATGGTACCCAAATATTTAAACTTTTTATATGGCTAAATGCACTAGCCCTCTAGTATTATGTTTCGCTTTCAAGATCCCTTACAGAACAGGTTAAGTATTCTTTCGCCTTCCTGCTACTCTCTGTTGGCATTCACCGTAGATTTATCTACGTTTAAAGAGAGCAGCCATTCATGACATGGAGTGGAAACTTTCTACAAGTCTTTCTGCAGTTCCCTTTGAATGTCCAACGATGATACTTTTCTACGGCTAACATGATTTTCAACGAACACTCTGGTAGTGGTGTGAATTACATGATAAATCATTTATATTGGGTGTTTAGAAAAAGTGTTACATATTCCTACAGAAGGTAGTATTGGTCAAAAGTAGAAGAAAAATTTCAATGATAATATGTCCGGAAACCAATACCTTATGCCGGACGGAGTGGCCGTGCGGTTCTAGGCGCTACAGTCTGGAGCCGAGCGACCGCTACGGTCGGAAGTTCGAATCCTGCCTCGGGCATGGATGTGTGTGATGTCCTAATGTTAATTAGGTTTAATTAGTACTAAGTTCTAGGCGACTGATGACCTCAGAAGTTAAGTCGCATAGTGCTCAGAGCCATTTGAACCAATACCTTTTGAGATATGAGCTGTTGACGATTCCCAGTTCACAGTCAGTATTTCATTTATTGATGAAATGGCATTGTAATTTACCACAATACGCACGTGTGGCCAGATGCAAATCCTCGAGCAATCATGGAGGTGAGACATCAGAATCGCTTCAGTCTTAGTGTATAGGTAGAACCTGTTGTTGACAGAATCATAAGACGATACACTTTACCAAACAGATTAACAGGTATGAAACATCTTGGCAGATTCAAACTGTGTGTCGGACCTAGATTCGAACTCGGGATCTTTTCTGTTCTATCGGTTGCGCTAGGTAAGCACGACTGAAGATCCGTCTTGACAGCTGTACCTCCGGCAGTACCTGTGTACTTCTCCGCACCTCTGCTGTACAGTGGAAAATTCGTTCTGCAAACCTCCGCCAGGCTGTGGCTAGCTGTGTTTCCGCAATATCGTTTCTTCCAGGGGAGCTAGTCCTGCAAGTTTCGCACGAGAACTTCCGTGAAGCACGAAACGTTGGAGATGAGGTACTGGCGGAAGTAAAGCTGTGAGGATGGGTCATGAGTCGTGCTTGGGTGGTTCAGTCGGTGGAGCACTTGCGCCGCAAAAGGCAAAGGTCCCGAGTTCGAATCTCAGTTCTAATCTGCACCTTCGTTGCAGAGTGAAAAATTTATTCTAGCGATCAACAGGTGCCGTGTGTCACCGGTCTCTACGCTATGAATTAGCAGTGCTATTGAGGGCCGTTACCCTTGCAGAAAGATGGCTGTGGTCTGTGCACGACGGGGCACCACCCCATTTTCTAAGCATCGTGCCATATTACCTCATCGCAACATTTCATGGGCGATGGATTGTTCGATGCGATCCGTTAGATTGGCTTCATCGTTCAATGGACCAAAATCCATTGGACTTTTTGGCCTGTGGACAAAATAAAGACACCGGTGTATGCCCAACCGTACTAACTGCTGTAGCAATAAGTGACACATTATTTTGAGACACGCTGTAGATGTCGAGAACATTAAGAGGTCACTACGTTTCCTTGGAGCAGACCCGATGTTACTTCCATTCTTTTATGAATAAAACCATTTAGGTCGTTTAATATATTTCTTTATTTAGAGCGTCGTTTTGGCTACTGCCATCATCAGATCACAACTTAGAACCTGTTAAACAACTTTCAGTGACTGTATCAACAAAACCTAACACTGCTTATACTTGTTTCATTGATACTGAGGCTGAATGTTGTTTTACGAGTTCTAAGTTTTTATCTGATGATGGCACTATCTGAAACGACGTCACAACTAAATACATTAAGCGATCTAGACGGCTTTTCCACAGAGTATCCACAATTATCGCAGACTCATCCAGGAAATTTATTTCCTTTCTAATAATATACCGGGTGGTCATATTTGAAGTGAAGCTACTGACGGTACTCTAGTGCGGGTTATAGTTATCGTTTGGCAGCGAAACTTGATAGATATGGTAACGCGTTCATAGGAAACCGATTTACACTGAAAGAAAAATCAGTTCCAATTTTGGCCACCGGGTGCAAATCTGGCGCTGTAAATGCAAGAACGAGGTATAGAAATGTCATATGTAATGGATTAGGCACGAGGTCAAATAAGTGAGAATGACGTAATATTGACTTTATTATTAACTGCTGCTTGCACAATTTGTTCAAAACGAGTACTGGAGATGACTACGAGATGTTGCGTCTGTAAACCACCGTGATCAACAGTTGCTCGCAGAAGCTCGGTGGAATTTGAGCAACGTGTTCCTGTATACTGGCCTTCAGATCAGCTAGAGACTGAATGTGTCCCTGGTAACGCTTTCTTCTGGATCTCCACAGAGCCGAAAGTCACATGGATTCAGATCAGGTGATGTTGCAGGCCATGCTCCTGAAAAACCTTTGGAGGTAGCGCGTTCCTGGTTGGTTGGTTGGTTGGTTGGTTTGTGGGGGTCGAGGGGACCAGACTACAATAGCCATCGGCCCATTGTTCCACGACCATAAAATCTTACAAGGCGTAAAAACAAGTACAATAGGTAACAAGGGACGACACAGAACAAGAAAGGCACAGGCAAAGTCCAGAAAACAAAGCGCATAGAGATGTACAGTGGTTGTACGACCATAGAAACAAAAAAAGGAAAAGCGAACCACCAGGAGACACACTAAAAACCACAATCTAAAACCGTAGGCCAAAGGCCAGACTCAGCTCGAAAAAGCCCACACACCCTTAGACCGAGCGATAATAAATAAAACTCAATAACACTGCTTAATAATAAATAAAATAATAATAAATAAAACATGGTCTGCCATTGCAGCGTCATCCGATAAAAGTGCAGGGAGTGTTCAGGCAGCGAAAACGTCTGCCCGAGTGCAGTTGAAAACGGACAGGCCAACAAGATGTGGACCACTGTCAACACTGATCCACAGCGACAGAGAGGTGGGTCCTCACGGTGCAAGAGATGACCATGCGTCAGCCACGTGTGGCAATGCGGAGCCGGCAGAGAACAATTGAGTTCTTGCGGGAGGCGCGCAAGGAGGAGCGCCACACACCAGTAGTCTCCTTATCGGCCCGAAGTTTGTTGGGTGTAGGCAGGGTGCGCCATTTTTCACCCCAGGTGCCAAGTACCTTCTGCCGCAAAACTGACCTGAGGTCATTCTCCGAAAGGCCAATCTCCAAGGCTGCTGCAACGACGGTCTGTTTGGCCAGCGTGTCAACACGTTCATTTCCTGGAATGCCGACATGACCCGGTGTCCACACAAAGACCACGGACGGACCGCAACGGGCAAAGGTATGGACGGACTCCTGGATAGCCATCAGCAGACGAGAGCGAGGAAAACACTGATCGATAGCTCGTAAACCGCTCAGGGAGTCACTACAGATAACGAATGACTCACCTGAGGAGGAGCGGATATGCTCTAGGGCGCGAGAGATGACGACCAGCTCTGCAGTACAAAAAACTGCAGCCAGCCGTCAACGAGCGTTGTTCATAATGATCCCCCAGAGTAAGAGCGTAACTGACGCGACCAGCAACCATCGAGCCGTCGGTATATACCACGTCAGATCCTCGAATTGCGACAAGTATTGAAAAAAAGCTGCGGCGGAGGGCCTCAGGTGGGACTGAATCCTTCGGGCCCTGCGCCAGATCGAGCCGAAGGCACTGGCGGGGCACAAACCACAGGGGTGTATGTAGAGGGACCCGGAAAAGAGGCGGAAGAGGGAAAACTTCAAGCCCAGAGAAAAGAGCACTGACGCGAACTGCGGTCGTACACCCTGACCGGGGCCGCCGTTCCGGAAGAAGGTCGACCGAATTGGGGAACAGCACACGGTAATTGGGATGCCCAGGCAAGCTACAAACATGTGCAGCATAAGCGACAAGTAGTTGGTGGCGCCGGAACCTCAATGGAGGGACACCAGCGTCCACAAGTATGCTGTTGACAGGGCTTGTCCGGAAAGCTCCACTGGCGAGTCGGATCCCGCTGTAAAGTATGGTGTCAGGCAACCGCAACGGGAAAGGTGATGCCGAACCGTAAGTCAGGCTCCCATAATCTAGACAGGACTGAATTAACGCCTGATACAGCTACTACAAACAGCATAGTGAACGCATTATTGTGGCCAAGATAGATACGAAGCCCACACCTACTACAGTAGTACAAGTTTATATGCCAACTAGCTCTGCAGATGATGAAGAAATTGAAGAAATGTACGATGAAATAAAAGAAATTATTCAGATAGTGAAGGGAGACGAAAATTTAATAGTAATGGGTGACTGGAATTCGAGTGTAGGAAAAGGGAGAGAAGGAAACATAGTAGGTGAATATGGATTGGGGCTAAGAAATGAAAGAGGAAGCCGCCTAGTAGAATTTTGCACAGAGCACAACTTAATCATAGCTAACACTTGGTTTAAGAATCATGAAAGAAGGTTGTATACGTGGAAGAACCCTGGAGATTCTAAAAGGTATCAGATAGATTATATAATGGTAAGACAGAGATTTAGGAACCAGGTTTTAAGTTGTAAGACATTTCCAGGGGCAGATGTGGACTCTGACCACAATCTATTGGTTATGACCTGTAGATTAAAACTGAAGAAACTGCAAAAATGTGGGAAATTAATGAGATGGGACCTGGATAAACTGAAAGAACCAGAGGTTGTACAGAGTTTCAGAGAGAGCATAAGGGAACAATTGACAGGAATAGGGGAAAGAAATACAGTAGAAGAAGAATGGGTAGCTCTGAGGGATGTAGTAGTGAAGGCAGCAGATAATCAAGTAGGTACAAAGACGAGGGCTGCTAGAAATCCTTGGGTAACAGAAGAAATATTGAATTTAATTGATGAAAGGAGAAAATATAAAAATGCAGTAAATGAAGCAGGCAAAAAGGAATACAAACGTCTCAAAAATGAGATCGACAGGAAGTGCAAAATGGCTAAACAGGGATGGCTAGAGGACAAATGTAAGGATGTAGAAGCTTACCTCACTAGGGGTAAGATAGATACTGCCTACAGGAAAATTAAAGAGACCTTTGGAGAGAAGAGAACCACGTGTATGAATATCAAGAGCTCAGATGGCAGCCCAGTTCTAAGCAAAGAAGGGAAGGCAGAAAGGTGGAAGGAGTATATAGAAGGTTTATACAAGGGCGATGTACTTGAGGACAATATTATGGAAATAGAAGGAGATGTAGATGAAGACGAAATGGGAGATACGATACTGCGTGAAGAGTTTGACAGAGCACTGAAAGACCTGAGTCGAAACAAGGCCCCGGGAGTAGACAACATTCCATTAGAACTACTGACGGCCTTGGGAGAGCCAGTCATGACAAAACTCTACCAGCTGGTGAGCAAGATGTATGAGACAGGCGAAGTACCCTCAGACTTCAAGAAGAATATAATAATTCCAATCCCAAAGAAAGCAGGTGCTGACAGATGTGAAAATTACCGAACTATCAGTTTAATAAGCCACGGCTGCAAAATACTAACGCGAATTCTTTACAGACGAATGGAAAAACTGGTAGATGCAGACCTCGGGGAGGATCAGTTTGGATTCCGTCGAAATGTTGGAACACGTGAGGCAATACTGACCTTACGACTTATCTTAGAAGAAAGATTAAGAAAAGGCAAACCTACGTTTCTAGCATTTGTAGACTTAGAGAAAGCTTTTGACAATGTTGACTGGAATACTCTTTTTCAAATTCTAAAGGTGGCAGGGGTAAAATACAGGGAGCGAAAGGCTATTTATAATTTGTACAGAAACCAGATGGCAATTATAAGAGTCGAGGGGCATGAAAGGGAAGCAGTGGTTGGGAAAGGAGTGAGACAGGGTTGTAGCCTCTCCCCGATGTTATTCAATCTGTATATTGAGCAAGCAGTAAAGGAAACAAAAGAAAAATTTGGAGTAGGTATTAAAATTCATGGAGACGAAGTAAAAACTTTGAGGTTCGCCGATGACATTGTAATTCTGTCAGAGACGGCAAAGGACTTGGAAGAGCAGTTGAACGGAATGGACAGTGTCTTGAAAGGAGGATATAAGATGAACATTAACAAAAGCAAAACGAGGATAATGGAATGTAGTCAAATTAAATCGGGTGATGCTGAGGGAATTAGATTAGGAAATGAGACACTTAAAGTAGTAAAGGAGTTTTGCTATTTAGGAAGTAAAATAACTGATGATGGTCGAAGTAGAGAGGATATAAAATGTAGACTGGCAATGGCAAGGAAAGCGTTTCTGAAGAAGAGAAATTTGTTAACATCGAATATAGATTTATGTATCAGGAAGTCGTTTCTGAAAGTATTTGTTTGGAGTGTAGCCATGTATGGAAGTGAAACATGGACGATAACTAGTTTGGACAAGAAGAGAATAGAAGCTTTCGAAATGTGGTGCTACAGAAGAATACTGAAGATAAGGTGGATAGATCACGTAACTAATGAGGAGGTATTGAATAGGATTGGGGAGAAGAGAAGTTTGTGGCACAACTTGACTAGAAGAAGGGATCGGTTGGTAGGACATGTTTTGAGGCATCAAGGGATCACAAATTTAGCATTGGAGGGCAGCGTGGAGGGTAAAAATCGTAGAGGGAGACCGAGAGATGAGTACACTAAGCAGATTCAGAAGGATGTAGGTTGCCGTAGGTACTGGGAGATGAAGCAGCTTGCACAGGATAGAGTAGCATGGAGAGCTGCATCAAACCAGTCTCAGGACTGAAGACAACAACAACAACAACAGTCGTAGAAGGGTAGGCCGATCGGCACCTCAGATGGGGTGACAGAAGCAACGAAGAGCGTGAAGATGCCGTCAGGACGTTTGTTTAAGCTGCCGAATATGGGGCAGCCAACTTAACCGGGTATCGAGAACCAACCGCAAAAACCGATGCGTCTCAGTTCAGCAGCTGCAATGCCTGTGGAGCTATAGGATAGGCAGGAGTCGTCAGCGTACAAGGAAGCTGAGACAGACGTTCCCACCGCTGCAGCGAGCCCATTAATTGCAATTAAAAAGAGGCAGACACGTTCCTGGAAGATTGCATTAATCAAATCTTTTGTTGGGCGAGCTACGTAAGGTACTGCCCCATCTTGTGCGATAACAGTGTTTTCCACACAGTTGCACCCTTCCAAAGCAGGAATCACATGCTGTGCGAGGAGGTCGCAGTAAGGTGCAGACATCACGGTACACTAGACAGGTCATCTGGGTGATTTCTCTTCAAAGAAGAAACGACAGAGAATACAGGTGCTTGTGAATCCACTCCAAACGGTCACATACGGCGAGTGCAATGGCTCTTCGTGCACAGCACGCGGTTTAACAGTAACCTAAATTCGGGAGTTCTGTGTTCACTGGTTCTGCAATGTAAAATATGCCTCGCCATAGAATATTGCCCGGCCACACGCCATCATCAACTTTGAGCTGTGCCAGAAACCGAAGACAAACTCAAGCACGTTGCTGCAGATTATGAGGTATGGGAACCAGTGCAAAATATAGCGCAAAATTTTCCAAACTGTCGACCATGGGACGAACCTAACACTGCTCGGTGCACGTAGTGCATGGTCAGTTACAGCAATAGGAACCTCGTCAATACCTTCAACCGGGTTAGGACGCCTTGCACTTCCGGACGCCATACCAAGCTCGCACTTGTTTTCGAATTTCATTATTATCTTCTTTAAACCATTTAATGACATCGGACCTCTCCTCAGAACATAGAGACGGCGACACACCCTCAATGCAGCACTGTAATTGCTACCATTCACATAAAACAGTTTCACTAACAGTTCACGATTTTGTTTCTTGATTGCTCTTACTGCTCACTCGCGTTATGGCCTGTCAAATAACAGTGTTTATGTCATACCGTCATACAAACAGTTTCCGCGCCAGATTTGCACCTGGTGGGCACAACTGGAAGTACTTTTTTCCAGCGTTAATCGGTTCCGCATCAACGCATTAGCGTATCTACCGAGTTCCGCTGCCATTCGATAATTACAACCCAAACTGAACGTCCGTGAGCCACCTTGTATGTTTCTGCTAAACATTTGTCATCCAGTACTGGCTTCGCCCGCATCTCGTGGTCGCGCGGTACCGTTCTCGCTTCCCGCGCCCGGGTTCGATTCCCGGCGGGGTCAGGGATTTTCTGTGCCTCGTGATGACTGGGTGTTGTGTGATGTCCTTAGGTTAGCTAGGTTTAAGTAGTTCTAAGTTCTAGGGGACTGATGACCATAGATGTTAAGTCCCATAGTGCTCAGAGCCATTTGAACCATTTAGTACTGGCTTCAGTTAGCTAAAAATTCAGCGAAATAGTCGCACAACTGCGAAGATGTTCCGAACAATTGGATTATTCTGTCAACGAAACCTCGATTTACAAGAAAATAATTTGAACTTTAACGTTACTGGTCAAAGCATAACGACTTATCTCGACATTCGCGATACTCCACGTGATTAAAGCCGGTCTGCCGGTTTTGGCATAGGTTTGCCGTAATTTTCATAAATTAGTTCTGGCCAATGTCGGAAAGTTACTTTGACAATTTGTCCATTTTATTACTTTGAGTAGGCTAACGCCGATTTCTTTCTTTTTTTTCTTGTCCAACCGACCACATGTTTCGCCTCTAATGACCTAAGCGTTGACAAACATTCCACATGTAAAATATTCCCTTTTCAGCAAGTACTGTCGAGGCGAGTCTGTTAACTGATAGGTGCTGCCGAATTTAATGTGTTTATCTTAAGTTTACTCTTACATTTATTTCGCCGATGGTGTTACATATCGGCGGGTTGTTTGTTGAGCGTAACGTGAGAACCCATTCGACAGAGGACTACGTAAAAAATTATCCGATATCTATCTGTACATTTTATAGCCTGGACACTGAATTTAACAAGGCGATCAGAAAATGTATTGCCTCTTCTTCGCCTCGTCTATGGCGGGACTGCTTTTGGAGGAACCTTTCCTTTTTCACTGCGAGTCGGAGTGGATGACCTTGTCTTGCGAGCCACGGCATTACCGCTATCATGATACAGCAAGCTCAGCCGCTCGTGCACATCCGTCGCTATTCCACTTTGTATTTACGCTCGTTTTTCCCCGGTGAAGCATTTGTTTCAAATGTAAGTTAGGGAACTATTTATTTCAAATTGTTGCTGGGTGATGAGAGAAGGGCAAACAAAGGAGGGAAAAATCCTTTTATTAATTATTTCTGGAAAAATTGTTACATGAAGTAAACGAAGAACTCTTGAGCCGACACCACCTCAACGTTCGATGTCAAAAACGTGTTTATTCTACAGAAGCGTACAGTAATAATGTTATGAACAGTTGTAACCGAACATGTTGCAGAAAGCTCTTCAGAGGTATTTGGGTTCATACACCTATGTGTAACAATAACTTTACTCACTAATGGTGCTTGTAATTAATAACAATATTGAATTAACGAAGAACAATGAAATTCATAACCACAGATCAATAAGTAAAAATATTTCATATAGGCTAAGCATTTCTGTCTAAATTTCAGAAGGAAGTATTATATTCTGTGGCCACGTTAATTCACTTTCTACCTTTACGGAGACAAATGCACTGCAGATGCCTCAACAATCGACTGCCGACTCGTGTTACAATGCCTTCCCATGGCTTTGAAATATGAGGGCGTACTAAAAAGTAATGCCTCCAGATTTATTGTGTGAAAATTTTTAAAGCTTTTTAAATAAAACCAACTACATTGACATTCTGCTTCTTTATTTTTTATGTCTACATATTTATCTGTCAACCTAGTCGCCCTGACGACGAACACATTTCTCCTAAGATCAGTTTATTGATACCGTCAGTGTTGAGTGTTTGACTTTGTTGAGAGAACAACCACCTCAGATCTGCTTACAATGCTTCATTATTGTCAAAGAAAGGTCCTCGAATGTGTTCTTTAAATTTTGGAAACAGATAAAAATCGGATAGGATCAAGTATGTAGGCTGTCTAGGACCAATTCGAGACCGTATGGAGGATGATCGATGAAAGTGAGCACAATGCGTCGCATTTTTGCAGATGTTGCAGCGCTCGTATGTGGTGCGGTATTGTCGTGCTGAAGGAGAGCGTGCTCCACGTGTGGACGAACTCTTCGAATTCGAAACTCGATTACATCAAGCTGTTTTTCACACACCTTCATCCTTACGTCACTCACCGCCAAGTCACGCGCTACAATTCCGAGTCCTGTAGCGGCATAGGGCTGCAAACGTAAATATAAAAAGTCCACAGGCATTACTTTTAGGCAAGCCTTCGTATAATGAAGTGCGACGGTCATTCACTAATATTAAGAGAGACATTAATGTAGAACAGACAATTTGAGGTAGTAGATTTATACTTTTATGGCTTTAGATTGGCGTCACTGGTAAAAGCTGAGAATAGATGATGGATAAAAATTGTTTTGTTTATAATCTCAATATGGCATTTAACTATGGCGTGTCCGTTTGAAGTTTCCATATTACTTGAACAACGTTTATTCCTCAGCTCTCTGCTTTCAGAAGATGAGAAACCAGCTGACGTATTTTCTCGAGTGATTTTAAAGTATGGCGAAAGTGTTATGAACCGTGGAAAGTTTTTATACGTGGGTAGAACAGTTCACGGTCGAACCTCTGTGATTGACGAGCTACTTCCTGGCCGGCCAGTTGAACTGTCAACAACTTGAAACCTGCGTTGATGACATTATTCGCGAAGACCGACGTGTTACAGTAGAACATACAGCAAAAACAGTCCAGTAGGCTTTGGCACAAAGCATAATGTGCTGCTCAAGTACAGCAAAACAAGCGAAGGAATTAACATAACAGCACGAGGAAACAAGACACAGAGTGTGTAAAACAAATGGTTCATATGGCTCTAAGAACTATGGGACTTAAAATCTGAGGTCATCAATCCCGAAGGTTTAGAACTACTTAAACCTAACTAACCTAAGGACATCACACACATCCATGCCCGAGGCATGATGCGAACCTGTGACCGTAGCAGCAATGCGGTTCCAGACTGAAGCGTCTAGAACCACTCGGCCACAGCGGCCGGCTCAGAGCGTGTACAGACTTGAAAGGACGCCATGAAAGGGAAGGTGGCCCTTTTCTAAACAAGATTAAACCATTTTGTACCAGAGTCTAAAAGACAAAACATAGAATAGAAGCCCACCACATCACCTGTCCGAAAGGTATTCAGAACGCAAGCATCAGCGGGAAAAGTGATGTTGACCGTCATTTAGGATGCCCAGATCTTTTGTGAGTATTGGGAGATCGGCGTACAGAAACAGTGGAAGCTACTCAGACCTGCTGATGAACGAAGTATAGCTAGAAATGAGAGAAGAACGTCGCGGATCTCAAAAAAAAGTCTATATTACAATACTCGCACTCACACCGCCCTTCTGACCCACAGAACCATTGAAAAAATGCTTTCGGAGATACTACCTCATACTCCCTAAAGTCCAGATTCGGTTCCCTCGGACTTTCATTTGTTTGGTCCACACAAGGAGGCATTACGTGGAAAACATTTCAGCAAAAAAGAGGTCAAAGTATTTGTGGGAAAGTGATTCAAACAACAAGGAGAAGACTTCTTTGAATCAGGTATAAAAAATATTAGTTCACCGTCGAGGCAAGTGCACTGATATTGGTGGGGATTACGTTGATAAGTAATAGAAGTCTCGAAACTTCCTGGCAGATTAAAACTGTGTGCCCGACCGAGACTCGAACCCGGGACCTTTGCCTTTCGCGGGGAAGTGCTCTACCATCTGAACTTACGAAGTTTCGTTTTATTAGAATTCGTGCCTTACTGCTACTAAACCTTTAGGGGTATAAAGTCGTGGTCCATGAAACTCTTCTGTTCCTAACGTTTCACCCAGAACCGCGCTGGACATCTTCAGAGGCGTTGCTCCTCCGTTGAGTCTTGCCGAGGGACGGGGCGGTCGTCTGAGAGCGATATATATACTGGACTTTTTCTATAGTATATACGCACGAGCAACGCCTCTGAAGTTCTGGATGAAACGTTAGGAACAGGAGAATTTCGTGGACAACGACCTTATTTATACCCTGAAAGGATTGCCAGCGGCCATGTAATCCGGTCGTCGCGAAAGCCTCCATTCTATCGATACGCAGTATTTGTTTCGTACATCAGTTTGTCTAATTATTGAATGGCCCTCGTAATCTAGAAGTTTTAATTTTTTGTCAGTATCCTTTACAGAACTAATCCGCTGTGACTGTTTCTGCCAGCTGATGTGTAAATTTGACACTCTTCAACTCACTGAATGCTCTCCTTAATATGACATACATGGAACATAGTCTGTGTAAGAATGAACGAAAAATGTTTGTCGCGTAACTCTGACGTCGTAGCGAACATTTAATCATGTCTGCTACGAAAAACTAGCACTCGCCAACCACCTGCTTCAGCAGCGCCACAGTGCCATAAAAATATGCACTCGCGCATGATTGGTACTCCCTTCACCGAATACATGGATACAGCCTTTGTCTTTTTATTGATACTGATACTTTTCCTTGTCAAAATAATGCAGTGGAGGGTGACAAATCTGTTGGAGAAGTAAAGACACCGCCCAATAACAAGTGAGAGTACGCCTCGTGCTGGGAGGGTTCCATACAAACTTATCTGTGTAGACATTTCATCTGTGGGTTTTGACGAATGGCTTTGTGTCACAATAAGTCACATAAATGGCCATATCTTTTGATTGCATTCACGTAGAAGCTTTAATTTTTTACATCGCCGAGGGACCGCACACCACAGTATCTGAATAAATTAGCTTGATACGTCTATCAGTTTTAATAGACGGACAGGCAGATGGACAACAAAGTGATCCCAAAGGATCCCGCTATTGCCAGTTGAGATATTAATGACAGAAGACTTAACGCGCGTTTACACCTGAGCGCCTTGTGGTTTATCGTCGAGTGGTTGCAGCTTGCTCCACACGCAAGTACAGCAGAGACACGCGTGTAGATGTATGCCTCTTCCTCAACATGTGCGTGCGATGGATGCCATTCGCACCTGTGTTCACGCTGGGCACCTCTACTTCACTGTGGCTCAAGATACAGCCCCACGGCGACATGTGTTAACGCACCTGTACGTTTCCCAATTGCGAGCATTGCCGTTTCTTCTACGCTGGAGAGCTAAAGAAACTAGTACGCCTGTCTAATATCGTGTAGGGCCCCGGCGAACACGCAGAAGTGCGGCAACACGACATGGCATGGACTCGACTCATGTCTGAAGTAGTGGTGGAGGGAATTGACACCATGAATCCTGTAAGGCTTCCCATAAATCAGTAAGAGTACGAGGGAGTGGAGATCTCTTCCGAACAGTACGTTGCAAGGCATTCCAGATATGCTCGATAATGTTCATGTCTGGGGAATTTTGTAGCCAGCGGAAGTGTTTCAACTCAGAAGAGTGTTCCTAGAGCCACTCTATAGCAATTCTGGACGTGTGGGGTGTCGCATTGGCCTGCTGGATTTACCCAAGTCCGTCCGAATGCACAATAGACATGAATGTATGCAGGTGATCAGGCAGGATGCTTATGTACGTGTCACCTGTCCGAGTCGTATATATGCGTATCAGGGGTCCCACATCACTCCAACTGCACACGCCTCACGCCATTACAGTGTCTCCACCAGCTCGAACAGTACTCTGCTAACATGCATGGTCCATGGATTCGTGAGGTTGTCTTCATACCCGTACATGTCCAGCCGCTCGATACAATTTTCTCACGTTAAACAGTTCTCTTCAGTCGTCGTTGGTCCCGTTCTTGCAGGATCTTAACAACAACCTGATTTCGAAAACGGACATGCACTGTCATGTTTACCAGCGTCAGTATTGCACGAATGGTTTCAGTAAATCAGCTATCTATACAGTCCGCACGATGTAGTGAGTTTTCTCAGTACCTTCGTAATTTCTTAAAAATGAGAGGCCACGATTTCCTTCTGAATGTCAGTGAGCTTGTAAGGAGGAAGAGAGATTATTGATGAAGAGATGTTTAATAGTCTTGTCTGCTGTAACTTATGCATATGATACTGTTTTATTACAAATTACAACTGCCTGGATTACGCACATTGTGGAAAATAGTGCGAAGCTGTCACTAGTGGAATATTGTTGTACTACAATATTTTGGGGTCTTAGAATGGCATGAAAACTTTTCAGTTAGTAAAGACAAATACAGAATATGCGAAAGTTTTGTCACCATCCACTGATTTACACAAGAGCTTTAGCACTTAAAGAGTGTTCGTATAACTGTTCCGAAATTATCCAGCTACGCACCATTAAGGGTAGCTGCCAAGCAGTTAGATTTTGCTATTTCAACAAATACAGGGTGTACATAGAGTCAGGGAACACTTTCTATTATTTAATGCACACGAACCAAATATCATACAGATATCATACATATGTCATTTTGAAGAGAAACCCTGGAAATTTTTTTTAATGTATAGCACCACAGCGTAGTTTGGTAATTTGCCGATAGCGCTAGTCGGAAACATAGCGAGTACAGGTGCAGAGCGAGCTTTCTGTGTGTTGGAGCTAGACGAAAAGAAGTGTGCTGCAGCTGTTCAACAGATGCTTAGATACGGTAAGAAGCCACCAACGCACAATAAATTCGTTGTTGTTGCTTGTTCCCGGCAAAAGAAAAGCGGACGTACCAGTGTGAGTCAAGTGAATGTGGAGCGCGTACGAGAGACATTCATAAGGAGTCCGAAGAAATTGGTGCACCGTGCTTCCGGTGAAATCGAAATGACGCCAATGACAGTATGGAAAGTCCTGCGACAGAAGCTGCCTATGAAACCATTCAAATTGGAGCCAGTGCAGAAGCTCAATAGCGACGACAAAGACAAGCTTTTTGAGTTTTGTTCGCAGTGCAACAATTGAATGAGGATGGGGATGGGGATGGCATCGTTGATCGCCTAATTTTTAGTGACTAAGACTTTTCACACTAATGGGAAAGTGAACAGGCATAATTGTCGAATCTGGGGTACAAAGCACCCACACAAATGAATTGAATTTGAGCATGATTCCCCAAAGTTATCTGTTTTCTGTGTCTTGTCACGTCGAAAACTGTACGGGCCATTCTTCTTCGCCGAAAGCACTTTCACTGGATATTCCTACTTGGACATGTTGCAACAATGGCTGGTGCCCCAATGCAATCGGACTCTCCGTTCATCTTTCAGCAGGACTGGGCTCCACCCCATTTTCTCCCTGAACACGGAGCTGCCGCATCGATGGATCGGCCGTGCTACAGACGGGGATAGCTGTTTCACTAAATGGCCGCCCCAATCACCAGATCTCACTTCGTGCGACTTTTTTCTGTGGCGACACATTAAAGATCTGGTGAATACACCGCCTCTCCACATGATGTAGCACAGCTCCGGGAGAGAATACGGGAAGCGACTGTAACAGCAGACGATGCCATGCTGGGACGAGTATGGCAAGAATTCGATTATAGCATTGATGTCTACCGGGACACTCATGGTTCGAATATCCAATGTTTGTAAAAAAAAAAAAAAAAAAAATCAGAGTTTCCCTTAATAATGCAATACGTATGACATCTGCACAGTGTTTAGTTCCTGTACAATAAATAATTGAAAGTGTTCCCGGATTTTATGTAAACGCTGTGTATCTGAATTTATGTATATATAAAGATAAAATGCAGCTCTCATCAGTGAAATAAAAGAAATGGATAAATTCTTGCTCAGCCGAATGCTTCTTAACCTTGACTCCACATAGAATAATTTCGTATACATAATTACAATGTTTTAAAAACCAAATACTTAGTTACGGATCCATGTGTGTTGACATGTAGCTGATATAGTATGGACTGTGGCAACTGAAATCCGGCAGCCAAGCACACATTTCCAAAAAGTGATATTGGAGTGTTTACATGACCAGACACTTTGTTGTGAATTTTGTTTACGGGAAACTGGATTCGGAATCTCAAGGAAACTTGATTATTGTCACAGTTCACTCCAAGTCTCCAGACAGTTTACCATAAAACATAGAATAGTAAACTATTATTCTGGCACACACACACACACACACACACACACACACACACACACACACACACACACACACACACACGCCGAGGTGTTTCACTTCCCACCATCAGAGAAAAAAGCTTAAAAATCACACGAATAATCATGCCAACTGCATCAAGTCGAATTTTTGTCGTCAGAACAAACCAAAAAAATAAAAATAATGTCGAGACACGTGGAATAATACTATGTTCAAGCTATTATCCAAAAGTGCATTAAATATCCTTAAATAAGTCATTTTCCTTACTGGTGCTGCATTTCATTTAAGCAAACACTTTATTTCATGGTGGCGAATTCATTAACGTCTGCAATGGCATTATCAAGTAACATCATGCAAGAGTTATGTCGTATGCAACCATATGTTAACATTTCACAATCCCGAGCTCGCAGCCGTTCATGCTTTTTGATGTTACGACGTTGACTACAGCATGTGTTCTTTTATTTTGACTTATATACTGCTCCATTTTAATGTGATGTGTGTGCTAGTAAGGTTGGTAGACCTGCATATGGGAGTATGGGACCCACTAGATATTGATGTTTCCATACTGATTTCTTTATCAGGAAATGCTGACATGTGGAAGCATGTAATACAGTTTTTGTGTGATGTTGCTCGATAATGCCAAAGGAGGAGAAATTACCTGATTGACACTGAAATGATGACCGTTTCAAATATAAAAAAGAAAAACAGCCTTATGCAGGAAAACGACTTCCTCCAAGCCATCTTGAACAGTCAACGCCTCTCCTCACATTGTCACGTAGATACGGTAATTGCTCCGGATCGAAGTTCTGGCCAATACAATGGCCAGTCCAGATATCGTACCAAGTGAAATTAACTTGTTTTCATCCTGAGGAAAAAAAAACATGGAAACATAATTAAAACTGAAGAGTCTGTGATAAAGTGGTGGTGACATCAGGTGAAATACTTGACGTTTCAATTGAGAAAAGCTCGCTGACCGGCACACAAAGAACATAGACATCGATAGTAAGTGCGGGAAAATTTACGCGAGATACGATATGAGCAAGCATTAAGTAGATACGAAAATATTTATTTGAGAGAACTTATCTGATAGTTGTATTTAATCTTTGGTTAACTTTCACAAATGAACGTTTCAGATTAGCCCAGGGTCTCGACCCTCCCCATTCCGCTCCCCACCATCACTGCCTATCGTTTAAACAATCGAAATCCCAAATACAGGGTGTTTCAAAACTCCATATTTATTAATAATAACATACTACAAACCCAGGATAAATTGTAAAGCACCCACAAAATCTTAAGGTATTAGCTATGCTGTTACAAATGCTCTATATGTCCAACAACCGCAGCACGAACAACATCTTTTTACATTTTTACCACAGTTAACTTTCAGTGGTGGAGCAACATTTCTTGTCAGCGGTAACGTGCGCAAATGAGGACTCCAGAACCCTCATGACATTACTGAGCACGAAAGAGACTCACCTAAATGAACTTTTTCGTGCCATTTCCCGTGTAAAAGTGTACAGTCCTTTCTTTTTTGAGGAAAACAGAGCCTGGAATGAGCTACCTTCAAATGCTGGGGAACTGACTTTTTGCAGAACTTCAGGAGGACTCCGATGACTTAATTTTCCAACAGGGTGGAGCTCCACCTCCACCACAATGGCACAAAAACGGACGTCCGTTTCTCAATGACACTCTTCCTCACGCTGGATAGGGCGGACGGGACACCGAGACAGTGCCCTGCGTTCTTGGCCTCCAGATCGCCAGACATGACCCTATGTAATTTTTTCTTGTAAGGATATTTGAAAGAAAGTGTGTTACCACCCTTTTACCTCGACATAGAAGAAGTGAAGAACAGAATAGCAGTCACCTGAACTTTTGTAAAAGCAGATATTGTGTTAGCTATTGTCTAGATGTTGCTCCTGCTGCCGCTGGTGGGCCATAGAACATTTGTAATAGCGTAGCCAAAACTTTAAGATTTTTATGAGTATTTTACAATTCATCCCTGGTTTTATTTTACAATTCATCCCTGGTTTTATTTTACAATTCATCCCTGGTTTTTGGTATGTTTTTATCAATAAATATGGAGTTTTGAAATCAGGTCATTATTTTTGAAGCACCCTGTATAAAATAACTTCAGATTATATGTTAAGTTCGTTAGATGCCGATAAGTGTTCTCATTACCAACACTGGATGTGTATAATCTGGATAATTTACCCTCCGTTTGAAGCAAAGGCAGTTTTTCAAGCATCCCAATGTTTATGACGTTATGTCCCCCGAATTATTTGGCATACAGTGAAATAATTTTGCATGTACATTCAGTGGTATACGTGGATACTATGGAAGCAAAATGTCTTGCATATAGAGTAAAGAAGTAATAAATTAAAACCTCATGCTTGCTGTTGAAGTTTTACTGCATGAACAGTGAACATGTAGCGACTGATATGTACACTCCTGGAAATTGAAATAAGAACACCATGAATTCATTGTCCCAGGAAGGGGAAACTTTATTGACACATTCCTGGGGTCAGATACATCAGATGATTACACTGACAGAACCACAGGCACATAGACACAGGCAACAGAGCATGCACAATGTCGGCACTAGTACAGTGTATATCCACCTTTCGCAGCAATGCAGGCTGCTATTCTCCCATGGAGACGATCGTAGAGATGCTGGATGTAGTCCTGTGGAACGGCTTGCCATGCCATTTCCACCTGGCGCCTCAGTTGGACCAGCGTTCGTGCTGGACGTGCAGACGGCGTGAGACGACGCTTCATCCAGTCCCAAACATGCTCAATGGGGCACAGATCCGGAGATCTTGCTGGCCAGGGTAGTTGACTTACACCTTCTAGAGCACGTTGGGTGGCACGGGATACATGCGGACGTGCATTGTTCTGTTGGAACAGCAAGTTCCCTTGCCGGTCTAGGAATGGTAGAACGATGGGTTCGATGACGGTTTGGATGTACCGTGCACTATTCAGTGTCCCTTCGACGATCACCAGAGGTGTACGGCCAATGTAGGAGATCGCTCCCCACACCATGATGCCGGGTGTTGGCCCTGTGTGCCTCGGTCGTATGCAGTCCTGATTGTGGCGCTCACCTGCACGGCGCCAAACACGCATACGACCATAATTGGCACCAAGGCAGAAGCGACTCTCATCGCTGAAGACGACACGTCTCCATTCGTCACTCCATTCACGCCTGTCGCGACACCACTGGAGGCGGGCTGCACGATGTTGGGGCGTGAGCGGAACACGGCCTAACGGTGTGCGGGACCGTAGCCCAGCTTCATGGAGACGGTTGCGAATGGTCCTCGCCGGTACCCCAGGAGCAACAGTGTCCCTAATTTGCTGGGAAGTGGCGGTGCGGTCCCCTACGGCACTGCGTAGGATCCTACGGTCTTGGCGTGCATCCGTGCGTCGCTGCGGTCCGGTCCCAGGTCGACGGGCACGTGCACCTTTCGCCGACCACTGGCGACAACATCGATGTACTGTGGAGACCTCACGCCCCACGTGTTGAGCAATTCGGCGGTACGTCCACCCGGCCTCCCGCATGCCCACTATACGCCCTCGCTCAAAGTCCGTCAACTGCACATACGGTTCACGTCCACGCTGTCGCGGCATGCTACCAGTGTTAAAGACTGCGATGGAGCTCCGTATGCGACGGCAAACTGGCTGACACTGACGGCGGCGGTGCACAAATGCTGCGCAGCTAGCGCCATTCGACGACCAACACCGCGGTTCCTGGTGTGTCCGCTGTGCCGTGCGTGTGATCATTGCTTGTACAGCCCTCTCGCAGTGTCCGGAGCAAGTATGGTGGGTCTGACACACCGGTGTCAATGTGTTCTTTTTTCCATTTCCAGGAGTGTATTTTTTTCGTTTTATTATATTGTGGAGAAAAGTTTGAAATTATGTTTAAAGTTCATTTAAAGTCATTATGTGCTCTCATTCTCAAATAATGGAGGAATATAGCCTCGGTAATTTGCGCGTCATAAGTTACGCGCCTCAAGACACATACACTGTACTTGACTCGCTGTGTTAAATTTTTAACGTAAAATTATACCTCTTCATGAGTAGATTATACAGCGCTATAAACTTTTAAATTCGGCGAATAATTACATAAAATGCTAGTAACCAAAGTTTTGTTGCCCCTGGGAGCCGTTAAAGAGGCAACACGCAATTGCGACCCAGATGGCCGTAGCCGTTTAGTAATGTACATCGTGATGACGAGTCATGGGATACCTCCAAATAGCTCGTCGGACCATCTTTTGCCTGGCGTAATGCAGCAACACGACGTGGCGTGGACTTAACAATTTGTTGGAAGTTCTTTGCAAGAATATTGAGACCGCTGCCTCTATAGCCGTCCGTAACTGCGAAAGTGTTGCCGGCGAAGGATTTTGTGGACAAATTGATCTCTCGATTACGTCCCATTATGTCCCATGAAGTTCGGCGGGATTCATGTCGGGCGTTCTGACCGGCCGGCTCATTTCTTCGAACTGTTCAGAACGTTCCTCTAGCTAATCACGAACAACTGTGGCCCATGACAGGGCGCATTGTCATGCATAAAAATTCCATCGTTGTTTGGGAACATGGAACCCATGAGTGGCTGCAGATGATCTCCAGGTAACCGAAAATAACGATTTCCAGTCAGTGATCGGTTCACTAGATCAGAGGACCCGGTCCATTCCATGTACTGGTAAATACAACTCACACCATTATGGAAACATTAACAGCTTGCACATTGCCTTGTTGACAACTTGGGTGCATGGCTTCCTGGGATCTGTGGCAAACTCGAGGTCTACCATTAGCTCTTAACACTTTAAATCGGAACGTTTCTGACTAGATCACGGTTTTCCAGTCGTCTATGGTCCAGCCGATACGGCCACGAGCCCTGGACAGGCGCAGCAGGCGATGTGGTGCTGATGGCAGAGGCACTTGGGTCGGTCGTCTGCTGACATAGCCCGTTAAAGCCGCAATGTCCTAACGGATACGTTCGGCGCATGTCCAATATTGATTTCTGCCTGTCTGTAAGCGCTGGCGCAAACGCCATTTCTCTCGGTCGTAAGTGAAGACCGTCAGCCACTGTGAACTGAACTCTGCAATTAGAAATTCTGTGATACGTGACTCTCAATTCAAGTTCTGATCAGTGCATATCCAAGATTTCTTATCTTTTTGTTTTGTGTATTTCCTTCCCTCTGCGTGCTGTTATTATCGATAATGATAAATTCTGCGTTATTCTGAGTTGAATAGTTTCCCTATGTTATGCAGTTGGTCGTTTATGAAGAAAGAGTTAATCATTTTTCTGAATGTGAAAGTTATTTTGCCTTCTTTTGTTACACCTCTTTTGGATTGATTATCATACTTCATACTTGCATCAGAGCAAAAAGCGCTGCTACTGCGTTATCAGTGTCAGATAGTACGAGGGGCTTCAGTAAACAATGCAAATTTTTTTATGAAAGCATGTTGGTTTTATTCGGAATGCCGATACACTGTATTATTCCCCGCTCCTTTGTCTACAATACCCTATTTTTCAACATGATAAATGTTCAGTGCTACGGCCTTAACAGAATCTCACAGGGAGAGTCTGTACCCGCGCATGTTACCACTCTATGGTCGGCGTCGTGCTGCATCAGTAACCTCCCCAGCATCTACACAATGCTACCTTCATCGGGCCAAACAGATGGAAGTCGGAAGGTGCGAGATCCGGTCTGCAGGGTGGATGAGGAAGAACAGTCCAATGAAGGTTTATGAGCTCCTCTCGTGTTCGGAGACTTGTGTGAGACCTTGCGTTGTCATTGGAGAAGGAGAAGTTCGTTTGCATTTTTGTGGCGACGAACACGCTCAAGTCGTTTCTTCAGTTTCCCGAGGGGGGCACAATACACTTAAGAGTTGATGGTTACACTGCGCGGGAGGGCATAGGACAGAATAACCCCTACCGAGTCGCGGGAGACAGTCGCCATGAATTTATCGCCTGAGAGTGAGCTTTTAACTTTTCCTTCGGAGGAAAGGTAGTGTGGTGTCACTCCATGGATTGGCGTTTGGTTTCCGATACGAAGTGATGATCCCATGTTTTTTCGCCTGTCACGATGTTCAATAATAAATTGTCACAATCAGCCTTGTTACGCGCAAGCAATTCCACCCCCTTCGTTGCTCTTTATGGTCTTCTGTCAGGGGGCGAGGGACTCACTTTGAATGAGAGTGTATGCACGTGTGAACATTGCAGGAGTGACAGCTGTGTGCGGCCAGCAGGCAGGCTGAAGATCGAACAGGTTTGCGCGATCTTCCTACGGCGCCTCGCCCAGCGACTCCCCGCGCTTTTGTTCACAGTGATCTCTCCATAGACTTTCTGCAAGCACCTATGAATATCTGCGATGCTCTGGTTTTCTACCAAAAGAAATTCAATGACAGTTCTCTGCTTGGAACGCTTCTCTGTTACAGACGAAATTTTGAAGGCTATGTATAGCGCCGCCACCTATCGGAACTTCATGAAGATACAGTAGTTGAAGCAGGAATATTCAACGGTGTACGACAACGAATTCCACATTTTTTCAACCGAAATTGGCAGAGAAAACAAAGTGTTGAATTACTTATTGCACGCCCTTCTATGTAGAAAGAACACTAACAGCCACCGACCGCTGTGGCCGAGCGGTTCTAGGCCCTTCAGTTCGGAACAGCGCTGCTGCTACGGTCGCAGGTTCGAATCCTGCCTCGGGCATGGCTGTGTGTGATGTCCTAAGGTTAGTTAGGTTTAAATAGTTCTAAGTCTAGGGGACTGATGACCTCAGATGTAAAGCCCCTTAGTGCTTAGAGACATTTGAACCATTTTGAACCACTAACAGCCATAATATTGAAACTTGAGAAACAACAATAGTAATTTGTCTCGTTCATACTATTATTTATCATAATAACTTCATGAGATATTTGTTAAGACAAGACTCATGTTTGGTATAATTAGGTCAAATCACTGTCTGACCAAGAAAATTTAGGTTTTCTAATATCTTTCTGGGTGTATGAACTTGAATGCGAAGGAGGTCTTGTGGGAAATGTATAGCTTTGTTCCCAGTCCTCGTGCAGTCCCAGCTGATGCTTCTCTAATGACCTCTAATGACGTCTACGCGTTTCTAAATCCTAATCTTTCTCCCTCGTTTTCTCCCGCATTTCGTTGTAATCAATGATCTGGGTCAGTTCTCACCATCGTTATAAGAAACTGCAGCGAAGAGGAAGAATAGTACATTTTATTTGCCTCCTCTCTAAAAATCTACACTTCGTATGTCGAAAGAAGAGCTCTGACATCTGGGAGCGCAGTTGCCAGTATTCGATACAGACGGGCAGCGAGCCAACAGCAGTCGCCCAACACTACGGCAACACTGGGGCATTGCCACGGTAATGTAAACTAAAGCTCACGATCTGATTGGCCGTCGTGGATGCTCGAAGCACATGCGCCAAGGTTGTGTCAGCTGTCAGAGCTCTCCTCTCGCCGTACACGCTGTACATCTATATACACTCCCTAGTAAAAAAGTGAAGCACCGAGAGGACACGGTCCATTGTCAGTCTAATTTCGTACATGTACTCAACATTGGAAGGTATGTAAACTATTTAAAGCTGCAATTCTGTGACCAATAGAATGGCCAATAGAGTGCTTTAGTGTTGTTGTTCGTGTTCATTGTTGTTTCCAGGCCTGGTGGGGTACATAAAGGGGCGGGAACAGAGGCAGGCATTGAATGATCACTGTGACAGATATGGAAATGCCACACACGCGTCTGAGACACCGTTATCAGCGCCTGACAGTGTTTGAAAGGGGCCTCATTGGGATCTTCATTTGGCCAGTGTGTCGATTTGGGCAATGTCCATATTTGGGCGGCATACAGATGTGATAGTGGCCCAGTGTTGGACTGCATGTGAATGTGAGGGTAGGCATTAGGGTTTCGATCATTTGTGTCTGACTACCATAAGGGAGGATCGCAGTATTGTGCACTGAGCACATCTTAGCCCCTTCTCATGTGCACCTGCCATCTGAGAATAAGTAATGGACTTCCTGAAGCATTCTGAGTCATCCCGCGCCATTGATCGGAGTCTAGAAGCAGCCAAACCAGGGAATCACTGTCCCGTGTGTAGCCTGCCGTTAACACCACGACAGAAACGATTGCTTTTGGAGTGGTGCCGTGGTCATCTAACACAGACTGCCAGTGAGTGGCGTCGCACTGTGGTCAACGACAAATCGTGGGTCTGCACTACTCTGCATAACCATTATCAGCGAGTATGGCGGCGAACCTTGTAGAGGTCCCATTCTTCCAATATTTTGGAGAGGCACAGGAGTGTTTTTCCTGGCGTCATGATGTGTGAACCGTGGGATTTGATTTCAGTGATTAAGGGAATTCTAATGGTACAAAGTTACGTCACGATCATCCCGCGCCCTGTGTGTTGCCTCTCATGCGACTGTATCGTGGTGTCATTCTTCAAGAAGACAATGGTCGTCCACACATTGCATTTGTCTTTAGGAACTGGCTGCATGATGTTGAGGCATTCCCATGACCAGAAAGATACCACCCATCTTGCGGGGAACAAGCTCAGATGTCAATTCTGTGCCAATGCAGGAATATCAAAGACCAGTTGCAACAATTTTGTGCAACAGTGCCTCATGACTTTTCAACAGACTTATGATACATTTCCCAAGCGAATCAATGCGTGCACACAAGCCAGAAGGGATGCAACGTCCCTCTGGTAAGTGAACTCATACTGCCAAATTCTTGGTAAATTTGTAGTCACGGAAATGACATAACATACCTTCTCAACCCGTGAAGTTTCATTTCGTTTCTTGCTACCCATGAGGGTACTTCACTCTTTTTGTCAGGTACTGTAACAGCTAACGTCCAGATGTCTCACTATTCTAGAGCATGTTATAAGCTCAAGCATCATGATGTTCAGGGAAGAAGAGAAACTTCGTTGAAGGAAGCAGCGCTGATCTAAGAAAAACCAGTTGTGCGAAACACAGCTTGCTTTCATCATTTTCGATATCTTCCAGACACTAGTTGCAAGTGAACAGGTACACGGACTTGATTAATGTGACAATCGCCTGTGATTGACGTCAACGTGCAATAACCAGTCGCAGACGAAAGGTGGCAGTACTAGCAGTGGAGAGTATTTAAGGCATGGTGGGTCCGGTGGTTTTTTGTGATTTTAGGGCGCACAACTACAGTGGTCATTAGCGCCCAGACTAAGTTTTGAATGCACTACGAGGCACACGGTTAAAACAGCAACTAAAAGGGACAACACTATAAAAGGCACATTAACAGGCAAGGGTTTAAAAGAAAACAGCATAATCAAATGTCCTTAGACAGGTTTGTCAAGTGGATAAAACGAAGAAAGCCAGCAGCTGCTCCTGGGTCATCCGCTAAAATGGCATCCAGAGTACATGGCAGGCCAAGATCAACGCGCAATGTATTAAAATTCGGACAGGACGTTAAAATGTGGCGTACTGTCAGCAATTGCCCACATGGGCAGAACGGCGCCGGCGCAGCCCTCAGCAGATGGCGATGGCTGAACCGGCAGTGTTCAATTCGTAACCGGGCCAAAACGACCTCCTCCCGCCGAGAAGGGCGTGAAGAGGTCGTCCAAGCCGTGGGGAGAGGTTTCAAGGCCCGAAGCTTGTTATCAGTAAGTGTAGCCCAATCGGCATGAAAGAGCACAGGCTACTTATAGTAGCAGCACTTTCTTGCTTCAAGTCTTTGTGTTTCACATGTTTTAAAAATTCTGCTACTGAATAATAGAATTCCTGCACGGTTTTCCAAAAAGTGAGAATTACGATACAGTTTTGATCTCATGTGCGAGATTATTGGTTCAAAATGGTTCAAATGGCTCTGAGCACTATGGGACTTAACATCTGAGGTCATCAGTCCCCTAGAACTTAGAACTACTTAAACCTAACTAACCTAAGGACATCACACACATCCATGCCCGAGGCAAGATTCGAACCAGCGATTTTAGCGGTCACGCGGTTTCAGACTGAAGCGCCTAGAACCGCACGGCACACCGACCGGTGTGCAAGCTCATTGTCCAGTTGTATAGCACCATTCATAGTAGATGTTTAAAACCTGGTGTCCTTACTGAATGGACATGTAACTTTACCTTATGCTTGTATCATTCTCATGGATATTAAAATTTTTATTTATATCTTTTAAATTTTTTCTAACATATTTATAAATATGTAGTATTTGCAAGCAGGGAAGTAGGAGGATTCAGAACTTTTGAAACAGGAGTTTGCAAGTATCTGTTGAGCACGTTGCACTGTTGTTACAGTTCTTTTCTCAGTTATGAAACCTATGTGATGCATCACTACAGAATATAATTCAGTACAGTAGGGTGCTGTGGAACTGGGCAAAGTAGGCAATTCGGACCCTGTGAAAACTTGTTTTGGTAGAGAAAAACATAGGTTGCAACATATTTTATTTAGTCCATGAAATGTATTTGCAATTGCGAATGTGAACAACCATCAGCTCTATAATGGAATGACAACAGTGAAATTCTGTGCTGGACCAGTGCTCCTATCCGAATTTTCTGTGTATCTCGAGTGATCGCCTTACCATTATGCTAGCCAAACACGACTCAGGACCAGATCGAAACTTCCGAAGTCCTTTGCCCGGTGTCAGCGGATAAATGCGTTATTACAGTGCTTCTGTTATTCCGAATTACGATTCAATGTTCCTTTGAACATGCATGCATATGCACATCTGATTGGTTTTCACTGATGTCATTTCACGTCTTTGCGCCTTTATTGATTTCATCTCCATTCATTTCGGTTCATTGAATCTGATTCAGCAGAGACATATTACGAGTCCATTGTATTGCTATTCCTGATTTTTTACTCTCGTGTGTATTTAAACATACCCACACAGACAGTATACCTGCAGGGCAATATTCATGCTCATTTGTACTGATTCCTCAAACATTCTCTCCTTTTACGAGTATGCTAAAGTATTAAGACATTAGCGTATTACTTTCGGTTAGTGTGCACAGTATGTTTGGTCTCAATGTGTGGTCAAGATTAAAATTAATGTTGGTAGATAACTACAGGACAAATCATCTCTATTTACAATGCATTCGATTAAAAGCAAACTTGTTTTAGGTGATAAAACGTGTTTCTTATTTATCTCGCGATAAATAAACACGTTTATTGCCAAACACAGTTAAAAGCGAACAATGATAAGCAGTAATCTATTAACGCTGGTGTCAGAAAGGCGAAATCGATTATATCTCGATGATAAGCGTCTTCATTTGTGTGCTTCAGTGTCTGTCAGCAAAAATCCCAAGGATTTCAAGTGACCTGAACTCACTGACAAGTGCTGACACACACCAAGTGGCAAATGGCTTTGCGGCACACTAATAATTTCCGAACGCCACTTGTGGAAGTTTTGTCTTGCATCATGGGAAGCAAGGAGATGATGCTGTTTTGTGGCCGGTATCCCCTTTCTACAACACAACTGGACACACGTATTAACTGGGTTCTTTATCATACGAACAAGAAGCCACTTATCTTTAAGCGAGTTGTGGTACAAGCTCTTCTGTAATAGTCCATGTTAGCCTCACTGCTGGTGAAATACAAGTCCCACTACAAACACTACACTCTCGTAGCCGGTTATGTGAACTGACAGACACCAGCTAGAATTGTGACTTAAGACTGAGATCGCGACTCGGAAACTCTGACTTACTGTCTGTGACTGACTGACGAGGCCCTCCAGTCCGCAGCGGCTATTTAAATACTTGCGGTACAGAGGGCGTTGGTGGCGCGTTTCTTGCGATACAGTCTTTGCCTCTCTCCTGACTGGCGTGCTCGACCCAGCGCCTATTATCGATCTTCTCGTAACCTCTTTGCCGACCGGTGTGCTGGCGATAGCTTACGCCAGCACAGAAGGCGTTGTGAGTTGGATGTTAAGATGATTTACTGCTGATGTGGATCAGACAAGAAACTGTATCTGTGATACATCACCAGGAGCTGCACACATGTGGATAGTGGCGACTCGCCATCCTTGGCAAACAGGCTGGATAATGGGCTCTTCCTTTAGGCTTCAGTGGCTGGAGAATTCTACTTCTGGTGAATAGTTCCAGTGCTTCACAGACATTGATATTTTTCTGCAGACAAATTTCCTTACGATGGGAAGTGCCAGTGATTCACAGATGTGGAGGTCTTGCCGATCCACACACACACGCGCGCGCGCACACACACACACACACACACACACACACACACACACACACATGGTAACCAAATTGCAAGGTTATCCAGATAAGACAAGCCAACAAAAATATACTGCCTGTATAAAAAGTAAAGCACCCAGAAGACATGGTAGGATGCCAATGTAACTTTGCACACATGCATACCATTGGTGGGTATATAAGTGATTAATAGTTGCATTTTGCAGTGACAGGTAAAATGGTGCCACAGTGCATTAATGTTGTTCATGTTTGGTGTTGTTACCAAGCTTGGCAGGATATATAACAGGCGTGAACAGCAGCAGATGTTGTGCAGTAACTGTAATGGACACTGAGATGGGACATACTCTAGTGCGACAGCATTAACTTCATCTGACAAGAGTTTTAAAGGTGTCTCGTTGTAAATCTGTATTTTTCTGTCTGATCGAATAGTGTAGTATCCAAATTTGTGGGGAATAACGATGTTACAGTGGGGTCCTATGTTGGACTTCATGGAAATGCAACTGAGAAGGGCATAATGTTGATTATAAAGTGTGATTTACAAAAATTTTCATTATGGGCAATGGAGTCGTTTTGCATCGGTAAAACAACATGATGAACAGTTGTAGTTTCGGTGAATCTGAGCAACGTTCTCCTGTATACTGGCCTTCGGATCAGGTAAAGACCAAACGTGTCACTGGCAAACGCGCTCCTTTAGATCTCGCAGGGACAAAAGGAGACAGATTCAGATCAGGTAGCAGGCCATCCATCTAAAAGATCCCTGGAGGTAACACGTTTGTGAAAGCTTGCATTAGGCTACATGAGGTATTGCCTCATGTACATCTACATCTACATGATTACTCTGCAATTCACATTTAAATGCTTGGCAGAGGGTTCATCGAACCACAATCATACTATCTCTCTACCATTCCAATCCCGAACAGTGCGCGCGAAAAACGAACTCCAAAACCTTTCTGATCGAGCTCTGATTTCTCTTATTTTATTTTGATGATCATTCCTACCTATGTAGGTTGGGCTCAACAAAATATTTTCGCATTCGGAAGAGAAAGTTGGTGACTGAAATTTCGTAAATAGATCTCGGCGCGACGAAAAACGTCTTTGCTTTAATGACTTCCATCCCAATTCGCGTATCATATCTGCCACACTTCCTCCCCTATTACGTGATAATACAAAAGGAGCTGCCCTTTTTTGCACCCTTTCGATGTCCTCTGTCAATCCCACCTGGTAAGGATCCCACACTGCGCAGCAATATTCTAACAGAGGACGAACGAGTGTAGTGTAAGCTGTCTCTTTAGCGGACTTGTTGCATCTTCTAAGTGTCCTGCCAATGAAACGCAACCTTTGGCTCGCCTACCTCACAACATTATCTATGTGGTCTTTCCAACTGAAGTTGTTCGTAATTTTAACACCGAGGTAATTAGTTGAATTGACAGCCTTGAGAATTGTACTATTTATCGAGTAATCGAACTCCTACGGATTTCTTTTGGAAAGCATGTAGGTCACCTCACACTTTTCGTTATTTAGCGTCAACTGTCACCTGCCACACCATACAGCAATCTTTTCTAAATCGCTTTGCAGCTGATACTGGTCTTCGGATGACCTTACTAGACGGTAAATTACAGTATCATCTGCGAACAACCTAAGAGAACTTCTCAGATTGTAACCCAGGTCAATTATATAGATCAGGAACAGCAAAGGTCCCAGGACGCTTCCCTGGGGAGCACCTGATATCACTTCAGTTTTACTCGATGATTTGCCGTCTATTACTACGAACTGCGACCTTCCTGACAGGAAATCACGAATCCAGTCGCACAACTGAGACGATACTCCATAGGCCCGCAGCTTGATTAGAAGTCGCTTGTGAGGAACGGTGTCAAAAGCTTTCCGGAAATATAGAAATACGGAATCAACTTGCGATCCCCTGTCGATAGCTGCCATTACTTCGTGCGAATAAAGAGCTAGCTGCGTTGCACAAGAACGATGTTTTCTGAAACCATGCTGATTACGTATCAATAGATCGTTCCCTTCGAGGTGATTCATAATGTTTGAATACAGTATATGCTCCAAAACCCTACTGCAAACCGACATCAATGATATAGGTCTGTAGTTCGATGGATTACTCCTACTACCCTTCTTAAACAATGGTGCGACATGCGCAATTGTCCAATCTGTAGATACAGATCTACCAGTGAGCAAGTGGTTGTTCAAAATGGCTCTGAGCACTATGGGACTCAACTGCTGTGGTCATTAGTCCCCTAGAACTTAGAACTACTTAAACCTAACTAACCTAAGGACATCACACACATCCATGCCCGAGGCAGGATTCGAACCTGCGACCGTAGCAGTCGCACGGTTCCGGACTGCGCGCCTAGAACCGCGAGACCACCGCGGCCGGCCGAGCGGTTGTATATGATTGCTAAATAGAGAGCTATTGTATGAGCGTAATCTGAAAGGAACCTAATCGGTATACAATCTGGAACTGAGGACTTGCCCGTATCAAGCGATTTGAGTTGCTTCGCAACCCCTAGGGTATCTACTCATGCTAGCAGCTGTTCGTGTTTCAAATTCTTCATCTTGCATGAAAACAGTGGTTTCCACACAGCTGCACTTTTACAAAGCAGTAGTCGCATGCTGGACACGCTGTGCAATGTGGTCTTGACAACGTGCAGACGTAACGGTACACCAGACAGGCCCTCTCGATGTATTCTTTTGAAAGAAGAACAGACGGAGAATACAACCACTTCTGAATCCTCATGACACAGTCGCATATAATGAGTCCAATGGCTCTTCGTGCACAACACGCGATTTTACCCCAATTCGGGAGTTCTGCGTATTCACCATGGCAGTGTAGAATGTGCCTCGTCACATAACATTGCCCAGCCACGTGACATCAGCTTCGATCCATGCCAGAAACCGAAAAGCATTAAAGCATTACTGTCGGTCTTCTTGAGGTTTCAGTTGCTGCACCTTCTGGGTCTTGTACGGGTACCAGCGTAAAATAGACAGCAAAATTTTCCGTGCTATTGACTATGGGACGGACAATTCTCGTAGCCAGCCGCTGTGGCAGAGCGGTTCTAGGCGCTTCAGTCCGGAACAAAGCAGCCGCTACGGTCGCAGGTTCGAATCCTGCCTCGGGCATAGATGTATGTGATGTCGTTAGGTTCGTTAGGTTTACGTAGTTCTTAAGTCTAGGGGACTGATGGCCTCAGATGTTAAGCCCTATAATTGTTGGAGCCATTTGCACCATTTTTTGAACAATTCTCGTGACACCAACCGGGGCATGAGCTGCATGGTCACTTACAGCAACAGCAGTATCATCAATAACTTCTGTCGTAATAGGACGCTTTCGTCTTCCAGGTGCCACACCAAGCTAGCGCGTGTTTTCGAATTTCATTAACGTCTTCTTTAAACCATCAATGATATTGGACCTCTTCTCAGTTCTTTCAGTCGCCCATACTCTCTCAATGCAGCTCTGTAGTTGCTGCCGTTCGCATAAAACAGTTTCACTAACAGCACACGGTTTCTTTTCTCAGTAGCTATACTGTTCATTCACGTTATAGCTTGTCAAAAGACAGCGTGGATGTCATACCGTCGTATAAACAGTGTACGACGCCAGGTGTCCACTTGGTGGCCACGACTGCAACTAATTGGTATTCCAGAGGAAATCGGTTCCGTCCTAACGCATTAGCACATCTACGAAGTTTCGCTGTCGTACAATAATTATACCCCAGACTTGACCGCCCGGTTTAAGGAGGTGCGATTTTTGTTATTGTTTGAGAGGACAAAGTGACGACTTTTATGGCGGACATAAGTAAAATTTAACGTATGTAGCTGCCGAAATACGACACAGCCTTTTTAACGGAACGTATATCTTTTCTGTGGCATAGGAAGTGGCCCTCTAAGGAGACTCCAATGACGTAATATGTGTGATCAAATATGTCCGAGATAACACAGCTGCAAACAACTGGCCTTTCATTAGGAGATGATGTCCCACAAATGTTTACCCCACTGAACCAAGTGTAAGCAAACACATAACTTAGGTGCAGCCTGTGTATTTATTGTTATACCTGTCATATCAGGTGCTCAGGATGTTAACTTTGAGGTTGATACAAGATGTAGACGTAAACCATTCCGTAAAACAACGCTGCACGTTTCGTTTCATCAGAAATTACCACATCACAAGTTCGTATTATAGAACAATTCATGTCTTCGGGAGTCGTCAGTATTTCTTTGTAGTTGTCTTCTTTGAATTTCTCCCACAAGTAGAAGTTCCTCTGTGGCACAATTGTCAGCCTGCCTGACTACTATGTACAGGGCCAGAGTTCGAGTCCTGGTCCTGCCAGGCATTTTTCCTTGGAGAAAGGACTGGACCACGGTGTACTCGCCCTCGTGACATAACTGAGAAGCTCTCTGATTGAGAAGTAGCGGCTGTGAGGTCAATAAAGCCAACAACCGTCATAAGAGCGGTGTACCGATCCCTTCTCCTCCATAGCGCATCCGATGACATCAGTAGTTCAAAATAGTTCAAATGGCTCTGAGCACTATGGGACTCGTGGTTCCAGGCTGAAGCGCATAGAACCACTCGGCCACACTGGCCGGCCGACATCAATAGTAGTGGATGGTACGGCAGTTGATAGGTCAGTCGCGATTGGCCCAGTAGTGTCAGAACGCAGATCTGTGCTTTTACAGGTAAAAGACCACGGGTCTGGTAAGACTGCCGTCTGTTTTATATTTCTTAAACGTCTAATCCAACGATCGCCAAATGTTCTTGCCTATGGTTAGTGGGATGTCTTCCACTATTTTGACAGCATATCTGTTAGGAACTGCACATGCTTGTGGCTGTTTAAAGAGTCCCGTCAGTAAGACATACACCAGTGTTGCGATACTGGAAAAGCTACCACCATACATTAACAGACCAAGATCATTATTTAGCAACTTCTCTCAGTTAACGCGATTTTTCAACTGACCAGTGAGGGCTTACAGGCTGGAGCAACCAGGGCTTTGTTGTACCGGAGTCGCCAGAGTTGAGGGGCTCCTGGCACTCGAAAGAAAGAAAGGAAAACGAGGAAAAATTAAAACAGAAAAATTAGTACGAGGATCATTCAATAAGTTATGCAACAAGTTTTTTTCTCAGCCAGTTTCGGTTGAAGAAACGTGGAATTTGTTGTGGAAAATCGTGGAATATTCCCACTTCAGCCCCTACAGTTTTATGAAGATCCGATAGGTGCAGCGCTATATGTAGCCTTTAAAGTGGCGTCTGTTACGAAAGTGCGAAACCTATCCGTGAGTTTCATTTCGCGAAAAACCAGAGCATCGCGGATATTCGTAGGCGCTTACAGAAAGTCTACAGAGACCTGGCAGTGAACAAAAGCAGGGTGAGTCGTTGGGCGAGGCATCCGTCATCGTCGCAACAAGATCGCACAAACCTGTTCGAACTCCCGTGTACCGGCCAGCTGCTCACAACTGTCTCCTGCAGTGCTGGAACTTGCGGACACTCTTATTCGGAGTGATGGACGGATCATAATCAAACACCTCGCTGCACAACTGGCGTCTCTGTTGGTAGTACTAACACACTCTTCCACCATTTGGGTGCTCAAGAGGTGTATACTTGCTGGGTTCCTCGACACCTAGCAGAAGACCATAAAGAGCAAAGAATGACCATTTATGCGGAATTGCCTGCGCCTTGCGAGGCTGACCGTGACAATTTTTGTCGAACATCGTCACAGGCGACGAAACATGGGTTCATCACTTTGAACCGGGAACAAAATGGCAATCCATGGAGTGGTGCCACACCAGTTCTCCTCTACAGAAAAAGTTCAAAGCCGATCCGTCAGCTGGTAAACTCATGGCAACGGTCTTCTGCGACTCTGAAGGGGTTATTCTTTTTGATGTCCCTCATTACGGTGCAACGATCACCTCTGAAGTGTACTGCGCTACACTCAGGAAACTGAAGACCGATTTCATCGTATTCGTCACCATGAAAACGCAAACGAACTTCTTCTCTGTGGTAACGTTAAGATGTCACACAAGGCTGCACACCTGAGAGGAGCTGTACTGTTCCTCCTCATCGGCCTACACCCCAGATCTTGCACCTTCCGACTCCTGTCTCTTTGGCCCAATGAAGCATGTACTGGGAAGAAGTAGGTGGATATTGAGGTTACTAATGGTAAAAAAGCCCACCTGGCTAGCCGCGCGGCCTAACGCGCTGCTTCCCGAGTGGGAAGGCGTGCCGGTCCCCGGCACGAATCCCCCCGGCGGATTAGTGTCGAGGTCCGGTGTGCCGGCCAGCTCGTGGATGGTTTTTAAGGCGGTTTTCCACCTGCCTCGGCGAATGCGGGCTGGTTCCCCTTATTCCGCCTGAGCTACACCAAGTCGGCGATTGCTGTGCAAACACTGTCTCCACGTACGCGTACACCATAATTACTCAACCACGCAAACATTTGGGGCTACACTCGTCAGGTATGAGACGTTCCTGGGGGGTCCACTGGGGGCCGAAGCGCACAATAACCTTGGGGTGGATGGACTGCTGTGTCCTGTTGTGGGATTGTGAACCACTTTGGGCTACGGCGGGACGAAACCTCTCCGTCGTTACTAGGTGCCCGGTTCAATACACAACACACAGTGGCATAAAACGTTGGCTCCTATGGCTACCAGTCGAGTGGTACTACGCGGGCATACAGTTCCTCCCAGTAAGGTGGCGTAAAGCCGTCCATGAGACGAATATTGTGTTGAAAAATAAGGTTTTGTAGCCAGAAGAGTGGGTAATTATACGGTGTATTGGAATCCTGAATAAAACCAAACTGCTTTCAGAAAAAAAAGTGTTGCACTACTTATTGAGCTCCCCTTGTAAAATCTATGAGTCGTGTCAAATCTTCCCTATATTAAAAAAAAATTAAAGTTGGTTTTGGAACTGATTCTTCTGATTTAAAGAAATGCGAATCATCTAATCTACTTTAGATACCAGATGGCGCTGTGTTCAGTGCATCTATGTACTCGTAAACGAAAGTAAACCTAACTTGTGGGGTTGAAGATGACATAAATGTTACATGTAACTGAATTTGAAGTTGTTTAAATTTATTCATACGGTCAATGGAAATACTCTTTGCACGTTATATTGAAGGCTAAGATTGGCAGCTTCCAGATACATGTGATTATCAGTGCCAAGGTATAACATTCTTTAATTTGTATCCTAGCAATAAGTGTTGTTAGCCATCGTTCCGATGGCGTAAGAGGTCAAGCACAAGTGACACTGTTACGAATTACTCATCACCGAAAAAAATACAGCATTAAATAACGTCGACTTCAGTGTTAGGCCTGCTGCACGCAGTAGTATTTCATCAACAAAGTTAACAACGGGAAGAAGTAACGTATTAGCGGCCCAAATTCCATAGAGGAGAATATATGTAGGCATACAGGGTGATTCAATAGGAAAGATTTTAATTGTTTGTTACAAACTATGAAAGTAAGAAACATGTTGTGCATATCTCTGGATAAAGACATTATATCGCACACTCAATATGAGCACAATGCATTGCTCGGGAAACATTGAAATGGTAGTGCATTTCCTTCCCGCACCCGAATCAAAAGGGCTCTGTTTACTGAATCTACAGCTTCAACAATTCGATTTCTCAGCTATTTAAGAGTACTCCCACAGAAAAAAACGCAAGCTGTGAGATCTGGTGATCTCGTAGGCCAAAAGCAATGATCTTGTTGTCGACCTCTTCAGTCCAACACTGCGGGACGGTGTTGTTAAGATAATGCCGTACCTCAAGGTGACAGTGAGACATGGCACCTCTACGCAAAAGAATGAAATTGATCCATCTTCGTGTTGTTGAGCAAACAGCCGATTTTGCAGCGTGTGTAGGTACGACATTCCTGTCGCAGTTTCCACCGAAAAAAAGAAAGGTCCATAAACTTTGCGAACAGAATCGACACAAAAACACGTTCAGTTTCTATGAGTCTCTTTCATGTTGGACGAGGATTCTGTGACCCCCGTATTCTCATATTATTGCGGTTTACTTCACCCGGTAGACGAAACGTCGATTCGTTCGAAAAAAAAATATGAATCGTTCGGAAAAGGTGTCCCCTGCCATGTCCGGGAGAACCGAAATGCAAAATTCGTGTCCCCTGTTATTGTTGCTGCTGGTACGGTCGCAGGTTCGAATCCTGCCTCGGGCTTGGATGTGTGTGATGTCCTTAGGTTAGTTAGGTTTAAGTAGTTCTAAGTCTAGGGGACTGATGACCTCAGATGTTAAGTCCTATAGTTCTTAGAACCATTTGTTATTGTCGCCGTGATGCAGTTGCTTCAGTAACTGCAACGTGTAAGGCTTCAAATGCAGGTGTCATTTCAGAACACGACATACCATTGTTTGAGGAAGTTGAAGTTCCTTGCATGCCCGTCTTGTTGGCTTCCGAGGGCTCCATGTGGACACATCCCGGATACGCTCAACATTTTCGTAAGACGTGCTGCTTATGCTACCACCTTCCAAGACTTTTGTATGCCATACTGTGCAGAGGGGCTTCTTGCTGAATCGACAGCATAATGCTTGTTGCACTTGACGTCACTTAAATTCCAAGACACAAAATGATTCCACTTGTGGTGTAGTGGCCATGTTGGTTCAATCAACAGCGCATTTCTATGAAAGGGCATGAAAGCTCTTCATCGTCTTTTACATCAATTTAATTACCTTCATCCGCTCATCAAATTTTCAACGGAAGTTGAAAAAGGTGGCAAATTACCTTTCTTTTTGGATGTCTTAGCACGCAAAAAAATGGTACTTAGGGACACAGTGTATACAATCAGTTGGGTAACTCGATACACAATAAATTACACGTCACATCAGACGCTGTAACATTTTTACATCTGCCGCGAGAGTGGCCACGCGGTTTAAGGCGCCTTGTCACGGATTGCGCGGCTCATCCCGCCGGCGTTTCGAGTCCTCCCTCGGACATGGATATGCATGTTGTTCTTAGTATAAGTTAGTTTAAGTAGTGTGTAAGTCTAGGAACCATTGGTATAATAGTGATAAATTATCGTAGCTGTGTTGGGAAAGTACCAGAGCTCCAAGCGCTAGTAGAAAGCACTGATGCTCAAATCGTTATAGGCACTGAAAGCTGGCTAAAGGTGGATATAAGCTCAGCTGAAATTTTTGTGAAGAACCTAACGGTGTTCCGAAAGGATAGGATAAACACGGTTGGCGGTGGCGTGTTTGTTGCTGTTAGAAGTAGTTTAACTTGTCGCGAAATTGAAGTAAATACTTCCTGTAAGTTAGTATGGGCAGAGGTCGTTGTTGGCAACCGGAATAAAATAATAATTGGAGCCTTTTACCGACCTCCCAATTCAGATGATACAGTTGCTGAAAGGTTCAAAGAAAACTTGAGTTTCATTCCAAACACGTACCCGACTCATACGATTATAGTTGTTGGTGACTTTAATTTACCCTCGATATGTTAGCGAAAATATATTTTTAATTCCGGAGGTACGTATAAAATATCATCCGAAATTGTGCTAAACGCATTCTCTGAAAATTATTTTGAGTAGTTAGTTCATGAGCCCACGCGAATAGTAAACGATTGTGAAAAACACTTGACCTCATAGCAACAAATAATCCTGAGTTAATAACGAGTATCAAAATCGATACAGGGATTAGTGAACACAGGTTTGTGTTAGCGAGATTGAATATTGTAATCCTCAAATCCTCCAAAAATAAACGAAAAATACACGTATTCAAAAAGGCAGAAAAAAATCCACTTGACGCCTTCCTGAGAGACAACCTCCACTCATTACAAATTAATAATATAAGTGTAGACCAGATGTGGCTTAAATTCAAAGAAATAGTGTCAGCAGCAATTGAGAGATTTATACCAAATAAATTAACAAACGACAGAGCTGATCCTCCTAAGTACACAAAACGAGTTAGAACGCTGTTGCAGAAACAACGAAACAAACATGTCAAACTTAAAAACAGACGTAAAATCCCAAAGATTGGCGATCTTTACAGAAGCTCGAAATTTAGCGCGGATCTCAACGCGAGATGCTTATAACAGTTTCCACAACGTAACTTTGTCTCGAAGCCTGGCAGAAAATGGTAATAGATTCTGGTCGCATGTGAGGTATGTTAGCGGCAAGAAACAATCAATGCCTTCTCTGCGCGATGGCAATGGAGATGCTACCGAAGACAGTGCTGCTAAAGCAGAATTACTAAACACAGCCTTCCGAAATGCCTTCTCAAAAGAAGAATAAGTAAATATTCCATAATTCGAATCAAGAACAACTGTCAACATGAGTAACGTAGAAGCAAATATGCTCGGAGTAGTGAAGCAACTTAAAACGCTTAATAAAAGCAACTCTTCTGGTCCAGACTGTATATCAACTAGGTTCCTTTCGGAGTATGCTGATGCATTAGCTCCATACTTGACAATCATATACAACGGTTCGCTCAACAGAAGATTCGACTGGAAAGTTGCATAGGTCACACCAATATTCAGGAAATGTAGTAGGAGTAATCCACTTAAATACAACGTCGATATGCAACAGGATTCAGGAAATATGTTGGGTTCTAACATTATGAATTACCTCGAAAAAAACTATTGACACACAGTCAACGTGGGTTTAGAAATCATCGTTCTTGTAAACCACAACTAGCTCTTTATTCACATGAAGTGTTGAGTGCTATTGACAAGGGATTTCAGATCGATTCCGTATTTCTGGATTTCCGGAAAGCTTTTGACATGTACCACACAAGCGGCTCGTAGTGAAATTGCATGCTTATGGAATATCGTCACAGTTATGTGACTGGATTTGTGATTTCCTGTCAGAGAGATCATAGTTCGTAGTTATGTGCGGAAACTCATCGAGTGAAACAGAAGTGATTTCTGGCGTTCCCCAAGGTAGTGTTATAGGCCCTTTGCTGTTCCTTATATAAACGATTTGCGAGACAGTTGGAGCAGCCGATTTAGGTTGTTTGCAGATGACGCTGTCGTCTGTCGACTAATAAAGTCATCAAAAGATCAAAACAAATAGCAAAACGATTTGGAAAAGATATCTGAATGGTGCGAAAATGGTCAGTTAACCCTAAATAAGGAAAAGTGTTAGGTCATCTACATGAGTGCTAAAAGGAATCCATTAAACTTCGATTACACGATAAATCAGTCTAATCTGAAGGCCGTAAATTCAGCTAAATTCCTAGATATTACAATTACGAACAACTTAAATTGGAAGGAACACATAGAAAATGTTGCGGGGAAGGCTAACCAAAGACTGCGTTTTTTTGGCAGGAGACTTACAAAATGTAACAGATACATTAAGGAGACTGCCTACACTACGTTTGTCCGTCGTCTTTTAGAGTACTGCTGCGCGGTGTGGGATCCTTACTGGATAGGACTGACGGAGTACATCGAAAAAGTTCAAAGAAGGTTCAAACGGCTCTGAGCACTATGGGACTTAACATCTGAGGTCATCAGTCCCCTAGAACTTAGAACTACTTAAACCTAACTAACCGAAGGACATCACACACATCCATGCCCGAGGCAGGATTCGAACCTGCGACCGTAGCGGTCGCGCGCTTTCAGACCGGAGGGCCTAGAACCGCTCGGCCAGCAGCGGCCGGCTTCAAAGAAAGGCGGCACGTTTTGTATTATCGCGAAACATGGGAGAGAGTGTCACAGAAATGATACAGGATTTGGGGCGGACATCATTAGAAGAAAGGCGTTTCTCGTTGCGATGGAATCTTCTCACGAAATTCCGATCACCAACTTTCTCCTCCGAATACGAAAATATTTGTTTACACGGACCTACACAGGGAGAAACGATCACCACGATAAAATATGGGAAATCAGAGCTCTTACAGAAAGATATAGGTGTTCGTTATTTCCGCGCGCTATACGAGATTGGAATAATAGAGAACCCTCTGCCAGGCACTTAAATGTGATTTGCGGAGTATCCATGTAGATGTAGGGACCGATGACCTTAGCAATTTGGTTCCTTAGGAATTCGCACACACATTTTACGTCTATAGTTACTGAATGTTTGCAGAAGTACAAATGTATGCTAACTATGATCTATTGGAGTAAAATTTCAAATTTAATGCTGATACAAGGTTATACTGACATTGAACATAATTTTAGACCAGTCTTACAAAACAAAGAATTTTTTCCTGTATGTGATGCTCTTAGGCAAATTTAGTTCGTGCCAGAAAGAAACCAAGTGTTAATAAGAGGTAAAACCGAACAGTTTTAAATCAGTACTGCAGATTTACTTTGAAATATCGAGATGTTTGTTTCGACCTGGCGTTGTTCATCTTAAATTACTGTCGCTATAAGATCTCTTCACAGCCAATGTAATTAAAGCATAAGCACTATCCTAAGAGCTTACAGGATTTTTCGGCCCCTGCCTTTCGCGGGCGATAGGCAAACGTCCCGAGTTCGGATCTCCGTCCGGCACGCAGTTTTAATCTGCCAGGAAGTTTCAGCTTGCAGTTTGTAAAGACAACTGAAATACTAACTAGAAACCACAGAGGTAATAAAACTGTTAGTTTTAGTACAAAATAATCCGAGTACGCGGAGCAGCAGCCATTTGAAACGAAAGTGGTAAGTGGTACAGAGATACCCTTACTGGTAAAAAGGTACCTCGATTGACTGTACCGTAAACCTACACATACGAACCCATACCTCTATGTCACTAGTTGTCATCCACACAACGCATGTGAGTCATGTATTCTGGTCAGGAGAGCTTATGCTATTTCGGATTCTGATAATCTGATGCAAGAACTGGACTATCTGAAGGTTGTTTTGATGTAAAGTGGGCATACTGATCATCAAAATGTTAGTGCTTTACAGTTTGGACCATCGTGTGAACCAACAATGGAAACTTGTAAATCAGTTCAACTTTTACTGCTTGCGGGGTGTATACCTTCGAAAATTTAAAGAATCCTCATAAAATGCTATATTAAAAGTGCCCTTTTGTCTTTGGCCCAAACTAGAGCCTTTCTTGGATATGTTAAAGATGATCTGAGAGTGAGGAAGCCTGGAGTACATAGAATTCGGAGTATATAAAATTCCCTGTGATTGCGGAAAGACTTATATCGGACAGATTATTCGCGCGGTTCATGACCTATGTGTGGAACATCAACGTCACCCATATTTGCTCCAGTCTGAAAAATCTGCCGACTCTGAACGTTGTTTCAGTGAAGGGCATAATTCGTGGTTTGAAGAGACGCAAATTATTACTCCGACTTCTCGTTATAGGGTTTGTGTACTGAAAGAATGCATCGAATACGATTATCCGATGACGTTATTTATAGTGATAAAGGTTTTCCATTAAGCAAAATGTGGAATACTATTTTATCAGATATAAAGCAACTAAGGTCTGGTTTTCGACCGGCTGCATCTTAATTTGCGATTTGTCGCTTTTCTTGGTTTTTACCGCCGGTGGCGCTGTAATTCTCTTCGCAGAAGGCAGCCCTTTCACTTCTCGCACTCGCGCAGCGGCCTGTTCCCGAGGTATAAAGCAACTTTTAAAAAAACCTTACACAAATTTATTGTTTGTTATGACACGTACAATGAAAGCGTGTGTTTCGAGATAGCACGATGGCACACTACTTGTCGAACAATGTCTGCGCTAGCTTGGCACGAGAATTTCGTAGAAGAATGAGTAATTTGTATTATTACGATTCTTCTGTAGTTACAAGATTTGTAAAACTTACTGTCCTCCAACACAAAGTGCATCAGGTAAACTTGATAAACATTCTGGATGACTAGCTTGCAATATCAAATTAGTCTGAATATAACTTCAGTGTCGAAAATTCCCATATTCATTAAATGTATAAGACTATAAGAACTTACATTATGCTTCCGTAGAAAGGTGCTGTCGATTTGACGCCTGTGTTTTTGGAGCGATGAATTGGCAGAGCACAAGATATTTTCTGATTGCTTACCTTCCGAGTACTATCGTTGCTCCGTGCTCTTACTACATTTCACGGTTTTCTAAAGATTCTGCTCCCCAGGGTGTTGCTCGCCAATCGCCGCACATCACACTGTTGGTAAGCAGCGGCGTGGGCCGCTGCAGAGACTCCTGTATTGTTGAGAACTACGTCACGTTGTAATACATTATTTATTTTAAGAGGAAAGCTATCCAGCGATAATAGCAGGGGCGTAACAATACTCAAAGATTGTTCTGGTAACCATTCTGATGTTAACATATGCAAATCATTTACTTCCTTTAACCAGGTCAAAGATCAACCCGCAATAGGACTGCCACATCAGTTAATTGAAGATATGAATGAAACTGGCTATATTGAGGAGCGTCCATAATGAGTTGCGTGTACAGCGGTGTGCAAGAAATAATCAAGTCACAATTTAGATTTAGCCCTTAAAAGCTCTGTAGAGGCTAACAGACTATTGAAGAAAGGCGCCTGTATTTTGAGAAAGCTGAAAACATTAACAAATTTTTAGGCCATCTACTGTGGTATGATTTAAAAACTTGTTCTGCAAATTTTTCCAGGGTGGCTCCAGAGACACCCGAATCTAATGAGTTGAGCTGGCAGATAAAAAACTATCTATAAACTTATAGAAAGAGTCTGTGACGTTCTTAGGACTCTGATAAACATAATTCATAAGAGTAAGAAATGAAAGGGACGAAGTGTAGCAACAGGCCTTAAAAATATAATCTTATACTTTTAAGATTCAATGTAAACTCGGAAACGGCGCTTTCGTAAATAAAGGAAAGGTGAGAGACGTCAACTCAGGTGCATGAAGACTATTTATGGAAATTTCCAGTATACTTTTCAAAGGAGGCATCCCAAATTTGGCTCAAGCAAATTGAGGGAAACCACAAAAAATGTCAGTCTGGACTGGTGGTCAAGGATTTGAATATCTGCACCACCACGCCCAGTTCCTTTCAGAAGTAGCTAGCATGAACGAATCATCCGACAAAACTACTAGGCGAAACTTTCAACATCTGTGAAAGATAGCCCATTTAATGTAATTTCAAGCAATGAAATTAATGTTATGCAAAAAACGAAGTAAAGCACTAACTATGATGACGTTAGCAAGGATGAAGGGGTGATAAATACTTAAATTGACACTTAGTTATCCATTTCATCCTCTAATATTCACGACTAAATACCCGGTTTTACGAAATGAGCTTTGAAATATACGCGTATGTAGCAGTACAATCTTTTTTCGTATCAACCTTCAGTGACGAAAATCATAAACATGAAGTTCCAAAGATATTTTGTTATGACATTTGTCTTTTTTCCAGCGCAGTTAATGCCGATAAGAACTGCATTTAAAGCCGTCCTAAGACGGAATTGGCTTCTGAAAAAGCTGATCTTTTTTTTTTCAAGCTAAAAAAAAATATATATATATATATATATATATATATATATATATATATATGACAAAAATACATACGTTCCACAAGGAGTCGGTAACGGTTATTCCGTTTGGAAATATTATCTATAGGGGAAACATAGTGGGAATGGTCACGGGCTTGTTTGACAGACGACAGAGTGGAACAGAAATGTTCAAAAATTGTAACTAATACAACTCGAAGCAACACGCCATACGAGAACGTGCCTGGAAAACTCCAGAGCATGTCTTTCAGCTTGGAGACCACGATCGATCTCCAGCACCCTACTGGCCTGTCCATAGAGATCGTGCAGATAAAATTATGAAAACAACAACTTGCGCAAGGGTGCAGAAGCATTAACTCTTCACATTCTCCATCCGCGATTGGGAGAGACACAGACTTCAATGTATTAGTTCAATAAAATGTGACGTCTGCCACACCGAATACAGTGATTTCGTTCCACACTATCCTCCTTGAAACCGGCCAACTTATAAAGAGTCTGAGGATCCACATGGCTGTACTTAAAGCCCTGCTGACCAGTAGTACATATTGCGAAGATTGATTTCCCTATGGCTTGTGAACGATGCTTCATTTGTGAACCACATCTGGCATAAACGCGCCGCTTCACTTAGCATATTTCGTAGACAGCAGTCGGAGAACTGCAACCGAATTTGAATGTCATTGCCATGAAGTTGTTAATGAAGCGAAATGAGGAAAAGATGAAATGCATCGGAATAGTAGAATTCGCACAATACTCTTTTGGCTAATTTCACTAACACATTCAACCTGCCTCACAGTGATATGTGGACTGTGTATTACAACTGCTAAAACATTAGTTGCGTTTCACCCATCAGTTGCTCTTCTTTTTCGATGACTATTTTATTCTTCACACATGCAGTTTTTTCAGTTTTTTATGTTTATTAGATTTTCAAAGACAGATCACGAAGGCTTGGCACGATCAAAATAACTTTCAGAATACAACCACACCATTGCTTTAACAGTGTGGCGTCTTCGCCATAAACGAAAACCATATCCACCATTTCGAATACTGTTGACACTGTGAAAAGTCTAAATATTCTCGTGAGCTAGTTGTCTGAGAGCAGAGGATAGACTGATGGTCTTCAGGCGCAAGGGAAAAGGAAGGCCAGTTCCTGAGTAACGGATTTGCTTCTGTTTGGTAATGTAGGATAGACTTTTGTGCGACGTCTTCTCGTGACAGTGGGACAATGAGTTGCTGTAGTATATCTTGTTACTATTTGATGAGTTACGCACACCTTCTGTCGTCGAAGCCGTGTTTGCAGGCTCTTTCAGATGCAACACACTGCACCGTTGTGCACGTGTTTTGACCTCAATGAAGATACAGAGATAAACGGATCACATTAAATGATATTATTCCGTAATATATACTCGAGTAAAGTCGCCTGTGCGTTTCACAATCATAAGAAAATAGACACTATACTAGTTACAGTACTAGTACTATCGATATATCGAATTAGTTCTCGATAGCTCGGATGCATAGTCTTCGAAATGCAGTCGACACGTAGCGTGGTGCAGATGCATCCACACTCAGCTGACTTCAGCTCCACTGCGCGAGAAATGAGTTGTTACTGTTGTGATGTTGAGGCGAAGGTGGAATGAGATATTGGTTTCATGTATTGGTAGTTTTCCGCTGTGTTCCTATCAATACGATTGACTCGGCCATTGCTGTTTGTAACTTGAAATAGAATTCTATAAATTTTACGTGTTTATTTGTAATTAATTTATATTGCCACTTTGTATGATTATTTTTCAACATTAAACTGAAGAACTGCCAATAAAAAAATAGAAGGAACTCGCCGCAAAAGTGCCCGATTCCGGTGGGAGCTATCTCGGCTAAACTGTCGAAGGCACTGCGTGTCACGTGGTACTGTGTTTTATTCACCGCCAGTCTGAACACTTCCCTGTGTGTGTCACAGTATTCTGCGTTACAAGTGGAGTGAAAGACGTTAAAACTAAAAAGCTAAGAGGCACAGGGCGTAGTGTTCTTACACAAGCTCAACAGATTCGGTTCCATGGGTTTGTCTGACTGCAATATTTAACAAATTATTTGGCTGAAGCGCAATTTTTTCGGCTACATTAACAGCGTTTGCACCTGAATTAAACTGTGTCAAATCTTATCAGCGCGAAACACTTCATAGATCACGTATGGCACTATAGTAAACTATCCTATAAATTAGTTTAAATTCCATGGCCATAATAGAAACAAGTTCATTAATGTTAGACCACACCTTTCTTTTTTTTATCTAAAGCACATGCATTCGATTACTCTTATTTTGTGTAAGTCACCCGCTGTCCCCCAAATACTTCCTTTGTAGTGCCACTATTGTACAGTACTGAACTATTGAAATTTCGATTAACATTATCCTAGATCCATACACATACCCCTCACACGGCAGCGAAGTGCATGGCACAGGGTACATAGCACAGTATCACTTGATAGAGTATCTTTCTCTTCCAATTTCGTATGAAGCGGGGGAAGTTTGAACGCTTACGTACCTGTATGCTCGTTTTTGCGGTGATGATCCATGATTTATTCCGTATGAGAATGAACTATACACTCTAATTCCTTACTGTGCTACCAGTTATCGAAACTTACACGAGATGGTTGATACTTGTCTTCAAACGCCATAATGTCAGGCTTTTCAGCATTTAGGCGACCCACTCCAGTGGATCAAACAAAACTTATAGCCCTTCATGCGTCGTAAATCCTCCCATTTTACTGTATCTGTATGTTAGAATTGCATCATTGTAAGTTTCAAACTGTAGTGGATTATTTACAACGAACTTTATGAGGAGATAATTATGTTACAGTGAAGCAGTAGGCAGAATTTGTACAAAATGATTGTGTGCAAGCACCACATATAATTCTTACAGCACATTTTTACCAGTGATGATTTTCTTTCTTAAAGAAGAGTTACCTCAGAACATTATTCCATATGAGATTATTGAATGAAAATGCACAAACTGCGTTAACTCACTGATTTGTCACCACCCACAGTTTGAATGATGAGTGGAAATGTAACTGAACTAGGTTTTTGTAAGAGTTCCAAAATATGCTTTTTCCAGTTTAAATTCTTATCAATGTGGACACACAAGACTTTTGAAGTTTCCATCATATTTATTATTTCTTCACCATGTGTTACACATATAATTGTGTAGTAACCATAGATGAGCACAACGGAATAAGCTGTATCTTTTTAAAATTGAGGTCGAGGTCATCCACAGAAAACCAGCTGATGGTACTTCTAAGAACACTGATTTACCATTTATACTCTTTTTGTATGTGTGCTTGGATTAATTACGATACTGGTGTCCTGGCAACAGCATATTTAAGTCTTTCTTGAAAAATGGGCACCTTGATTTTGTGATGGGTTACAGGACATATTTCAGATAAGACAAGGTGTACTATATGGGAACAAGCCTTTACTACTCTGTTGGAAATGTCAACAGAAGCATATGAGCTTTTATTTTTGAGAGAATATATACTTTTCATAATTTCAGAAAAAGAAGTTGGTGATACATGGATATGATTGGATTTTATGAGAGTTGGTTTTTCAACACACTACTGTGATATTTCTCTTGAACTGATTGTCCCCATACTTTCTACTATATGTAAGAAATGATTATTTAATATTTGTGTTACCTGTGATGAACCATTTATAGGTCATCCCCACAGGATAAAAATTATTTCGTCATACCTTTTAGTAAAACTTGAAGGATATACTTCTTAGATCATTGCTTCTATCCAATAGCAGAACATTTAGAATTATAATTATGTTGTTTTACCAAGAAGTGACTAGAGAGTCAGTTAACATCAGAATTTTGAGAACATAGAGAGAGAGAGAGAGAGAGAGAGAGAGAGAGAGAGAGAGAGAGAGATGCCATTTTCCCCAGTATTCAACCAATTATCCTGACATTACAAAAATTGATATAATGTCCTAGGAGAAAAATTCTGCAATCATTGGTTTTAAAACAGATAAAAAACTAAAGTCTGCCACTTGCATTACTGGAATTGAGCTTATGTGAGCATTCCACATCATATCTTCACAATTTGTTATGTCCAGGTGTTTGTATAAGTTGACAGATTCCACTTCTACATCTACAGGAAAATGCTGCGAATCACTGTGAAGTGCATGGTAGAGGGTACCAGTTATTAGGGTTTTTTCCGTTCCATTCATACAAAATGCCTCTATGTTGCTGTAATTAACCCAATTTAACCCGTACAGTCCCTATGGGAGTGATATGTAGGGGGTTGTAGTATATTCCTAGCATCATCATTTAAAGATGGTTCGTGAAACTTAATTGGTAGACTTTCTCAGGATAGTTTTCATCTATTTTCATCACCGTGACACTCTCCCACTGGAGAAATAAACCTGTGACCATTTGTGCTGCCCTTCTCTGAATACATTCAGTATCCCCTCCCAGGCCTATTTGGTATTGGTGCCACACACTTGAACAGTATTGCAGGATGGGTTCCATTAGTGATTTATAAGCAGTCTTCTTTGTAGACTGTGTGTATTTCTGTAGTATATTACTAATAAACCAAAATCTACTACCTGCTTTGCCCTTGACTGAACCTATGTGATTGTTTAATTTCATTTTCCTACTAAGTGTTAACACCCAAGTATTTACATGAGTTTACAGATTCCAACTGTGATTCAGTAATATTATGTTCACATGATACTATGTCCCCCCCCCCCCCTCCTCCCCCCTCTCTCTGTTTCTTTCTTCTTCTTTTATATATATATATACACACACACACAGTGAGTCTATGCTACGGTGAAGCTCTCCAATTATGGACTATCCTACTGGGTACACACCTATCCAGTGCAAGGTCTACTATTCCAGTTGTGGCTCACTGGTATTGTTATAGGATACATTTTTACATTCTGTAAAATGCACAAGCAAAGAAAGTTGCCAGTCTTTGCACCGCTTTGCAGTTTTCTCAAAATCTGACATGATATTTGTGTAGATTTCGTTGGACAGTACATGATTATAGAAGTCTCCTTGTCTGATCCTAGATAGCATGCTGTGTTCTCCCTACCAGGCATTCCACCATCCAGTCACGAATGTTGTGTGATATCCCATAGGACTGTACTTTCATTAATAAGTGTTGACACGATATTGAGTTGAATGCTTTTTGGAAATGAAGAAATACTGCACCTATATGATTGTACTGACCCAAGGCTTTCAGAGTGTCATACATGTAATATTTGAGTTGGGTTTAGCATGACAGATGCTTTTGGAGTACCTGGGGTCCTTCTGTTCATGATGACTCATGCTTGATCTCAGACTATATTCTATAGTCTACAACAGGCAGATGTCAAGGATAATGAACAACAATTTTGTAGCTCATGTGTATTACCCCTCTAGTTGGTGTAACCTGTGTCTTCTTCAACCACTGGGCACAGTTTTGTGTTAAAAGAGATGTGTGGCATATGAAGGTTATGAAAGTGTCAGTTGCAAATTCTGTGTAGAATGTTATAGGAATTCCAAAGGACTCTGCAGCCTTGTTCACTTTTGTTGATTTCAGCTATTTCAAAACATCGCTGACATTAATATCTATATCGTTCATCTCTGTGGAGGTGCAAGAGTTAATCTCAGACAGAACTCCTGGATCTTCTGTGTAAAGGTACAACAGGAAATGGAGTTCAGCATTTTTGTTTTTGCTTTGCTACCTCCAATTTCAGTTCCTCTATCATCCATGAGTGGCTGGACACCAACTGTGACGCCACTGATCGCTTTCACATACAACCAGAATTTCTTTCTACATTCTGTGAGATGTCTTACAATAAGATTTTCTATGGTAGTTGTTAAGGACTTCAATCATTGCTTTTTTGATAGCCAGATGCATTTCATTTTTCAACTCTCTGTCTACAGCCCTTATGTTTTGTTATAATTGTGAATTGTTTTAATAGGTTTATATCTGTCCAGTTCTTTGTCAGTTATTCTTTTAAACTCTGCATTTACTGGCCTGGAGCTAAGTTTTTGAATTACTCCTTCAGATAGGCTTGTGACACTACTGTGTTCTTATCTAGTTTGATGAATATGTATAGCTTTCTGCTTGTTTCTTGTCCACTATACTTTGGTGATCATTGTTGCTATTACTGTTTCTTGGTCACTAATAACAGTTTCCGTGTGGACATGTCAGAGATGCCAAGTCTGATTGTTGTCATTAAATGTGATATATTTCCATCATGAGTGTGGTTCCCAGTAATCTGTTCTGTTCTTGAGTTTTCAGCAAAGGCAGTTTATAGTTTGTAAAGATGTGTTGTCAAGCCCATCACTTATGAAACTGTGTATATCTCAAATGATTGTTGGATGATTAAAGTCTCCTCCAGTGAAGAGGAAACATACGTATTAGCAAGCTGAGCATTTCTTCAATGTTTTTGATTACATCTGGTGGAGTCTGGTGGTCAGTAGGACGACCCAATTATAAGTTTTTGCCCACATGTCCTTCAGAATTACAACACCAAGAATTATTCATTTTCTACAAGAAAATGTAAATCAGTATGAGTGATGAGTATAGTCAGTTACAGAGCAAACATGTAATGCTGACTGAACTGTTATTGATTTTAAAAATACCACAGGTCTAGCACCAATATAGTGCTTGCATAAGCACTTACATGTTGAAGTGCAATCAGTTTTAAGGGGAATTCATATAATTCAGTGTTATTAACAAGACATGTTGAGTACAGGAAGAGTCTGGATTGCTGTATAAATTGTATGGTTTGTTGCAGAAATGCAAACATGGAGTTTAGAATGAGAACCTCTACCTGGAAATCTATTGTTTTGCCACTACAGCAGAAGTAAAGTCTGGTTCAATAGCATTCTTGATTTTATGGGCTCCAATGGCTTAATTGTTGTGATTCAAAATTGGATTACAATGGTGGTGCAGTTGTTAAAATGGCAAGAAGATCTACAAAATGTTTTCTGATGTCAGAGCCATCAATCTTTTTACACTCATGGTATCTGTGTAGTATGTTGTGGCACCATGCATTATCTGAAAAATACCTGACACTTGTCAATTGTGGTGCTGCATTGTCATCCTGAAAATTGATTTCGCAAGGAATGTTTATGATTGTAGTTTGGAATAATACCAGGAGTGCATCGTGCAGAAAAACAAGGTGCATGCCACTTGTTAAGTGGAAAGTGCAATGTGTAGTCCACTCAGAGATCCGTCAATAATAAATGCCCACTTGTTAATGTTGACCTGCTCATTTACATAGCCAAAACAATAGCTATTTTTTCAGTTGACAGAATAAGGTTAATTTAACTTCATCAGAGAAGTGAATTCTGGGTGGAAACTGAAGCTTCAGTTCATAGCATCTAAAACTATGAAAGAAAACAGAGACACGGGACACAATCAACAAATGTTCCTTGTTGTAAAGGCATGTTGCACCAGAAACTAGCAAGGACTTTGATTTATTTGACAAAGTGAAAACTCTTACAAGATACTCCTGGAGCAATGCGAGCTATTTTAAGCAAGCACTCCAATCAAAATCCAGTTCACACAGTATCAAAGTTACAACAACAACAACAATTGAGGTTCAACATGTAAATGCTGTAAACCAAACTAATATGCCATTTGACACACAATTCACTGACTGCTTTACAGTTGTCTCAGACAGGTCTTGGGCTGGCTTTCATGCATGATTCGTAGAGGGCACTTCTGATGACAAGCACCATCTGGTGGCCATAAGCAATAATGTTGCGCGATCTACGTATTTCCCATAATTACATCAGGTGCCACTGCTACATCCTCTTTGTGTCCCCCTCCCCCCAGTGACTGCTGTGGGAGAAAAATAGGTGGTGCATCACCTGGAAGGGCTGTGACTAGGAGTGGTGGCACATCGATGTCCATGGGCGCGACTGTGGAAGGCCAAGGCAGGACTTGTCTTGATGGGACCAGGATAATGGAGATGAAATTTATTTTGGTGCCGCCACAAAAGTTCATGGACGGAGGCCTTGATACATGTCATGGACCCATTGCAGGTGCTAGATGTCTGCAGATCCAGTTTAGGTTGTGTTAGAACTCTCAGCTTGTCACTGGGGACACCCACCAGGAAACTAGAGGCCTCAACGACAACATGTGCTGGCAGCAGCTAAACATGTCTGAGGGGCTGCTGTAAGGGCAGCTATGCTGGACTGTGGCCTTCTATCAGGGTGGCCCTGTAAGCTACTGGTAAACCAAGGAGAGCATTAGTGCAGTGTTGGACATCATTTCCTTAAGGACTGGTAGACAAAAAATTAGCTATCATCTGTTTGAGTCCATTGGTCGAGAGAATGAACCCCAGATATGACAAGCTCCATTTCATGAAAGAATGCTTGTTCAGATTGCATAGTAGTCCTTTTGCTACCAGCCCCTGAAACAAGACTTCACAGTTGCAGAGATTGTACTCTGAAGTTTCACCTATAACCAAGATATTACCAAGATATACAGCCTTGTAGTAATTGATCCGTAAAATGCTGAAATATTGCAGAGACTGAAAAGATTTGAAAGTAACTGATTATAATGGTAGAGGCAATATGGCACATTGGGTACTAGGTAAATTTGTGATGCTGCTCACAAAGGAATTTGAAAATGTGCTTCTGTGAGGTCAATTTCAGGAAGTAACGCGCCATGGCCTAATTTTGCAAAGAGTCTATCCAAGTTAGTATGGAATAAGAAACTTCCTGGCAGCGCACACTCCACTGTAGAGTGAAAATTTCATTCTAGTACGGGATAAGTTTCCACTTCTGCTTGTGAATTGTTACTTTAGAGATATCATAAAGTCTCAAGATGGTGTGAGTTTGCGTGTTAGCAGTGGAGGGGGCCATTGAATAGGCGTAAACATATTTTCATGAGTGAGTGTGTACAGTTCTGTTTTGAAGGCATCCTTTAGACTCATGGACACTGGACAAACTATGAAGAAGCATGGGGCAGCTGTCACCTTAATAGTGATGTGAACATTGAAATCAATTGCCTTTCCTACACCATGTGAGAATATTTGAGTGTATCTGTCATAGAAAGATTTTAGGGCACTACAAGGCCCTTAGAACTCTGTGGCCTGTACTGTTTCATGAACCATAAATTGCGGAATGCTTTGTGTGTGTGGTGAAGAAAGCAGTTTTAACATCTAAGCACCAGCACTGCCACTGCTGTGGCTTGTTGCTGCTGATGTAGTTGTTTTGGGGTTCAAGGTCATCCAGACAATGGAACAGATCTGATGGAGCTGGTGTGACATCCCGCATTACCAGTCAGAAAGCTGACTGCCACCACGTCTTCCTCCATTGTGACCAACGTCTGGGCTGCATGAGCAGTTTTGCAGGCTTTAGCTGTTCACATTATTTCCATCAGAGAAAGTTCTGATGCCTATGATACACGGCTTCTCACTTTCAAGTCCTGGGTGAGACTCACTATAACTTGTCTGATTAGAAAATAAGGCTAGTTGTGCTTGCACAAATATTTGAAATTGCAAATTGTACTGAATCCATTTAAGTCAGTAGCCTAAACCGTGTCAGATTGATTGGATTTTTTTTTTTTTTTTTCACAGCCAAAATTCTAACCTGCCCATAATAACTTTTTTCCCAATTGATAAAATTTTCTTGTAATGAAGAAAATATTCTTGGCAACACAAGTTCCATCAAGTTTGTTAATGTTTCAAGTTTTTGTAGTAGCTGATACAGTCCAGGATTTCTTGACCAGAAAATGGCCTTTTGTCTTTTGGTGTAGGAAATTTAGCAAGCTGTCATCAGCAGTTAGTTCTCATTCTTCACTTTGTTAAATGATGAGGAAGACGAAACATGAATTGCACAGAAAACATATCGGTTACATTCGGTAAGACTTGCACTGCCTTTAATAATGCCACTGTTAGCTCATGATGACGGTGTGCACTTTATTGTATGTGTAGGCTTCTGTGGCCATTGTCACTGTCAATAAAATTCTTGTGGGCTGTTGAATGCATTGTCAGTATATGAAAGTGTCCAAGCTTCTGCCACTGTAGCAAGCGACCTTCCTCAGGGCTTTGTGCTGAGCTGACTCAACTGAGTGGTTGAGAAAAATACACTCTCACCTACCGGTAATTACAAAAATATTCAGAGTCCTATTTGCACTCACCACAGGTCCCAAGTGATCAACTCTCTTGTAAAGGTGAGTTGCACAAGAAACTAGTGCAGACTGACTACAATTTATTTGACAACATGGAGATTTGTACAGAATGCTCTCAGAGCACCGCAAGCTATTTTAAGTAAGCATTCCAATCAAACTACAGTTCTCACAGTATCCGAGTTCTGACAACAACTATCAGAGTTTGACTTTTATCACCATAATCCAAACCAAAATGCCAACAGTGTGCGCTTACTGATCTCATTGCAACTGACTGATGCAGGACACGGGCCAGATTATATCCAGGATTTGTAGAGAGCACTTCTTGTAACAAGTGCTATCTAGGTACAATATGTTGAATGTAGGTTGAAAGGTTTTGGAAGGGGGTAGCAGGGAATGGAGGAAGCAAGCCCAGCCCCACATGGTGAGGTGCCGTGTGAGGATAACAAGCCCTTCCGGGCCACCGCAGAACTAGCACCAAATCTGCACTTCATGCTTCTGCAAAAGCAGAAGTCATGCATGGAAAAAAAATTGCTTAAATGCTTTTTGTAAACAAAACTAAAATTTTCGTATGCATTAACAACTTTAATGAAGATACTAACTGTTGCAACTTATCACAAGGAAGGGAAACAGTGCTAAATACAGTGAAGTGTAACGAAGTAACACAACAGGCAACAATGGCTACCTCACACAGCAGCGCCAACTAGCTAATGTAGGCCACAGCCAAAAACAAATACCTATCGGCTCGCTGGTTCAGGACTGGAGAGTGGTATGCCAATTGAAAGTTAAAACACTATAGTAGTGCCATGACTGTTGAGAGTAATGTTTCGTTGGCTACTTCATGTCCATAGTTGAATCAGGTGGTCCCAGTACGGTTTTTCTGCACTTTATGGTGATAAATATGCTACGCAGTAGTCTAGTACACCACAATTAACATGCAGGATTGCAGGTACATTGTACTCATGTCTGGGTCACTTGCAGTTCATGGAGTATCTGCTTTTAAATACTGAGTGTGTAGTGCCTTGTAGCAGAACCTTGCTCAGTCCTGCTATCTGTTCGGCACAGTAACTTTTTGTTCTGTCCTGGTTGATAAACTCTGGTAAAAATGGGCTGTTATGCAGACATTCAATTTAGAAAACACTTAGTTGCCTTTGTACTCCTCTTTCAGTATTGGTTGATGCTTTAAATGACAACATTTTAGTCATTACTGGTGCTCTATTTAAACTTCAGTATTGCTGGTTCAGCCTTAAAGCCACTATTGACTGATCTGACACTGGGGTTCAGCATTTTATATTATACCATCATTCAGATTATTTCATATTTATAATTGTGATAACTTCAGTAGATGTTATTGACATCTTAAAACAATAAACAAGCAGCCGCCTTTGGCAGCCATTCTGTCATCACAGTATACAAGCTGGAGAAAAATTGGTTACAAAATTTTAACCGTGCATAGCTGATGCCAGTAGGAACCAAAATTACTAATGTTGTGTAGGTCAACAAAGCACAGTTTTCAAACTATGGGAACTTGGTGCCACATGCTCTGATTGGCCACAGGATTGCCCTGTTGGTGGATGCTCTGTATAATGTATGACCATGAATGCTTTACCTGCCAGAGATTGCGATGCATCCAAGGTGGCCCACATGCTTGGTGGTAGCATGCCAGCCTTCCACTCTGTGGGGGAGGGGGGAAATCCTCCTGGGTCCATTTTAGTTTCATGATAAGCTGTACTGGGAACAAACCCATCAACAGCTGTCAGTTCGCATACAGAAAGTCTTTTGCAAATTGTGTTGGCCCTGAAAAGGGCCTTTTTTGTAGCTAGAACATTGTCTACTTAAAGGAGGTGCTTGAACTGGCGACCCACTGACATGGCAGAAGCTTGGTAACATTGAACGGTGTTTTGGAAAACTCTTTCAAAGATTCCTGGCATTGCCCTGATGTGAATGGTGGCATGTTGTATGTGATCCATTAATTCCTCTTTGTTTCTGGGTGGTTGGCGTCTGGGTATGTGATATGTATGTGAACTAGAACTTTGAAGAATCCCCACAGGAAAAAGTCCAGTGGCATGAGGTCTGGTGATTGTAGGGCCATGTCCTACAAGTACCTTTTCCAATTACCCAGCTATCAAAGAGTTAATTAAATATCCATGTACAGCATGACTGTTATGTGTGGAAGCCCCATCATGCTTCAACCACATGCATAGCCGTATGTCCAGGAGAACAACTTTGAGCAGGCCGAGTAGAGTTTCTTGCAAAAAGTGAAGGTAATTTGCCTCGTTGAGTCAGAGAGGTATGCAGACCAGCCCAATCAGATGGTCACCCACAATGCCTGCCCAAATGTTGAGCGCAAATCATTCCTGGTGGCTGTGGACGGACATGACGTGAGGATTTCCCCTTACCCTGTAATGCACATTTCGAGTATTGTTAAGGCCATCCCAGTGAAAGGTGCACTTATCGGTAAACAACACAATTGTGGGGAAGTCACTATCTCATGCAACACATTGCAGAAACCACTAGCAAAACCCTAGTCTGTGCTCGTAGTCTGCCACAGGATCTTTTGTTTCACCAAGTCACTGGTGAATTGCTGTAAACATTTGCAGGTGTGGGTGGTGTCTTGCAGGGTACCATTCCCCATGCAAGCCTTGAGCTTGGTGCGCATTACTGTCAGCTAGTCCATAAACAAAAACCGTATCTCGTTGTTCTTCAAACGAATACTGTGCCACCATGCTTACTGTATGATTAAATTGCAGGTGACGTGTGTGTGCTCCAAAGTGAAGCTTTTGTGTGAATGCCTCTGATGTGAGGTGGAGGCAAACAGCAAGATCTACTCGACATGTGTACGTATCATGTTAGGGCAGTTACGGGGCAAGGGACATGAACCAACAACCATAGCGCTGCCAGTCAACCGATGAATGGCAACAGGGCAGTCCCATGGCCAGTTATAGCGTATGGTGCCAAGTTTCTGCATTGTCAACCTACACAACATTAGTAACTTTGTTTTCTACTGGCCTCAGCTATCCAGGGTTAAAACTTTGTGACACAATTTTTCTCCACCCTGTATATTCAAATCAAAATTTAAGATTGTGGTGCTATTCACTTCTGCCTTCTGCCTGTAGTGCTATTTGGGCAATATTACTGTTAATAAATTGTACTAAGTCTGGGACCTTACCATGGGCACCCCTGCAGTTAGCTGATACCACATTAACAATTTCTCTTTTTGTTATGCGAGAAGAACATGAGTAATTTGTATGTTTCTCTGATTATGACACATATTTGTCATGATAATATTATGAGAAGGATATATTTTACTCACTATAAAGTGAAGATGGTGAGTCATAGACAGCCACAACAAAAAAGCTACTAAACATCAAAGAATGGAAAATCCAGGATGGAATGTAACAATATAATGAGAAGAAAAGTTGCTACTCACCATATAGCAGAGATTCTGAGTCACAGATAGGCACAACGAAAAGATTTTCACACTTAAAGCTTTTGGCCAATAACCTTCGTCAGCAATAGACACACACACACACACACACACACACACACACACACACACACACACACACACTCTGACACAAAAGCAACTCACACACATGACTGCAATCTCAGGCAACTGAAACCACACTGTGAGCAACAGCACCAGTGCATGATGGGAGTGGCGACTGGGTGGGGAAAAGGAGATGGCCGGGGCGAGAAGGAGAGGGATAGTATGGTTTGGATGGCGGACAGTGAAGTGCTACAGGTTGTGTGGCTGGCAGGGGAGAGGTGGGGAGGGGGGGGGGGGGGGGAGTGGTGGAAAAAGAGAGAAATAAATAAAAAAAATTAAAAAAAAGATGGAAGGTCACATTGAGACAGCACAGGATAAGACCAACCTATGCATCCATAAGGCATCTCCAATCGTCACCAGTGGAGAGAATAATGAAAGGCATTGGGGAATCTCTGCCGTATCTATTGCTCAAAAAGGCATGCCACCAGGGATACCTTCTTACATGATTTCCAGGACGTAATGAATGAGCTGCCATACGAAGTCACAAGAATGGCACCAGTGAGCAAGCTATGTGTAGTGCTGGAATGGGAGCAGGTAAGGGGCAGATGGGTGAGGACAGTGACTAATGATGACTACTAAACATGTAAGGTTTTGGCCATAAGGCCTTCTTCTGAAATAGACAACATACACATCCAGACATCCATGCAAGTGCAGCTCACACACTGTTTGCGTGAATGTGTGTGTGTGTGTGTGGTGTGTGTGTGTGTGTGTGTGTGTGTGTGTGTGTGTTTTGCCTATATAAGAAGAAGGCATTCTGGCCAAAAGCTTACATGTTTAGTAGTCTTTTTGTTGTGCCTGTCTGTGACTCAACATATCTGCTAGATGGTGAGTATCAATATGTTTTTTTCATAATATTATCATTATTCCATGCTGAATTCTTAAATTTTATCATGAGCCTGTGGAGGATTTTCTTTAACCTAAAATACCTCATCTTAATGCCACATACACTCTGTTACCTGAGTAACTGCTTTCTGTGTGTAGTACTTGCCCAATTTATTGAGGTAGGGTTTTCAGTTCCCTGTGTGACAGTGATGACCAAGAAATCTGCTGACCAAGAAATCTGCATTTGATATCATCACAGAAATCATCGGAGCCTCTGATTTAGGCCTTCATTCAGCTCTAAATCATATCTACAGCCAGTGGGTCACAGGCAATTCTGGTTATCCTGAATGAAAGCAGATCCAGTGCACATTCTGCTGCAGAATGAAAATTCATTCTGGAAACAACTCCTTAGGCTGTAGCTATAACATTTCCTGCAATATCTTCTCTACAAGACAGGTGAAGAGATGCTGAGAGAAGTGAAACTGTAAGGGTGTGTCATGAGTTAAGCCCTTCCCCTCAAAAGGCAAAGATCACAGGTTTGAGCCCTAATTTGGCATACAGATTTAATTTGTCAAAAAGTTTTTTAAAAAAACTGGATATGATGCTGCAAATCACAAGCCTTGCTCGTGCCATGTCTGGGAGGCTATATTAATTTCATTGATTCAGCCACCCGTCTAAAGAAACCAAGAATGGCAACTGAATCCGGGTGATAGGCATTGTTTGTACAAACTTGAGCTATGATTTGCAACCAGGTCCATCCAGTGTTCAGTAACTGTTAGAACACACATCTTGGAGGTTAGAACTATGGTGAATATATTGAGTGAATACTGGCCTTGCCCTGTGTGTGTCTCCATCACCCATGTTATACTGGAGTTCTCAGTGACCAGTGACTGACCAGTGATGCTCGGTGTTGTTAGGACTTTGCAGAAAAATAGGCCACAGGCACAACATAAGTGGGGTCCTGTGATGGCTGAAGTGTGTTTTTAACAATGGACAGCACCTGATTTCAGTTGCATTGGCCTTAATGGGACAATCTTGCAGCCAGCATTAACATTCACTTTCTGTGCAGAGATTCTTCCACCATTTGCTTTTGGTTGAGGACAAACTAGACATGTTATTTGTATTGGAAGGCATACCATAGCATCATCACAGCTGTGATGAGATTCCTGAGGTTCCACAGCTTTTGAAACAGGTGTCCAAATGTTGCTGCAGTCTAGGGCAGTAGCTTGAATCATGTTGTCTGTGGCCGGCTCAGCTTATAGCTGTTTCCAGACTGCAGCCAATCCCTAGTATGTTCACACACAACAACCACACCATTATGCAGACTAAATAATAAGATGGAACAAAGTACTAACATAATCAGTTAGAGGTTAACAGAAAACAGTGAGGAGACAGCAATGACCGCAAGATTGTTGCCTTGCAGGTGTTATAAATCTACATTATTAACATTATAATATACAAAGAATGAAAAAGTAACGTCCCCTAGTGTATCCCAGCTGGCGGAAACACAAACGTTCTGTGTAGAGATATTTTGGTAAACAAAAAAAGCTTTCTTCAGCTTGAAGGGGCAGTGAATCTTAGCTTTGGCAGTAATGCATTTCATAATTATAAAGTTAATTCTGCTAAAAAAATACATAAATAAATAATGAGATGAAAATTAACCTGCACTTTTAAGGATAGCTGTCTTAAAGTAGATATTTGACAACTATATACTATAGAAACAGACTGGGCTCTTTAGATCACTTGATGTTTACATTTCTGATAGAGTTCTCCAATTAGAAATAACAAAGGTGGCTTTCCTGTCCTTATATTTCAAAGTCTAGCTCAAACCAACAAAGGCACCTAATTTTTTGTGTAACTAGAGAATGAACCTATGCAGTTTAAGTACTTCAAAAGGTCATTGAAAAACTCTTCTTCATTTCTTGAGATCACCTTGAATGAAGACAATATTTTATTCTTGGCACACTTAATGCTGATGCCTCCAGTGTAATAGAAGCCAAACAGGGAGTGGAGCACATACACTGCTTGAGGGACAGAAAAGCATGTTGACAGTCCACAGACAATACAAATTTAACATCCTTTTGGTGAAGGCCTTTAACAGGGTGACAGATGTGCAGGGGCTTGAGGGATGAAATTAGCATAATAAGAAATCTTACCCAAACAGTGCAGAATCTTGGGCTACAGCAGGTTGACATTGGCTTTGGAACTCTTATCTGTGGGAACAAGGCGATCTTTGCTGATCATGTGACCCAAGAAATATACCTTTGTGGAAAAAAAAATTACATTTTTCCGGTTTCCATGAAAGCTGGTGTCCAGAAGGTGTTGGTAAACTGCCTGCAGATTTTGTAAATGCTCCTCTCATGTGGAACCCTTGTCTAATATGTAAACAGACTGGTTGATGCAGCAGGAAATGTCTTGAATCAACTGCTCCAAATATTGTTGATAAATTCCTGGCACAGACAAAATTTCGATGGACAAGCTATTAAACTGATATGGTGCAAATGAGGTGTTGATCACCAAGAAACTGAGGAGGGTCATCCATTTGACAACTGCAAGTATGCCGCACATAGGTTGATGTAGGAAAAATACTGGCTTCCTGACAATTTCATCGACAACTCCTCTGGCCATGGAACTGGATATAAGTCCATAACACATTGCACACTGACTGTTTCTTTAAAATTGTCAGAAGGGCACTTGATGCCACCTGGCTGCTGAATCCCCACCAGAGGGATGGCACACTGACTTGACAAAATGGGAGAAATGACACCGAAGTCCCACCAGAACTGCAACTCAGCCTGAACTTTGTCACACTTGGCAAAGGGAATTGGATGGGGGTAATAAAATTAAGATTTTGCTAATGGCAGAGGGAGACACATACCTCAAAATTTTCTGCTCCTTCCAAGGTATTCTTGAACAGCTGCTCATATGACTGTGATAAAGAATTCAAATCTTGATGGGAGACTGACTGAGACACTAGATGTTCTTTGTCCACTCTCTGGAAGCCAAATACTGAAAAGGCATCAAATCCAAGAATATTTTTTGCCCAACCTGAATTAACCACTAGCAGTGTAAGTTTCCATTCCACATTCTTATAAGGTGCTGAGAGAGAGAGAGAGAGAGAGAGAGAGAGAGAGAGAGAGAGAGAAAGCCCCCTTAAAGGAACACACTGTTTACTATAAGACACAACTAGACATACTGTCCACTGCAAAGCAGTTCAACCAAGGAGCCTGTACATTTCTAAGTTAATGATGCTGACTGTCACTCACATAGCTACCTGAAACTCATTTGTTTGTCCATCCATGACTAACATTATCAGAAAATGCTTGGAGTGATGATTGTGGGGTGCCAGAGACAACATCCGAGTCCAAGGTAAACATTACAGCCTCTGACGGCTGCCCTGTGTCTCGCTGACTTTCACCAACTGATACCAAATGGCCTTCTCTTCAACATACCCCACATGTGGTACTTGTAAATGAGCAGTCCTGTGTAGTGTATACCACATAATAACTGGGGCAGGACAGCTGACTGGCCCATTGAGTGGAAACATATGTGGAATGAGAACAATGGCGAGAGCCTGAAAAATATTCCAGGTTGGGACCACAACCTTTTGACTTATTTGTAGCTGCCAGGGATCACCGTGACATCGCTGCACTCGATTCGTCAAAGGCATCATCACACGGTGCCTCAGCAGGAGACATGAACACTTGGCCACCCTACAGCACATTGAGGTCTGTCTACTATGTGTATCTCCCTTCACCAACTACTTGTTATTGGAAAGTACATCCCTTGCTGCTGCTGTAAGTTCATGTGATTCAGCATTCTGGGCAACTTTGGCTAAGGAGGTGTCAGACAAAGGCAGTGTCCTAGTTTGGATGATGGCGTTAGGTGCTAACTGGACAATCATGTCTACAATTAGCAAGTATGCATACGAGGTAGCACAGTGGGGACAGTCAAACTGACACTTGCATGAAAGACCTTGTGGCTCTACTATCCAGGCTGCATAAGACTGCCTGGGATGTTTGTGGTGCTGGTTAAACTGTAACTGTGCTGCTACCATATCATGGCTTTGATGTACAAACTATTGTGGTGTGCCAATTGACAGAATTTCTCAAAGGTATGTTTTTTGAGCTCAGTGGCGGGCTTCAAATTTTATAACAAGTAGGCTGTATTAGCTGGATTGACAATAATCATTATCTGGGAATGCAGCAAGAACTGGCACAGATAATTCTTCCACCTCTCTACAGACTTGCAAAGCCAGTGAATGGGAGAAAGGTTCTCTGCGGGCACCTGGCCTTCCACCAGTGCGGCATTAGAGTAGGCCAGTTCTGCATGCTGTTTGAGTATTTTTTGCATCTGCACCTGCTGCAGCTTTAGTTGCTGCTCCTTCCAGCATTGAAAAAGTAGCAGGTCCATGATGGCCTCATATTAGCACTATGAAAAAAGAAGAAGACAAAAAGTGTCACACACATAAGAATGTCCTACATTGACACTTTTGTGTATGCTCAGGGTGTGATGATGCCACAAACTGTCACTGTCAGTACAATACAAATGTAAATGTGCTAGCCAATGGTAGCTCGACTAACAAAGTCTTGGGGCTGAACCCCAGAAGAGGGAACAAAACTTGACTGTCTGCTGCAGAGTATGCTTCACCTGTATGGAGTGCATCCACTCACACCAAACAGGTTGATATTGCAATGAATGAGACTGTCTGAATCATGTCGGGATGTATGAAGCCAACTCCAGTTGATAAAATCTACCCGAATGTTGGAATAGCTCCCCCCACTATTAAGAGGGCTATTGCTGCTGATGTAGAGAGGACTAAGCAAACTTATGATTCCACATGATCGTCAGGCTATAGTAGTCAGTTGACTGAAATCGAGAAAGAGCTTCATCGCCAGGACTCAACCACTAGAGGGGACACCTGAATTTATCTGCATCACCAGGTCGAAGAGCAAGCTACCACCTGATAGGAAGAGCTAGCTCCAGGAAATGACTTACCCTACCCTATTTGGAGATCACATCAGTTGTCTTGCGGTAGGTGTTCCTCTTTGCAAGACCAACATGCGAAAATGGGGCATTCTTCCAGCTGATGAAGATACATCCTGCAAGTGTGGAACAACACAAGACCCGGCCCACCTGCTAATTTGTCCTCAACTTGAACAACCCTCCACAACACAGGACCTGATCGAGGGAAATAACAATACCATCGGAGTTGCTACCATCAGGAAATGCTGAGCAGACATGGAAATGAATGAATGATCTTGATCTGTCTAAGGGGGAGAGGAAGTTCAAACACCTTAGAGATGAGCACAAAGATAAACACCAAATGTGACTATTGTGAGTGACTGTACAACTAAGCACACAGAAATAGAGAGAGAACAAGGTGAAGGGCAGGTCTGAGACAGCTGAAATATGTGTAAGAACTGATGGCCTTGGCTTATCACTGCTGACAGGTAAACGTCTTGTACAGGGGTTCTGCCCATGCAGTGCTTCACAAGTGGTGTCTGTGACAGCTTACCACATTATTCTACATTGGGATCCATACCAGCACATCTGTGTTCATATCAATGTCCACTGGTGGGGATACTAAAATTTCGTACTGAATTCAGTGATGGCTTCTAACCACACATTTGCAGTTATGTTAGAAATGTTTCATTTGTGGAACCATGTTTACTAGAATGTTTCTGCGTGTATTGCCATATTCATTCACCTGTGTCAGTTGGTGGTGGTAATTATGACCCTTCCACATTAAAGTTGCAACTTCAGAAAATTATAGTGAAATGCAAATAGGTCTGCAGAGGATTGATACTTAGTGCAGGAACTGATAGCAAACCCTCAACATAAATAAATGTTATGTTTAAATTTGGTAAGAAAATTTCTGCCAGAATGTAAATAATCTAGGAGTAAAAGAGACCACTCACTAAGTGCTGAATCATTAACAGGCACACAGAACAGCTTGAAAACTTGCTAGCTGCATGGCTGTCTGACAGGTCCTTTATTGAGCAGGAGAAAACACACACACACACACACACACACACACACACACACACACACACACACACACACACACACACACACACACACACTCTGTGACTTACCAAACGGGAAAGAGCTGGTAGATAGACACAATAAAAAACACAAACACACACACACACAAATATCAAGCTTTCACAACCCATGGTTGCTTCATCAGGAAAGAGGGAAGGAGAGGGAAAGACGAAAGGATGTGGATTTTAAGGGAGAGAGTAAGGAGTCATTCCAATCCTGGGAGCGGAAAGACTTACCTTTGGCGGAAAAAGGGACAGGTATACACACACATCTACATCTACATCTACATGACTACTCTGCAATTCACATTTAAGTGCTTGGCAGAGGGTTCATCGAACCACAATCATACTATCTCTCTACTATTCCACTCCCGAACAGCGAGCGGGAAAAACGAACACCTAAACCTTTCTGTTTGGGCTCTGATTTCTCTTATTTTATTTTGATGATCATTCCTACCTATGTAGGTTGGGCTCAACAAAATATTTTCGCATTCGGAAGAGAAAGTTGGTGACTGAAATTTCGTAAGAAGGTCTCGCCGCGACGAAAAACGTCTATGCTGTAATGACTTCCATCCCAACTCGCTTACCATATCTGCCACACTCTCTCCCCTATAACGCGATAATACAAAACGAGCTGCCCTTTTTTGCACCATTTCGATGTCCTCCGTCAATCCCACCTGGTAAGGATCCCACACCGCGCAGCAATATTCTAACAGAGGACGAACGAGTGTAGTGTAAGCTGTCTCTTTAGTGGACTTGTTGCATCTGCTAAGTGTCCTGCCAATGAAACGCAACCTTTGGCTCGCCTTCCCGACAATATTATCTATGTGGTCCTTCCAACTGAAGTTGTTCGTAATTTTAACACCCAGGTACTTAGTTGAATTGACAGCCTTGAGAATTGTACTATTTATCGAGTAATCGAATTCCAACGGATTTCTTTTGGAACTCATGTGGATCATCTCACACTTTTCGTTATTTAGCGTCAACTGCCACCTGACACACCATACAGCAATCTTTTCTAAATCGCTTTGCAGCTGATACTGGTCTTCGGATGACCTTACTAGACGGTAAATTACAGCATCATCTGCGAACAGTCTAAGAGAACTGCTCAGATTGTCACCCAGGTCATTTATATAGATCAGGAACAGTAGAGGTCCCAGGACGCTTCCCTGGGGAACACCTGATATCACTTCAGTTTTACTCGATGATTTGCCGTCTATTACTACGAACTGCGACCTTCCTGACAGGAAATCACGAATCCAGTCGCACAACTGAGACGATACCCCATAGCTCCGCAGCTTGATTAGAAGTCGCTTGTGAGGAACGATGTCAAAAGCTTTCCGGAAATCTAGAAATACGGAATCGACTTGAGATCCCCTGTCGATAGCGGCCATTACTTCGTGCGAATAAAGAGCTAGCTGCGTTGCACAAGAGCGATGTTTTCTAAAGCCATGCTGATTACGTGTCAATAGATCGTTCCCTTCGAGGTGGTTCATAGTGTTTGAATACAGTATATGCTCCAAAACCCTACTGCAAACCGACGTCAATGATATAGGTCTGTAGTTAAATGGATTACTCCTACTACCCTTCTTAAACACTGGTGCGACCTGCGCAATTTTCCAATCTGTAGGTACAGATCTATCGGTGAGCGAGCGGTTGTATATGAGTGCTAAGTAGGGAGCTATAGTATCAGCGTAATCTGAAAGGAACCTAATCGGTATACAATCTGGACCTGAAGACTTGCCCGTATTAAGCGATTTGAGTTGCTTCGCAACCCCTAAGGTATCTACTTCTAAGAAACTCATGCTAGCAGATGTTCGTGTTTCAAATTCTGGAATATTCCATTCGTCTTCCCTGGTGAAGGAATTTCGGAAAACTGCGTTCAATAACTCCGCTTTAGTGGCACAGTCGTCGATAACAGTACCATCGGCACTGCGCAGCGAAGGTATTGACTGTGTCTTGCCGCTTGTGTATTTTACATACGACCAGAATTTCTTCGGATTTTCTACCAAATTTCGAGACAATGTTTCGTTGTGGAACCTATTAAAGGCATCTCGCATCAAAGTACGTGCCAAATTTCGCGCGTCTGTAAATTTTAGCCCATCTTCGGGATTTCGCGTTCTTCTGAACTTCGCATGCTTTTTCCGTTGCCTCTGCAACAGCGTTCGGACCTTTTTTGTGTACCACGGGGGATCCGTTCCATCTCTTACCAATTTATGAGGTATGAATCTCTCAATTGCTGCTGCTACTATATCTTTGAATTTGAGCCACATCTCGTCTACATTCGCATAGTCAGTTCGGAAGGAATGGAAATTGTCTTTTAGGAAGGCTTCTAGTGGCACTTTATCCGCTTTTTTAAATAAAATTATTTTGTGTTTGTTTCTGATGGGTTTGGAAGAAATGGTATTGAGCCTAGCTACAATGACCTTGTGATCACTAATCCCTGTATCAGTCATGATGCTCTCTATCAGCTCTGGATTGTTTGTGGCCAAGAGGTCAAGTGTGTTTTCACAACCATTTACAATTCGCGTGGGTTCGTGGACTAACTGCTCGAAATAATTTTCGGAGAATGCATTTAGGACAATCTCGGAAGACGTTTTCTGCCTACCACCGGTTTTGAACAGGTATTTTTGCCAACATACCGAGGGTAGGTTGAAGTCCCCACCAACTATAACCGTATGAGTGGGGTATTTATTTGTTACGAGACTCAAACTTTCTCTGAACTGTTCCGCAACTGTATCATCGGAGTCTGGGGGTCGGTAGAAGGAGCCAATTATTAACTTAATTCGGCTGTTAAGTATAACCTCCACCCACACCAATTCGCATGGAGTATCTACTTCGACTTCACTACAAGATAAACCACTACTGACAGACACAAACACTCCACCACCAATTCTGCCTAATCTATCTTTCCTGAACACCGTCTGAGACTTCGTAAAAATTTCTGCAGAACTTATTTCAGGCTTTAGCCAGCTTTCTGTACCTATAACGATATCAGCTTCTGTGCTTTCTATTAGCGCTTGAAGCTCAGGGACTTTTCCAGCGCAACTACAACAATTTACAACTATAATTCCGACTGTTCCTTGATCCAAGCACGTCCTGTAATTGCCAAGCACCCTTTGACATTGCAGCCCATCCCGCACTTTCCCGAGGCCTTCTAACCTAAAAAACCGCCCAGTCCACGCCACACAGCCTCCGCTACCCGTGTAGCCGCCAGCTGAGTGTAGTGAACTCCTGACCTATTCAGCGGAACCCGAAACCCCACCACCCTATGGCGCAAGTCAAGGAATCTGCAGCCAATACGGTCGCAAAACCGTCTGAGCCTCTGATTCAGACCCTCCACCCGGCTCTGCACCAAAGGTCCGCAGTCGGTTCTGTCAACGATGCTGCAGATGGTGAGCTCTGCCTTCATCTCGTAAGCAAGACCGGCAGCCTTCACCAAATCAGATAGCCGCTGGAATCCAGAGAGAATTTCCTCAGATCCAAAGCGACACACGTCATTAGTGCCGACATGTGCCACCACCTGCAGCTGGCTGCACCCTGTGCTCTTCATGGCATCCGGAAGGACCCTTTCCACATCAGGAATGACTCCTCCCGGAATGCACACGGAGTGCACACTGGATTTCTTCCCCTCCTTAGCCGCCGTATCCCTAAGGGGATCCATCCGCACATGTACATCGCTGTATATGTGCGGATGAATATGTGTGTGTGTGCGAGTGTATATCTGTCCCTTTACCCCCCCACCCCCCTCCCAAGGTAAGTCTTTCCGTTCCCAGGATTGGAATGACTCCTTACCCTCTCCCTTAAAACCCACATCATTTCGTCTTTCCCTCTCCTTCCCTCTTTCCTGATGAAGCAACCATGGGTTGTGAAAGCTTGATATTTGTGTGTGTGTGTGTGTGTTTGTGTTTTTTATTGTGTCTATCTACAAGTGTTTTCCCGTTTGGTAAGTCACATCATCCTTTTTAATATATTTTTCCCATGTGGGATGTTTCGAGGGGATGGGGGGGAGAAAGAGATGGAACATGGGAGAAGGTGTTGGGAAGGGCTGGATGGCAGCTTTTGTGCAGCACAGAATGAAGATTTTGTGATGGCATCAATCGGGAGGGTATGAGAGGACAGAGGAGGGGGAGACTGGTGGATGGAGGGTGTGGGTGTAGTGGATTAGTGAAGATTGCGGTCAGCATGGTTCTGGGAGCGAAACATGTGTAGGAAGGATAACTTTGATCTGCATAATTCAGGAAAGCTGATGCTGAGGGGAGGGATTCAGATGAAATGAGTTGTGGAGCAGCCATTTACCTGGAACATGTTTTGTCAGCAAGATGTTCCACTACTCGGTGGTCAATCCCACATAAAATGCTTTGCAGAACTTGCAGCAGAACTGGTATATGAGATGACTGCTTTCTTAGGTGACCATGCCTCTGATGGGATAGGATATACACTATGTGATCCAAAGTATCCGGCACCCCCAAAAACATTTGTTTTTCGAATTAAGTGCGTTGTGCTGCCACCTACTGCGAGGTACTCCATATCAGCAACCTCAGTGGCCATTAGACATGAGAGCGCAGAATGGTGCACTTCCGGAACTCACAGACTTCACACGTGGTCAGGTGACTGGGTGTCACTTGTGTCATACCACTGTATGCATGATTTCCACACTCCTAAACATCCATAAGTCCACTGTTTCTGTTGTGATAGTGAAGTGGAAATGTGAAGGGACACATGCAGCACAAAATCATACTGGCCGACCTCGTCCATTGTCTGACAGTGACTGCCGACAGTTGAAGAGACTCATAATGTGTAATAGGCAGACATCTATCCAGACCATCACACAAAAATTCCAAACTGCATCAGGATCCGCTGCAAGTACTGTGACAGTTAAGTGGGAGGTGGGAAAACTAGGATTTCATGGTTGAGCAGCTGCTCATAATCCACACATCACACCGGTAAATGCCAAATGATGCCTTGCTTGGTGTAAGGAGCATAAATGTTGGACGATTGACTAGTGGAAAAACATTGTGTGGAGTTACAAATCACAGTACACAATGTGTCATTCTGATGGCAAGGTGTGGATATGGAGAATGTCCAGTGAACGTCATCTGCCAGCCAACAGTAAAATTCGGAGGCGGTGGGGTTATGGTGTGGTCGTGTTTTTCATGGAGGGGGCCTGCATCCCTTGTTGTTTTGCATGGCACTATCACAGCACAGGCCTACAATGATGTGTTGAGCACCCTCTTGCTTCCACTGTTGAAGAGCAATTCAGGGATGGCAATTGCATCTTTCAACATGATGGAGCACCTGTTCATAATGCATGGCCTGTGGCGGTGTGGTTACACGACAACAACATCCCTGTAATGGACTGGCGTGCACAGAGGCCTGACCTGACTCCTATAGAACACCTTTGGGATATTTTGGAATGCTGACTTTGTGCCAGGCCTCACCGATCGACATCAATACCTCTCCTCAGTCCAGCACTCCATGAAAAAAGGGTTGCCATTCCCCAAGAAACCTTCCAGCACCTGATTGAATGTATGCCTGTTAGAGTGGAAGCTGTCATCAAGGCTATGGGTGGGCCAACACCATACTGAATTTCAGCATTACCAATGGAGGGCACCACGATCTTGTAAGTCATTTCCAGCCAGGTGTCCAGATACTTTTGACCACATAGTGTATATGCCTTTGACAGAATTGGAGTAGGAAGTGCTGAGCAGCTTATGCACCTGTATCTTGCACAAGTATATTATCCCAGTGGCAATGGATTTGGAATAGGAGTGGCATAGGGATGTGGACAAGTCTTGCAATTCTTATCCTATACACTTGCTGCCTCCTACCTCCTGCACTCCAACCCTCACACCAGTTGCGTCCTTCCAAGCCACCAGCCACCCCAGTGCAACCCCTTATCTCACTTCCCACCTTTTTCTCCCTTTATCCACCCCATCTAATACACAATCCTCCACCCACTTCAACTGTCGAACTGCAATCCTGGCGTTGTGTATCCAGACAGTCGAGTGTAGCTGCAAAGGTGTGTGTGTGTGTGTGTGTGTGTGTGTGTGTGTGTGTGTGTGTGTGTGTGTGTGTGTGTGATAGGAAGATACATAATTTTTCAATTACACAGTTGCTAATCAACTGTTGTAACCATAATAACTGTAGAATATTTAGTAATATATGTAGAGGGCAACATAAACCAGAACTGCCACATAGACCTAGTTTCAAGAAAAGCAGGTTCCAGAATGATATTCATTGGAAGAATCATAACACACTATAATTCACTCACAAAGGAAGTAGCTTACAAAACCTAGTTACACTGATTCTTGAATATTGCTAACCAGTCTAGAACAAAGGGGACATTGCAGATTACTGATAGGTTTACTGTTAAAATTCCTAGAGTGTACATTCCAAGAAGAGTCAGACAGCATATTACTTTGCTTGATATATGTCTCACGAAATGACCATGATGGGAAAATCAGAGAAATTTGAATTGGTACAAAGTCCTAATGACAGTCATTCTCGTCACATCCCTTTTGTGACTGGAACCAGAAAGGGGGAAATTATCATTGTAGTAGAGTTAGGTGTAGTTGCTCTATTGTTTGTATTTCTAATATGTGGTGATTGGTGCAATCTTTTCAGCTATGAAAAGTGAGTTATTGAGATTTGGTAATAATTAGTACTCACTAAAACACACGTGTTCCATGCATAATTGTTACTATTATCACTCAATTGCATACATATAAAAACAAAGCAGCAAACCGTAACCAAAAGTTTGTTTTTATATGATAGCTTTCATGCATTTCTAGTTTCTTTCGCCATCATTAGTTCTAACTTATTTACATAATTTTTTGAATATATATTCACCTTCTTTATAGCAGAATCTTCTTTTTAATCAAAAGTGTTGTGTATATGTCAGTGTATTTAACTCCAGTGAGCGACAAAACCACCATTTTACAAAATGCAACCAATGAAAAATTAATATTGAGTACTACTTGTCTGAAGCAACTTGAGGCCAGTATATCAATAGTTAGCAAATAAATTTTAAGCTTCTGTGCTTTAGTAAGTGAGGCTAGAGCACAAGAATGGTGTTGGGGACAAGGAACAGCTTTTATGTTTTAACTAAAAAAAAAAAGAGTGATTGTAATGAAAATATAAGGAAATACATAATATAAATTTTTAGATATTATTAAGCACCTTCTCCCTTGTACTTGCTTAATAAGTGCACATTATTTTTTTTATTATTACATTAATTTAAGAGCAATTACATTTGTTTCAGATGAAGAACTGCAACCAGTTCTCAAGTACTACCAAGGTTCATCAATAGAATCTGGGCTTGTGGCAGATGCTGATGGTTTCCACCTAAACAATAAGAATCTCACTATATTCAGTGGTGCACTTCATTATTTCAGAGTGCATCCTTCATACTGGGAAGATCGCATAGCCAAGATTAGTGCATTGGGACTTGTTGCGGTTGAGACGTAAGTTCATATTTATATGTTCTATATGTCTAAATTAAATCTCTCAGTACTGCTTTTGTTCCTACCACACACTGTCCTTATGCCATGTTATTAGCAATTCACACTCCTAAATATTCTATTAGTTTTGTGCTAAGACATTTGGGAAACATAAAATTGATGATTTTTGAAAATTTCAGATACACTAGCAGATGGCATGAATTGCCAGGGACTTTTTCTTTATTTTATTGACATTACACAAATGTGTACAAATAAGAAAGTGTAATTATATTAGTAGTTCACCAAATAGTATGTGCAGCTTGCATATTATAAGTCAGGCTAATATGTGAGAAACCAAAACATAAAAAAACCATATTTTGTGAATTGCCAAAAGACCATCTCAAGGTGAAGCTCATTGTGTTATTTTGATCATATACATATTTTAGGCAAAAATCTTAAAACAAATATTGCCATTTGCTTAAACAGTGGTTTTGGGTCAAATTTTCAGTCTTAATTATTTTTTATAAATATTTATGAACTTACTTAATGATAAAAGTTAAAAGATCTGACTGTCAATCTTTCTTTTAGATATGTACCATGGAACTTACATGAGCCTGAGGAAGGTGTTTACGACTTTGGAGATGGAGACCGAGAATTCTCTGCCTTTTTGAACCTAGATTTATTCATTCAAAAGGTGTACGAAGCTAATCTTCTAATGTTGATAAGGCCTGGACCTTACATTTGTGCAGAATGGGAATTTGGTGGCTTACCAAGGTATGAAACTGACAAAAAGTCTTATATTGTTGATACTAATGTGGAGGAAACATTTTGTATATCATGTCATATAAGACAGTTTTCAGTTTCAGTATATTGCGCATCATGACAAAATGAAGTGCAGGTATGGTAATAATAATAATAATAATAATAATAATAATAATAATAATAATAATAATTGCTGTATGGAATGAATATTAATGTAGTTGATAATAGAAGATCCTGTAGAAGCCCCTTTGCAGTACTTAGGATTCTAACAATAATATACCAATACATCTTCTCCTTAATGATATTTTTATTTAATAATAAGAGTGAATTTAATATGAATTGTGAGATTTACAGTAACAAAATTAGAAGTAAATATAACTTTGATATAGATTATGTATGGTATCCTGCCCACTCGTCTCTTATAGGGTGCCTAAGGGATGCTGCTTTCTCGGATAGCTGTACAACAATTCAAGCAAATCACATTAATGGTTTTTATTACAATACAATAGATTGACAATACTTAACTTTGGTTTACAATGTCATGTCACAAGCTATTGGTGACACACAAATAATCCATGTCTTTCGCTACATAGAATGTCCATGGAAGTAATGGATCTGGATCACAAGTAACAGCTCTACTACTGCGCCTCTTCTACTGTCCGGTTGAGGCTGGCAGGAGCGGCACTTATATTCTCTTCGGGTAGAAACCACTCCTGTTGTGGTGATGTCCTAGTCAGCTGACGCTGTCACACGGCCCTCTCTGCTCCTGTGTTCTCCATTATCGTGCCGGTGCTCATTGATATGCTGGAACATTGTGCATACCTGTCTACAGTTCAAACTGCTTTTATAAGGAGCAGTCAAATGAAAATAACACATACAAAAAAAGTAAGCAAACGGTTTATTATTTCAAAAGTAATCACCATAACTGTTTAAATGTTTATCCCACTGTGAGACAAGTTTGTACCCAGGTGTGCTCATCTTCATCCAAAGCATATCGACAAACACAAACATCCTTTCTCAGGCCTCCAAAAATATGATAATTGCGTGAGGGGAGTTCAGGAGTGTGTGGAGGATGTGTGAAGCCTTCCCAGCAAAACTTCTGCAGCATACTCAAAATAACCTTGTCAACATGTGGTTAGGTACTGTCATGCAACAGAACAATGCTGTCCGTCAACATTCCTGTGCATTTGACCATCTTGTCTCACAGTGGGATAAATTTATTAACTATTACGGTGATTACTTTTGAAATAATAAACATTTTACTTACTTTGTTTCCATCTTTCACATTTTCATTTGACAGCTTCTTAGATATTCTGGTGCAAAAGCCATTAACAAGTTGCTTGCAGACACCTGGCAGGAAATTGGAATCCCAAAATTTCCAGAGTTAAAACAAAAGGACTCCATTTCTAATTTATCAGAATATTTGTTCTCAGGGATATAAGTTACGCATAGCTCTAATGCTTATATTAAACAAACCTAGGCTTCACCAGAATATATACAGTTGATAGTTTTCTGTGTAAAGTTACATAAATATATCGTTTGAAGTATTAGATAAAAACAGAGGCTAAGTAATTTAAAAGAAGGAGCCAGGGTTTTTTCAAAGAAGTTTTTCACCTAACATATATAAATACTGGTAAGATTTTCATAAAAATCAGTATGAGTAAATCAGCACTAGTCATAATTTGTTGATAATGTACTTCAGAGAGTAGGCTGAAATGGCTGCTTCTTCCTGTTTAAGTATACCTTCTTTCACACAACATCATAGTAGGTTGTCCTTCATAATCTATAGAACATGATGTATGAGTGAATGAATGGCACATGACACACACACACACACACACACACACACACACACACACACACACACACACACACACACACACACACACAATTTCCCCCCTCCCCCCATCACCACCACCACCACACACAATTTGCCCAGGCCTCCCAACACTTTCCTAAACCTTCTGTGCTCCAACAGATTTTCCCTGCTCCTCTGCCACAATTCATCCTTCTCTCTTTTCACAATTGTGTATAGTCACTCCACAGCTAAGTCTACCACAGGTCAGGTGGTGTATTGTTTTAGCTCTACCTATGCATGACCTCTTATTAATCAGTTGCAGGGGAGCAGTTGCCTTTATAAATTTTTGTTACTAGTAGAAACTAAGGGGTATTGGAGAAGGATGTGGGAATACCTTTGAATTCATGTGATTCCCAAATGATTTTTTATAGTCTGAACAAATTGACTTGTATTGATGAGGAAGCAACATTTCTTCAGTTTCATTGTTCTTTCAAATCTATCAGCAGTTAATCAGAAATTATAATTATGCTTCTTTTGTCTGTGTCGTTGCATATCACTATTTTTGGATAATGTCAATTCTTCTTTTGTAGCTGGCTGCTCAGAACATCAGGTATCAAAGTACGAACTTCTGATGAGAAATACACTTCAAAAGTAAAAGCATACTATGATAAACTACTGCCAATTATAGCAAAATGGCAGTTTATAAAAGGTGGACCTATCATTGCAGTTCAGGTGAGACTTATATTGATGTGATGTTTGTGGTCACTGAAGTTATGTTATATAATTTGAGAATGATGTACATTTACTATCATTCTTATTTCTGTTCTGTAGTTTGTCTGCTCCTGTTGACCTGGGCTTCTGACGTGATACCTCTCTGCCACTTCTGCTATCTTTATGAACAATTTTCTTTATCATTGCATTCGAGCATATCAAAGAGAATGTATCTGTTGCAAAATTCTTGATAATTACATGTTTCCTTTGTGTCTTGTAAATGATGCTGCTTCATATTGTATTGTTGACAAACACAGGTTGGTTTGGGATTACTTATTGTTTTAATGTTTAATTTTTATTATTAGATTTTGCTTAACTTTCTTTACTGCTTAGGAATGTGAGTATGGCCACACATGCTATGTAGTCATAGTTAAACTGATAACATGTTCTTTACCTTTTGTTCAGTTGGAGAATGAGTATGGCTCAACTGGTGTCGTTGACAAAGAGTACCTGACATTTTTACGTGATCTGTATCTCAGTCATGGAATTGAAGGATTATTTTACACATCTGATTCTCCTCTTAGCAGTGGTGATC